>NC_057828.1:67929834-68239934 GCF_910594005.1 Cervus elaphus | reverse complement strand
ATTTCCTAGTCTGGCTTTCGAAAATCACATTGGTGCATGGCTTCTTCTTGAATTTCACCCCTTCACACTTCCTGACTTGCCACAGGTATGGAGCTACAACTGTTTCAAAACATGCCCTACTCTCTCCCATTTTCCTACTTTTGCTAAAGTTGTTTCCTGCCTGACGCCCTTTGTCACAACTCTTTAAATCCTACTCATTCTTCCAGACTGAGCTTAAATCCTGTCTCCTTTGAGAAATGCTTGCAAATTCCCCATCTGGAATTATTAATCTTCCCTCTGCCAGCCTTCCACATTACTGCTTATGTGTCTTCCTTATTATATTTCTTTATGTATATCTTTCATTATTCACACTCTTGAAAAAAGTAAGGGCCTCATAATGTACTTTTTAAAAAAAAAATTTATATTCCACAATCTCTAGCATAGCATTTTACATACTTAATAAGTTAAATAAATGGGTGGAAAAAAGAAAGAAAGAAAGAAAGAAATAGGTGGAATATTTTGGTTTCTTTGTGAATGAACCAAAATTCATTTCTGCAATGCAAATCCCACTCCCAACTGTCTGGTCTCTCTCCACATAGGTGTTCTGTGATTGATTTTCATTGTCATCTCCAAATTTAAGCCCATTTTCCCTTCAAAAACTTATTTACCACGTGCCTTTCTAATTTCTATAAATGAGACCGCTCTTCCCAGGCTTTTAGGTTGAGTGTTTGTGACATTTTTGTTACCTCCCTCCCTCATCTATACATACCATCTATAATTCTCAGTCTTTATTATGACTCTTTTATACTCCTTCCTCTCCACTACCAAGTTCACTACCTTACTATGAATTATGGTAAATAAAAATGAAAGAAAGAGTAAATTGCTAGTCACTAATTATTTACAATTTACAAACTGAGACTGAGTATGTAATGCCCATGTCCTTTCTTTAAGAAATGTCAAATTTAAAGAAATATTCTATTATATATTACCTATTATTAGAATATATGATTATGTGTTATAATAGATTATATTATATTATACATGTTAGAATGTATGATAGCCTACTATATTATGGGATATTATAGAATAGTTGTCATGATATTATTTATTATTATTATAAGAAAAATAAAATATTTATCTTCAATAAATTTGAGTTTAGAGGGGAAAAACTGAAGATGAAAAGCAAAAATAATATCTAGATAAGTGACAGAAATGTTATAAATATTTAATAATAATATAAATGTTATAAACAATTTCATATATATGCATTTATGTATGAATATATAAATTCAAACATATATGGACGTAAGTGGAAAATGTAAAACAAAAGTTGAGGTAAACTAGGAAAAATATGGAATCTGTTGATTTGTAAGTAAAATATTACCAAGAACAGATCAACTACAGAAGGACAGAACTCTATGGACAATCAGGAACTCTTCTATAATCTGGAATCTTCCTTGATTTCTGTTGACTAATGAAGCAATTCATTCCCTGAACTTTTAACTTAAATTAGTTAAAATATTTGCTTTAATCAGTGTGTGAGACAAATAAAAAATTATACAACTGGATATGACTCATTCCTAATATTAATTTTTAAAAAAGCACTCTTACATTGCTTGATATGATATTCATTCTATTTGAACTGGCTTTTAAACTGATTATACTTGCCAATGTATCTGAGGGTAGAAGTCTGTTTATCCATTCCAGCTGAATTACTTGCCAGGCAACCATAGATCCCTGCATCTTTGGGAACTGCATTTTTGATAAGTAAGTTACCTTCTGAGGTCATTCTATACCTAAAGACAAAAAGAAAATAAAATTAAAAATAATAATAGGATCAAGGAACTATAGCAACTTCCTTCAAATATCTTCAAATACTTTAGAGTTATGCTTTTGGTGCTGATCGCAAAAATGATTAATAGCAACAGTATGTAAGAAGAAACATTGTAATAATAACAATATACACGTGTGTGTTAAGTTGGGTCAGTCGTGTCTGACTCTTTGCGACCCCATGGACTGTAGCCCAGCCAGGCTCCTCTCTCCATGGGATTCTCCAGGCAAGAATACTGGAGTGGGTTGCCATTTCCTTCCCCAGAATAATAACAACAATAGGTTCCACATATCTAATACTTGCCATGTGCCAAGGCTGATCTAGCAGCTTTACATTTATTCATGTTTTAAATGTTCCTAACAATCCAATGAGTTAAGACTACTATTCTGTCTGCTATACAGATGAGCAAAGAGGTTATACAACTTGCCCCAAGTCAGCATCAGTAAAGGGGAGAAGCGAAGTTTGCACCCAGGCAATCTTGCTCTGTATGAACTTCTAAGCTAAACAGTTGCTCAAAATGAAAACCTGAGAGATGCAATGCCTCACATCTCAAACGAGTCCCTGAAGAGACCAGGAATAGAATCTGGCTCACAGCTAAGCTCGTCTCCTCATGCCAAACCCAGAGTAATGGGAGCCTGATGGCTGGAAACTTCACTGTTTATGTCCCACGTGTTCAGTACTTTCTTTGAGCATGAGAGGTTTCATTTTCTTTTAAAAGCATCCAGCAGAATAACATACTACAATGAGAAATGCAGTATGAGTGGCAACGGTGAACATGAGTTATGAAGAAAGTCTGCACACACTTTAATTAGAGCTACTGTCCCATCCTTTGCTTCTGCCTCTCTCTTCTGTCAAATCCCAGGACCAAGCCTTTAGTGCATGGGTTAAATGCACATCAATTTACCCACAGAAAGTTTATTACCCCCATGTCAATTATTCATGGACTTCCCAGGTGGTACTAGTGGTAAAGAACATGCCTGCCAATACAGGAATCATAAGAGATGTCGGTTCAATTCCCGGGTCAAGCGGATCCCCTGGAGGAAAGGCATGGCAAACCACTCCAGTATTCCTGCCTAAAGAATCCCATGGGCAGAGGATCCTGGCAGGCTACAATCCATAGGGTCACAGAGAGTCAGACACAACTGAAGTGACTTAGCACACAATTATTCATGGTAAATCAACTGTCACAGTGTTCTGTTTACAAAGCAAACTGAGGAAACACTCAGTTCCAGCTGTTGAATTCAACACTCAAGAACCTCAAACTCTAAACATCCATCATTTATTATTTCATAGACATTTCCTGGTCTATTGAGAAAATCTGAAGCTGTGGATTTGGGTCAAACCTCCTTTAACCCCAGAGATTTGGTCAGATTAGTTCTGACCAGAAATTTCATCAACTCCTCTTACTCAGTAAAAACAAAGAACATGATACAAACCCAGTACCTGTGTGAACCCATGATAAACATATCATTCAAGGTCCAGGCGATCTTTGGTTTGGGATAACCTGTTGCAGAACACATGATGGAGACCTCAGATCCACCTGTGAAGGACTGATTCTTGGGCATCACAGTGACTCTGGGTGGTTCTGCAGGTAAAAAGAAAACATAGAGGGTGAAATGCCAATGATGTCAGGAGATTCCTCTATTAACAAATTTGCAGACTTATCACTACCACACCTTTCTTTTGTAAATATTTATTTATTCTGCAATTCCAAGAGCTTGTTTATATACAGTAACAAAAGAGCTGCAGTTACTCAGCAGACATGCTCCCCAAGGCGGGCAAGGAATGCAGACCCTGTTTTCCAGCTTTCAGCAGCCCAAGTTGTATGAGACCAGGGTCTGCTCTCCTCACTTCCCCAGAGCCCCTCCTCTCCATGAAAGACTGATGCAGGCTGGGGCTGGGACCCCAAAGCTTGACTCTGTACCCCACAGACCTGGGGAGGACTGCAGAGGGCCTCATCTCCGGTCATTCATCCCAAGGTCGTGTAGGTCAGCCCAGCCCTGTCAGCCCACTGAACGGCAGGCCTGCTCCTATCCCAGATCTTGGAGGCATGAGGAAGGGCAAGGCCTTGCCTTCAGAGCTTGGCAAGGACCTGGCACACTCTCCTTTGAGGGCACAGCAGGACTCTGGATCTGAGGTCAATGACAGGAAGAGGCCTCCACTTTCCTGCCCCCTGAATGCAAGGAGAAGAGCAGCAGGATTATGACAGTGATACGAGGTCCTGGGGCGGGGGGTGGATTCCTCTGTCCATTCTCTAGCCAGGTGGTCCTCTTGGCCTGGCGGTAGGTGTCCATGACCTTGGCGACATCAGCCTCAGGAAGGTTGCTGGTAGGGGTGGCGTTCAGCACCTCCACCTTAATGGTTCCTGAGGCCAAGAGTTTCCTCTTGCGGTTGTAGGAGAAGGTGGGGTCCAACACGGAGGGGAGGGGCAAACGGACTTAGATCACCAGGTAGATGTCCCCTTTCTCAAAAGGCAGCAGGTCCCTACTGTCATCCTGAGTACAGGTGGAGCAGCACCCCACTTTGAGGTTCTCCCTAACTGCGCACTGGACCACGTGGGCCATCAGGTCCTGGAGCACTGCCGGATGATGACAGAAGCAATGTTCACATACTGAGGGATGGCGAAGTCATTCTGGCTCATACATGATCTGGCTTGAACTTTATGCTAGGCTAGTGAGAACAGCCTGTCAATGGATTATCAAACACGCATTGTACATCTGCTTTAACCATTAAAGAATGTATTTAGAAAATCAAAATGGAGTAACTGTGGTTCAAGCGTTCAAAACGAAGACAGGTGGCCGCTGTGGATGTGGTTTCAGACAAGCTCCTGCATCACCAAGAACCTGAGTCTTCTGAACTGCATCAGACTCAAGGACACCAACAGCTGTTCTCAAAACATCTACTAGCGGTTGCCAGCTGCACCCTTATGGTCTCAAGGTCTCCCTTTGTAACTATGCAACCATCTCACTCCCCAAACAATCCTTGCTTAACAAACATCCTTACTTCTTGCCAGTTCCAATCCTAATTTTGACAAACAACTTATGCAACACTGTGGTTTTTGCCTATATAAGCCTCCCTCATTTTGTAGTCAGGCAGAACACAATTCAAGTGTTTCTTGCATCTGTGTCTCCAAGGAGACGGTCCTCAGTTTGACTTGAATAAAACTCTCTTCTTTTCCTATTATACAATGTTTACTGATTATCTGCCTCAGCAATGAAGAGGCCCCAAGGTACATGGTCAGGCCCATGTGCCCTGTGAAGAGCAGCTCCTGCTTGGCAATACTTGGGAAGGTCCTCCTTGAGACCCACTATGCCCAGGATGCTCTAGCAGTTCGAAACAATGACACAGAAGTGGTCCGCCTCTGGCTTCTGGTGGCCCTTTATCTCAAAGTGAATGGGAATATATACTTGAATATATATATATATATATATATGTATATATATATAATATACACTTGAATATATATATACACATATATATATACTTGAGTAAGTGTATCATATACACTTGAATACACACACACACAGAGACTTGAATATACATACTTGAAGGACTGGATGAATCACCTGGTAATGCTCACATTCCCTAGTACCTGGCCATGCTGAGCCAGCGGCAGGCAGGCGGCCATGGCCACAGTGATGACCGTGAAGCAGAGCAGGCAGCGTGAGGGTGATCCTGGCTTAGAACTCGGCCCACGCAGCGCGGCTCACAAGCAGCAACAGCAGCGGCAGCTGCAGCAGCGTGCAGTCAGCCACGGCAAGAGCTCCATGGCCAAGGCGGAGCTGGGACCACACATGTGTGGGGGTACCCTTGAAGCCTCGACGACACTGGACGACACTGGCTTCCCCTCCGGGCTCTGGCTGGAAAAGAGCTCTTAGGGTACTCTCCTTCAGGGATCTGGCCCCATCAGTGCAGGAGAAACACCAAAAGCAATGAAAGCATGACAGGTAAATTGATTTTGAGAGTAAACTGAATCTGATCCAAATATTTCAGTGTTTCCACTGGTTACCATGGGGCCCCATGCTACTCTGTTCCAACTAGCTGACCACTGGCTTCCACCTATTTGTCTGGAACTTCAATATAAACCTGTTTTCAGGTAAGGTCTCCAGACAGAGCCTTTTGCCTCATCCTAAAGGAGATCAGTCCTAGGTGTTCATTGGAAGGACTGATGCTGAAGCTGAAACTCCAATACTTTGGCCACCTCACGTGAAGAGTTGACTCATTGGAAAAGATCCTGATGCTGGGAGGGATTGGGGGCAGGAGAAGAAGGGGACGACAGAGGATGAGATGGCTGGATGGCATCACCGACTCAATGGACATGGGTTTGGGTAAACTCCGGGAGTTTGTGATGGACAGGGAGGCCTGGTGGCTGTGATTCATGGGGTCGCAAGGAGTCAGACCTGACTGAGTGACAGAACTGAACTGAACTGATCTGATATAGAGAACATAGGTTGAGAACCAAACTTGCCCTGACAGTAGCCTGCTTTGTTTGAATTGTTCTTTCCCTTTTTAATAAATTTTTTATAAATTTTGCTGAGGTTGAGGCTATGTCTTTCATATTATTCCACATTCCAGTATACTCCACAATATTTAACATCCCTTTCACATTGTCCAGTGACTTGTAAATAACAGAGACCTAAAACCATTGAGGAAACACAGGTCATTCCTAAACTGTAACTTGGTTCTGGAAATTGTAAAGCCTGCCGCCAACCTCTCAAGATCCTGCTATATTGATCATCTGCCTCATGCCCATGGATTCACAACAGCTCAACTTAACAGAAAATATCCATTATTCAAAGTGCATATTATATTCTATAAGGGCATTATACTTCTGTGGCAGAAGTATAAGTGCATTATACTTATACAGTATAAATGCATTATACTTCTGTGGCAGAAAAAAAAAACCTTTAAAAATGAAATGTTAAATCAGAAATGTATTATCTAAAAGGATACAAGAATTCTCTGGGGTAACTAGGATGCTGTTAAGGCTGGTCTAATCAATTACATGTTTTACATCTACACTACTTCAGAGTAATAATTAATCATCAACAAAAGTATCATCATAGAAATATTTAATGACTGCCTTACTCTTTAAAGCCTGCTTATTTTTTTAAATTTTACTGAAGTGTAATTGACTTACAATATTATATTAATTTCAGGTGTATAACATGATTATTTTTATAGTTAGGCACCACACACAATTGTTATATTACTAACTAAATTCCCTGTGCTATACATCATATCCCCATGACTTATTTATTTTATAATTGGTAGTTTAAATAATTTACTTTGTATAAATATGCCCCACTCAAAAAGATAAAAAATAAATTCATTTGCACAATGTCTGAAATAGATGTCATGGGTATTAGCAAAAATAAATTAATTCAATAATGTGCTTTATTGCACAATTATTATATTCCAGGCTCTGTGCTAACTTATAGTGATACACTGATGAGTCAAACAGGGTGTCAGTTTTCCACTTAACCAGGTTTTCACTACAAATGAATTTGAAGAATTCAGTTAATCAATTAGATCTGGATATATTTGTGGTGTATCTTCATAATAAGTTAGTCTGCAAATTGTGGGTTGGCTTCACCAAGACACGCTAGCCTGAGGAATTCCTATGCATTTGAAAGAGATACAAATGGTGCCACTGGGCAGCTACACCACAGAACAAACCTAATTAGTGCCTAATTGCTAGCGGCTTCTAATCACTCACTCCCCTTTTTTTCCTGTTTATATTTTTTTTTCAAATAATTTTGTCTTTGAAGTTAACGTTTAAGGGTTTTTCCGGCCAGCGGACTTGGTTGATAGCTAATACTATCCTATGGTTTCCTCTTAGTAAACAGAGGGCTAGAGAAATGTGTGAGGTCAAGGGCAGACTAGCCATAGCCAGTAAGTCCAAACTGTGATTCCATCTGGAGTCCATCAATTCTGAAATGCCGGAGTACTACACATGTTGTGGGAGAGCTGTGGACAATCTTCAGGGGAAGAAGTGGAAGAAAACGAACACTTGTTTCTCTTTGGAATTTTTTGAATACCCACATTTACTCCCACCTTCCCAAAATAAAAGGTTTCTCATATCTACCTCATTTTGACATAGGATTGCTGCAAAGATTCAGCAGCTCCTGGGATTTCTGGCTAAACACGATGCCTTCCAGTGGCCTCTGCCAGAACTGGCTTGGCATCCGTCCCAGCAAGAATCCCACTGGTAGGCTCTGTAGTTCAGATATCAAAGTGAAAATAAATGTCAGTTACCCAAACCAGGATGTAGTGAGCTAAGAGGTCATTTCTCCAATAAAGCCTGGATATAGGGTGCTGTTCAGGGTCATGAAGTAAGTCTGTGTGCAACATACAGATGGGATGACATCATCCCACAGAAGGTGAGAAATTTACCACTGCCCTGGAAAGAATATTTCTGCTGACAATAAGAAAATCAGAAAGAATATGAACAAACATAGGCACGCATAACTGCATTTTGACCAAATAACTGTTGAATAAAAACGATCAGAATGATCCAGCTTTTACTTGATCAGGCTAAATAAGGATGTACTCTATATCCAGGTTTTATTGGATAATAGCTCTCTACATCTTGGTTTGGGAAATTGACACTTATTTTCACTTTGATATCTGAACTACAGATTCAGATATTCAGATACCAGTGGGATTCCTGCTAGGAGAGATTGGCATCTCTCACCATAATTATTTCAACTGTCAGATTTTTTTTTTTTAATTCCTAGGGGAAAAAAACTCATCTTGTTTTAATAAGATAGTTCTCATGTAGTAAGAAGTTCAATTTCATCAAAGTCAAGAGTCTACTTTTAGGCTTTGAGGAGAAGTAATCCATTCTTAGTTGGTTTTCAACCTCACTTCAATACCACAGTCATTGCCATTATCATCACCACCACTACCGCCGGCCATTAGCACCATCGTCCTAAATAACAACTTACTGCTCATCAGCCAAAGTGGTGGGAACGTGGCACTCTGTTAGGTAACAAGGCATTAACTCATTCTTTATATTTTAACCACAAGAGAAATACGTCAGTTTTCATAATTCCCCACCCATGATTTTAAAATGTTAAACATAGATTAGGATACTAGGAATGAAAACTACTACTCAAAGACTTAGGTGTCTTAACATACTATTATTGCTCAAGTTGGCAAAATGCATCTTATATAAGAGCATGAAAACAGCCACAGCTCCGACTACAAAGACCAAGGAAGATAAAATCTCAACAAACTCTTAAAGATCTCCAACATCATCTTAATACACAGGAGGCAAATTTCCTGTTATTGGTAATTGGGCCTGATTTGTTGATGTTATGCCTCTGACAGGAAATTATCAAAGACAACACTTAAAGCCTTTCTCTTCAAGGTGGTTTAATCAGACATTGGTAATGATTTGAATTACTTAAACAATAACATACCCTGGAGAAGGCATAGGCTACCCACTCCAGTATTCTGGCCTAGAGAATTCCATGGACTGTATAGTCCATGGGGCCGCAGAGTCAGGCACGAACTGAGCCACTTTCACGTTCACATGTGGATATTACTAAAAAAACAAACAAACAAACCAATAACATATTTTTCACCACTGGTATATTTAGAGTACTTAGGAAAATCTGCTTTCATCCTTTCACAAAACAAATATTTACTGAGTACCTATTATGTTTCTGACACCTGGTGACCTCAAAGATCTCACAGAATATTGTACACAAAAGTGTATTATATACAATTAGGGACTAAATCTCTTTCTAGTAGTCAGTTCATTGAAATAGGAAGGAGGGCAGAAGTTACTGAGTACCTATGTGCCCAGTATTTAACTCCAGACCCAGCATTTGTTTTCCTCAATAACCCTGTGAAGTGTTATTGTCACTTTACAGGTTAAGAAAAAAAATAACTACGACTCAAAATGGTTAAATAATCCATGGTGTCAAAGTCGAAACATGGTGTCTAGTCAAAGCTATGGTCTTTCCAGTAGTCATGCATGGATGTGAGAGTTGGACTATAAAGAAAGCTGAGCACTGAAGAATTGATGCTTTTGAACTGTGGTGTTGGTGAAGACTCTTCAAAGTCCCTTGGAGTGCAAGGAGATCAAACCAGTCCATCCTGAAGGAAATCAGTCCTGAATATTCATTGGGAAGGACTGATCCTGAAGCCGAAACTCCAATACTTAGACCACCTGATGCAAAGAACTGACTCATTGGAAAAGACCCTGATGCTGGGAGAGATTGAAGGCAGGAGGAGAAGGGGACGACAGAGGATGGGATGGTTGGATAGTATCACTGACTCAATGGACCTGAGTTTGAGCAAGCTCTGGGAGTTGGGAAGGACAGGGAAGCAGTTGATGGGGTCTCAAAGAGTCAGACACAACTGAGTGAATGAAATGAACTGAACTGAATCCACAGCATCCGATGTATACTTTAATGGAGATAATAAAGGTATCTTAACTCATAGGGTTACTGTGGAATTAATATATTGAATACATGAAAAGTGAAAGTGTTTGTTGCTCAGTCATGTCCAACTCTTTGCAACCCCATGGACTGAAGCCCGCCAGACTCCTCTGTCCATGGAATTCTTCAGGCAAGAAAACTGATGTGGGTAGCCATTCTCTTCTCCAGGGGATCTTCCCAACCTAGGAATCGAACCCAGGTCTTCTGCATTGCAGGCAGATTCTTTACAATCTGAGCCACAGGGGAAGTCCGTTGAATACATAAAACACTTTAAGAATTCCTGACACATAATAGGTTCTCTGTAATTTTTGCTATTATTTATATTCCATTATATGGCAAAGTATGACAAAGAATGATAGAATAAGTACCACAGTATTTAAAATATGTATGTACAAATGTATTATCCAGACATTTACACATGAAACTTGATCACAATTCTTAGATTTGCATATAGTATTCAGTTACACATCCCAGTAATAGATAATACTTATCATATGTTACTTGATTCCTCTGAAATTTGAGATGCTTCCAGATATTCAAAATATATTAGAAATTTCAATAAAAATAGACAAATTTAGTTTTACTGATGAAAAAAGACTAATACCTATGCCACCTGGCACATGCTAAAAAAGAGCTATGATGATGTAATGAGCATATGGTTCTGATAATATCAATTTCAATCTTAGTGAAGTAATTCTGGTCATTAGGGACTTACTTCATCAATCAGCTTGAGAAATATTTCCTTTTTTATTGCAAAATTCTCTCCAGTGACATGGTCTAATTAGTGACAGATATTTGCCCTTTCTTGACACCACAGAAGACGAATACTTCTCATGTTTATACAGACAGAGGAGGAGGGAAGGCGGCTTTGTCTGGCCCTCTGAGCTCCATGTGGCAGCACGTGATTGTGGAGGAAACGGCAGCTCTACAGTGTCTGTGCAAAAATTTCACCAGGATGCCTATGTTCAGCTTCAACAATCTTCCTCACAAAGGAGCAATCAATGGAGCCAACAGAAGATTTTTTTCTCTTTCCAGATAAACAGGAAGAGAGTCTGTTTTTGTTTTTTGTTTTACTTTTTAGGCCACGCTGTGCAGTATGTGGCATCTTATTTCCCCAACCAGGGATCGATCCCACACCTCTTGCATTGGAAGTGTGGAGTCTTAACCACTGGACCACCAGGGCAGTCCCTAGTCTGTTTTAAACAAAATTTAAAACCCATTACATATAAATAAATACCACTCCACTTTTTCTAATTTTTATTCCCAACCCTGACAAGTAAAAAGCATTTGGAAATTTAGTGGCCACTATGTGGCCTTAGAAGTGATCAATTGTTTTAGCCTATCATAAAATTTTGCAAAACTCACAAGATAGAATTATTAAATTAGGGTGAACCAGATTAAACAATACCTTAATGATAACATCTCTATAAATTTTTTCACCAGATCATTATCAGATTTTGTTAGAAAATATGGTTTTATAAGCAGTCACATGCTGGCATGTGCTATAACAGGAAAAGTACCTATATAATGAAATCTAAAATTGGTGATGTGATTCAAATAATCCATTGAAGTTAATATGGAAACAAGAAAGATAAAGTTGATGAACTCAATCTTCCTAAGAGTCTGCTATTGTTATTCTGAAGTCCATGCAGCAATTAAGGAGTATACATCTATTGGGTACAATTGTGTTTTTCTCTCTGTATAAGGCATTATGATTTTTTTTTAAAGGGCAGTAAGTATTTCATAGTACATATAATATGATTAGGGGAAAACAAATAAAATTTCATGATACATGAAATTTATCATGACTAAGTGCAGAATTGCGTGGCAAAAAAGTAAATAAAAGTTCTACAGAATACCAGTTAAAAAGAGATTAACAATATTCAGAAAGAAGGGCTTAGTATTTCATTATAAGTAGGATATAGGTGAACTCCAGGAGGTGGTAAGGGACAGGGAAGCCTGGCATGCTGCAGTCCATGGGGTCGCGAAGAGTCAGATATGACTTGGCGACTGAACCACAATAAGAACAACAGGATATAGGTAGGGAGCATTAAAGTCAAACAGCTCTGGGAGCTAAGTCATAGAACTAGAAGGAAAATGATGTAATTTGGAGGCAGTCAGGACATGCCTGTGACTCAAGCATGAGAAGTGGAATTGAGGAAAACCACATAGTGGTGGAAAGTAACCGGGCAGGGGCTAGAGTTGAGTGTATGTGTGTGTCTGTGTGCACTCAGCTCTGTGTGTGTGTGTGTGTGTGCGCGCGCGCGCGCACACGCACGCGCATGCTAAGCTATGTCCAACTCTTTGTGACATCCCTATGCACTGTAGCCCACCAGATGCACCAAGGAAACAGGAATTCACTGAAGGTACGATGAACATGGAGCGTGACAGAAAACATTCAGTGACCATAAAAACTCAGTTCTAGGGACTTCCCTGGTGGTTTGGCGGTTAAGACTTCACTTCCTGATGAGTAAGGAAGTGAGGGTTCGATCCCTGGTTTGGGGAGCTAAGATCCCATGTCTTGCAGCCAAAAATCCAGAACATAAAAACAACAGAAGCCAATATTGCAACAAATTCAACAGACTTAAAAAAATTGAAAAAAACAAAACTTCAGTTCTGGAAACTTGAAGACAGGATAAGAGTAGTACCTATCTATCTTTTTTGAGAAATTCTATACAACGAAAAATTCAAATCTCATATACAAACACCAAAAATTATCTGCCTGATACTACTCTGACATGAAATATAGCAGCATCAGTAATATTTTATGGATAAAAGAATTAATCTAATAGATTATCTATTTGTCATCAATAATTAGAGGTGAACCCTCAAAAGCAAGTTCAAGTATTCAGCTATCCATATTAAGGAAATGTGAATAAAAGAAAAGGCACATGAATATCTAATTCTTTTAGGGTAAATAGTTTTCATATATTGAAATGAAACATTTTTAGTTTTTTCTTCACCATACATGATTTTATGTGAATAAAGGGTGAAGATAAAATACTCAAAGTATTATTAAAAGAAAGTTAGCTTGTGGAAGACTCCGGAGTGTAAACTTTATTCCAAGGTAATTAGGAAACCACCAAAAGGGTTTGAATAGATGGACATTTAAATTAATATTTAGGGGAAATTCACCTGATGGTACTATGGAGTATAGTGGGGCAACAAAATCAGAAGAAAGGAAGTCCATTAAAAGAGAATTTTTATGGATTTAGTTTAGGCATGTGCATCACAAGGAGGATAAGGATGATGCCAGTGGAGACAACAAAAAAGGGAGTGATATGAGGGGCAGTGAAGAACTGAACTAACCATGCATAGGGTAAGTGAGAGGCACATTGGTAGAAAAATATCATTACATCTGGGATAATTCCATTTGAACTTGAAACTTCCCATTAGATCATTCACACAGATCCCTATTAGCATTGCCAATCACCCACTGATTCCATCATCAGGCTGTAGAAAATGTGTCCTATATAGATGTCCATAAATAAAAAAGGCATGGGAAATTCAATGTTAAAAACTGATGCATTGTGTTTGTGTGGCCTGGGGAAAAGCGGAGTGAGGAGGGGGACAGAGAGAGAGAGAGGCATGATTCCTGAAAATAGATCTCAAGCACCCTACTTCCTGGTCTAGAGCTTTCCTTACCCCCCAAAGCAAATTAGATTAACAGAACCAACCATGAAAGGATTTTTACCTCAATAACTTTTCATGTTCAAAAGAAATAGGATTGTAAAGTTTTAGAAGCTTTTACTTCCCTCCTCCAAAAGGATTTAAGCCCCAGATGAATCTAACAGAACTACGGATTATCAATTGTTTAAATAGGCATAAAAATTATGTTCTTAAAAAAAAAAAAAGTATTTCAAGGCTGTAAATTGATCTCTGGGATGTAAGATTACGAAACTTCTAAATGTTCCTAACGATAACTTTACGTCATGAGGAATTAAGACTGATGAGAAGAAAGATACTCCATTAACTAATTTTTAGTATTGTTTCTTTTCTTACTTGAGGTCTCACAAGAAAAGCTAAGTAAAGATCCTCATTTTAGAGATAATTAAAACCTACATTCAGTCCAACCACTTAATTGACTTGCATTTCTGAACACACAATAAAACTGTTTTACAACTGTTCCCCAATATATTTTTCTTTGTGAATAATATATTCCCTTAAAATATTGGCATGACTTAACATTAAGCCATGCTACATGAGAAGTTGGAAAATAATTAGTATTTAATTACAGAACTTCACTTCCATGGAGTCCTGCAGCCTGAAATGTATTTTACAGAATCTATGATCCTTCTAAAAATCGGTATTTACTACAGAAAAGACTAGCTTCAAAAGATTTTTCATAATGACTCTCACTGAGCGTACTGAGAACTGTAGTTAATAGCTGTGTCCTATTCTAAAAGATGCATATCTACTGATAAAGCTCATTTATTTGGAACATATTGATATTGTTTGAAAATGTATTATTATTTCAGTTTCTGAGGAGGAAGATAACTCTAGCTAGTTTTAGTAGTAACTAATTTTAAAATGTGAAGTTTGCATAATGAAACTAACACAGTGTCACTAAGAATGATTTATAATATATGCTTGTTCACTTAACTTTTCCTCAATCTTCAATGAGTAGACATGGCAATGGAATATACTAAGATTTTTATGTTTTTTCAGGACTACTAGTCAGCTTGCATAAGTGGCCAGGGATTCTTTTCAAAAAGAAAAGGATGAAAATTTAAAACTAACCAGCCAAACAAACAAAACAGAGATAATTACCTGGGCAAAGAGTCAAGAGTACTGAAATTCCAAAGATATGGAGTCAAATGCAACATTTTCAAATGAAATCTCATCAATGGAAACATGAAGGCCTGGCTAGAACTTTTCCAAAATGGTACAATTATTGCTGAATGGCAGTGACTCAAACGAATTATGATAGTGGTTATTCTACATGGCAGTAGCAACAAGTTTCCTAAAATTTCTGCTCTTTCTATATCGGCCTTTTTTCTCCAGAAAAACTAGAGCTGTATCCACTACCTACAAGCCGATTTAAATTCAAATTTAAAAATTCTAAAGCTCAATCAAATTTCACAAACAGGCTCCTTACGTGTACTAGCCATAGTTCAAGTATTCAACTGCCACATACAGCTGGTAGTTATGATGTGGGACAGCACAGATACACAACATTTCCATCATTATAAAAAGTTTTTGTGGACACTGTTGAACTAGAGAAAAAATATTAAATTTCAAGAGAAGGTCACTAACTCAATGACTTATCAGTAGGTGGGTACAATAGCAGTAAAACACACTGATTTAGCTTAATTCAATTTAAACAGGTGAAGACTATATATTGACAGTTTTGTGAAGCTAAAACTGCTCTGAAAAAAACAAGTCTTTTAAAAAATGTGGTTACATACTTTACAAAAAAGGCATTATTTTACAAATTACCATGCAACAGTCATAAAATCAAAAGCATATGAAAGTGGATCTACATAGCATTTTTCTTGAAGGGAAAAAATTTAAAATCTGGCAATTCATTTATTTTGCTAGACAAATTCATTTGCTACCTTACTTATCTTATCAGGGAAGCAACTCACAATGGGATTGGAAGAACATTTGGTCTCCAGGGTCCAATTTGAGTCACAACCTCCCATCCTTCCAGCTGTCACTTCCTGACTCCCACGTTTCCCTTCAGCAAGTTCATCATGGCCTCAACTCCTTTAAACCTTCTTTTTTTATTTCAATCTATCAGACCATGCCTTTAACCCTCTGTTCTTTCTTGATCTGGTCTAAACTCCACAGAGCATCACTACAAACACTTTTCTCAGTTACTTTTGTCTTTTGCTGAACCAACATCACATAACCCCAAACCTAAATGATTCTTCTATGTGTATATTGAAAAGATGATTGAAGATGGCAGGAAAAAGAAAAATCACACTATCTTGGGAAAACAACTCCCTATTCAGCCTTGCCTTTACTCTCAGCAAGCCCATATTTCTGTGTTCTCATTCTTCCATGTAGTGTTCTCCATCTGGAAAGAATTTCATGACTTCTACCTGACAAATACTGACTCATATCCCAGTAGATACTTCAGACACCATCTCCTGAATGAAGCCCTTCTCAAACTCCACTCATTACTGAGATAGTATGCAAGGCTCCTGTAGTATCTTGGTGAAGTTCCTATCCCCTTGGGTAATAAATATTTTTTTTTTGGTAATAAATATTTTGAAAATCTACTTATGTCTTCTCGTTAGAACTTACTAAAGGGAAGGATGTCATTTTCTTCTCATTTATATTCTTGGCAGGGAGCGGAATGCCTAGCACAAATTTTTGGTGAATGCAAGAATGAATGAATGGACAAAGGAGATACCTTTTTAAAAAGTTATTTTTAGTCAAAGCACTTCGTATGTTTCAGTATTGATTTCATTATTATGGGAAAAAATATACCTGACATAGCATGATTTAGATAGTGCTATGGGAAAATTAATAGCATACATGAGGATCCCATCAACACAACAGTGATCAGCTTTGTAGTCACAATAATCAAATGCCCCTAACATATCACACCCTTCTGCAGATGCACCAGTAAGTGCTCCCACTTTGTGCATTATTTCCAATTCCATTTTTATTTATAATAGTCAAATACCAAAGCTCCTTCCTCATGTATAAAAATAGCAAGTCATTATGTTTTTCCCATATTATAAATATCTAAACTTTAGAAACAATTTTCCTAGTTGAATTCTTAATTTATAAAATAACTCAAAGAAACATTAATCAATGTTTCAAGGGAATCTGAATCAAATAAAATTTTAGTACATGTTCTGACAAAAGGATTTTTCAGAGTTGGCAATAGTTGCTTTGCCTAGCTAAGCACTCTGCTTCTCGTTCAGTCTTCTCAGGCGTGTGCAATCCTACTGCTCTAGATAGCTGATGAGAACAGGCTGTATGGCACGGAGGACTCCACCGAATGCTCTGTGGCAACCTAAACGGGAGGGAAATCCAAGGAAGAGGAGATTTTTGTACACGTGTGGATGACCCATTTTGCTCTACAGCAGAAACGAACACTGTAAGGCAGCTATACATCAATTAAAAAAGAAGCATTATGTCAGGCATAAAGACACAAAACGAGAAAATTGGGCCGTGCCCTAATGCAGCTTACAGTCTGGTCGTCTTACAGGCTCTCTGTGTGCATCCAGACAGTTCTCTCTCTCCTCTAGGCTGTTCCTTACCGGCCACTCTATCAGAACTTAAGTCAAAGGTCCACTAAACTGTTTCATTTTTTTTTAAATTTAGATTTAGATTTCCAGCTATTTGTGACTCATGTGCCAGGAATTTACAGACACTTTGTATCTTTTCTGTTTAAAAAAATTTACTTCAGTACTCAATTTCCGAGAGATACTCCTGCTGCTGCTGCCAAGTCGCTTCAGTAGTGTCTGACTCTGTGCGACCCCACAGACGGCAGCCCACCAGGCTCCCCCGTCCCTGGGATTCTCCAGGCAAGAACACTGGAGTGGGTTGCCATTTCCTTCTCCAATGTGTGAAAGTGAAAAGTGAAAGTGAAGTCGCTCAGTCGTGTCTGACTCTGTGCGACCCCATGGACTGCAGCCCACCAGGCTCCTCCATCCATGGATCTCCAGGCAAGAGTACTGGAGTGGGGTGCCATTGCCTTCTCCTACAGATACTGAAGAATCCTTTCTCTTTTTAAACTTTCTTCTACCCACCTGTGCCTTAGGCCTGTTAATTGCATATGCGCAGGCATTTCTATATATTATGCAGAACAATGGGAAGACCTAGTTCAGATCTAGGCTCTGCCACCTGCTGGCTTTATAACCTAGGGCAAGCCACTAACTCCGCAGAGGCTCTTCGTCTTTATGGGTAAAGTACAGAGATTAATACAAATACACACAACATGTGAGAGTTACCTAATATATGTCACAAATTCTCAAACATTTTTAAATGTCTGTAGTTTCATTTGGATAATTCAGCGGATTGAAGTGCTTGCTGATTCATCTGTCCTATCTCATCCAGCAGTCTCTGCACTGTAAAAGGTATCAGGTTCCATCATTTAACCTCCCTGGCATCTGGACATCTTTCTAGCTCACTTAAATCCATCAGGTCTGGCTTAATATACATTTTTTTCATGGTCTAGTTTTGCTCAAAATTATAATGTCCTTGGTGTAAAACTTCTTTATAGTAATTTCTCATATACTTGAAGTATTTGTTATGTCATCATATCTCTTTCTTTTTCTTTTATAATGTAAATAACTAATTCTTTAAACTTCCTTGTAACTTCCATTTAAAAACATTTTAATAAGGTTTCTGTCTTCTTCTAAGTTTTAGAGAAATAGGGTTCTTTCTATCTACAATTAAAGTGATCTGAGATCCAGAGGAGAACTATCATGACATCCCTTATAATGTGTAATATAAAAACAAATGATAAAAGGAACTTACTTAAAAAACAGTCATAGAGAATGAACTTATAGTTGCCAGCCGGTAAGGATGGGGTAAGGGATATTTAGGGAATTTGGGATGGACATGTACACACTGCTATATAGAAAATGGATAACCAACAGGGACCATATATAGCACATGGAACTCTGTTCAGTGTTACATAGCAGCCTGGAAGGGATGGGAGTTTGGGGAAGAATGGATACATGCATATGTATGGTTGAGTCCCTTTGCTATTCACCTGAAACTATCACAACATTGTTAATTGGCTATACCCCAGGACAAATTAAAAAGTTTAAAAAATAATAAATTTTAAAAAGGGGTGTAAGATCTATGCAAGATATAGATACTTTGCATGAAAGACAAAAACAATGAACTGCGTAATATTAATTTTTTTTTACATTTTAACTGTATGGAATTGAATCATATTATAACAGAAGATTGCCCCTAACCATGGAGTCAGTAGAATACATTCATCAGATGAAGTTAATATTAAACTTTTCTCTTCATAAAGTTTAGATAGAATTAGGAAAGCAAATATTTCTATAGGAAAACTACATATTCCTTGGATATCATTGCAGGAAATACTTGATGCAAAATACCCCTAGAATATTTTCCTTCAAATCTTAAAGCCTGAAACATCTTCCTTATCAGATCCCTAGTACAGGAATCAGCAAAACCTAGTATTTTAAGAGAGCATCTTACTCATGTGTGCTGATTCACACTGAGGCATCAAAGAACAAAGGAACTGAATAAAATTAACTTTTGACAACCAGTAATGATTTAGAAGTTTTAAGAGAATGATTTAGGGCACTGGTATTTAAAGCAGACATATATGTGTCTAGGGTCAACCTCCAAAAATAAAAGCTTAACTGGGAAGACTTCAATGTATTAAAATGTCTAGGAAAACAGATGAACTAATTAAATTCAATTCTTATTTTTCAAACATGGATTCAGACTTCTATAAATCAAAATGTACTCCTGTGAAAAGCATGCAAAGGGAAAATACAAGAGGATTTTCAAGACTCCCTTACTGGGCTATTCATTATAGGAAAACCTAATTTAATTATCAATTGATACTCTGCATTTCTCCTTTTGCTTTCCCTCATTTTGGTTCAGAAATGATTTAAAACAGATGACTCTGTGATACAATCCTATTAAATTCCAGATCCATAAGCTTTTAAATATGATTTGTTATACTGTCAAAACTTCTAACAACACTTTTCTGAGAAGCATTATTATTTCCTAATTTAATTTTTTAATCATTCCATATTTTTACATTATCTCCTATTGACTTTCTAAATTTTATCTTAATTATTTTAAATATAAAAGCTATAAAACAAAATTATAGAATATTTAGCAAAGAAACAAAGAAAACATATTACTCACACATAATTTGATCTCCCTAATAAAATTAATGTCAGAATTTTCAAAACTTTTATTATTAAAATCTTATTTATACAAAGTTTTAAAACAATTCATCTCTATTAAATACTTTTTTTCAAGTACAGAAAAGCAAAGTAAAAATGTCACTTATAGTTCCACTGACACCAACAACCACGTTTATGTATATATCAACCCAGACTTTTTTCCTCCTAGCATAATTATGAACGTCTTCTATTTGTTTGTTATTTTGCTTGCACAGCTGTATTTCTAAATCTTGTGATAAACCCTGCTTGAGGTAAACAGAGTTTTCTAAAAAATTTCCTGTGTCTAGTTACATTACTATCTCCCGAGTGAGGAATTCACACAATGAAATAAGCATATCAACCCATTCACATTCCCTCATGCTCATTAGTGAAACTGATTCGACAGCCAGTTTCTGAGATCAGCATTTCCTCTCAAGGCTCTTTTGATAAATTGATAATGAACCTAACAGTCAGTGAGGGAAATTAAAGTGATGGAAAAAGGCCACTGGATCATTTACTTCTGCTGCTGTTGGACTCAAAATCCTATGATGCTGCCAAAACTGAAGTCTTTTAAATGTCCATGGTCTCAGTAAAAATTAAAAATCCCACAGGGAGCATCTGAGGGGCTGACTCTAGGTAATGTGACCTGCAAGGGTTTAGGGAAAGGTAATTATCAGATCTCTTTTGTTTTCCACTTTATTTTAAAAAAAAAAATTATTGGGATATAGTTGATTTACAATGTTTATTAGTTTCAGGCGTACAGCAAAGTGAATCAATTATACATATATTTATATTTCTTTTTTTTATATTTTTAGATCATTTCTCATGTAGGTTATTACAAAGTATTGAGTAAAATTCCCTATGCTATACAGTAGGTCTTTAACAAGTCATCTATTTTATGTATAGTAGCATGTATATGTCAATTCCAATCTTCCAATTTATCTTTCCCTCTCCCTTATTCCCTGATAACCATAAATTTGTTTTCCAGCAATTCCACTACTGGGTATTTCTCAGGGTGTACCCTGAGAAAACCATAACTCCAAAAGATAGATATATCCCAATGTTCATTGAAGCACTATTAACAGCAGCCAGGACATGGAAACAAAGTGTTCATCAACAGATGAATGGATAAAGATGTGGTACATATATACTATAGAATATTACTGAGCCATAAAAAAGAATGAAATTGGGTCATTTGTTGAGACATGGATGAACCTAGCGTCTGCCACGCAGAGTAAAGTCGGTCAGAAAGAGAAAAACAAATATTGTAAATTAACACATAAATGAGGAATCTAGAAAATGTACAGATGGACCTAGTTTCAGAGCATGAATAGAGACACAGATGTAGAGAATGAACGTGTAGACCTGGGGGTGGGGAGAAGGGAAGGGTGAGATGAATTCGAAGACTAGGTTTTACATATATACACTGCTATGTGCCAAATAGACAGCTAGTGGGAACCCGCAGTAAACCACAGGGAGCTGAATTCAGTGCTCCGTGATGACTTTGATGGGTGGGATGGAGATTCAAGAGGGAGGAGATAACATGTATACATATAACTGATTTACTTCATTGTACAAGCAGAAACTAACAACACTGTAAAGCATGTATACTCCTATTTTAAAAAAAGTAGTAAAGAATTCCTCTCCAAATTAGGGAACATGTTCAGACCCTAAGTGCCAAAATATGACAAACATCCACTTCAATTCCTTTCCAGCTTTTAGCATTCCTGAGAAGTTTGATACCAGTCTGATTTTCTCCCTGTTTACAATATACTGGTTGAGTCTGTATGCTGTATGCCCTTATACAAGTAATTTGAAATTTCATACAGAATGTGTTTAGATGAAGTTCTCCCGTCACTGATCTTGCTGGATTTGCTCACTATGGACAATTTGTTTTTCCTCTCTAGTACAGTTTTCTTCAATTATATCTTCGCCCATTTCTTTTGTTTTTGTTGAGCACCTATATATGTTATATACCTGTAAACCTTAAAGTTCCATTCTGTTTTTATTTCTACTTAAGTCATATTATTCAACTCTTAGTCCTTTTCCTCAACATTCTGAAAGGACTTCTCAAGTTTATTCAGCACATTTCTGAATTTATTCTTACGTAGTAGAAATCCTGCTCCTCAGTATCTCTGATTCAGATTGCATTATAATATTGCACTTTAAAAATCAAATCCAAAAAAAAACAAACAAAAAAATCAAATCCTTTTTTATTTCCTCCATGACACTTGTGATTGTCCTTTCATATTAGCCAGTTCTTCCTTTATAAATATATACTCCCACTTAAAGAGGATAGATCATTTCGAAAGACACTGGTGACGTGAAACATTTTTTCCGGTCTTTAGAAATAAACTGCTACTTTCAAAGCACCTATTTCTTCTAAGTCTATCCCCCATTGTGTTGTTCCCCAGTATTTTTTCTTAGGTTCTATGCTCTATTTTTCTCCTGTTTTGCTGTATTTGACAATTTTCTGTTTATTAATCCTCAAATGATGTGGCTTCTATCCAGACTCAGTGTCAGAAAACAAAGTATTTGAAGGGACCTAGCTTTGTTCTCTGTCTACTTATATTCTTATTGAACCCCCTATAGCTCTGTGGCTAAAAGTCTGATGTGCATAGCTCCTTGCCTGATGTTCATCCATGATGCCCTTCTGGATGAGGTGGGAAGCTCTCCTCTGCTCCCATTTGTCTCTAAACTCCCTGCTGACATTCCCATCAATGTTTCTATATTCATTTCATGAGAAATATATCTCAGGTTAATTTTTTACATGGTGCCAGGTTTCCTGTCCACTTTCTGTCCTACTGTTTTCTTAACTAGCTGGTTATTGCTATTGATAGGTTTAAGTAGATAGCATGCTGGCTTCCTAAAGGGTAACATTTTCTTTTTGAAGTGAACTAAGACATGAAGAAACAAAGATACACGCTCTCTGCTTTCATGTGGACATAAAAAAGATGGACTGCTGATTGAAATTTTCATTCCACTCAATTCATTTATACAAACACCAATCTTGATATGTAATATATAAAATTCCTCCCCCAATTTTTGCCACTGTAGACTGAAACTGGTTTTTGGTATTCTTCAGTTTTGTCTTTTTTAGGTCTTGATATTTTACTGTTAATGAGAAAAGGCTGCAGTAGCTAGACATGTGCTATTTTTAACCAGAAAATTCTTGCTAATTATATTTCATAAAACTACCACCAAAACTTGTAAAGTCTGGATGTTTAACTTTTAAAAGTATTACAGATAGAAAAAGTTTCCAAACAGATCTGTGGAGGCAGAGCAAGATAAATGAGGTTATAAATTAAGCTACTGATTCTCCTGTAAGCAAGAAAAATATTCCTAAAGTGTGTATTCAATCCAAGTATCTGTTATATCTTTTAAGCTTTCTTGAACTATTTTTTATTTATTCTTTTTAAAACATGTAACTGCATAAAAGTGAAATTAATTTACAATTTATGTTTCAATGTCAATGGTTGGCAAGTATCTTATATTCTCATGAATTATAATCCTAGGTACAGCACTTTATTTCATCAACTATCCACTGCTTTTCAATAATGTATTCAAGCATAAAATAATCAGAGGGCATAATAATAGCTAGAGTCTTATTTTTAGTAAACAGTGCCATCAAATTCTAGAATCTAGTTCTGTTAGATTTTTAAGACCTAATTTTTCATCGAAAATTGTTCACTCAAATTCAAGACCAACTAGACAGGCCATAAAATAAGGCCCTTAAACAGATTTACACCACTAGAGATTATACATAAGGGGCTTCCCTGGTAGTTCAGACAGGAAAGATTCTGCTTGCAATGTGGAAGACCCAGGTTCGATCCCTGAGACAGAAGATCTCCCGGAGAAGGGCCTGGCAATCCATTCCAGTATTCTTGCCTGGAGAATCCCAAGGACACAGCAGCCTGTGGGCCACTATCCACGGCATTGCAGAGTCAGCCATGACTGACGTGACTTACACACGTGCAGGCAGAGATTATGCAAGCTAACTAGTAATCATATGACGACATATGTTTTTTTAATTTATATTTTGTATATTTTATGACATCTAACCTCAGAACTTAAATTGTTAGGCTATAATAAGTCTATTTACCACAAAGAAGATAAAGTTTTAGGGTTTCCTTTAAAAATACGCATTTCTATGTCATAGGTTCAAACTTTAGAATAGATTCAAATACTGTTTTGGAAAATGTTGTCCATGAAACCACTTGAGAGGTCAGTTATAAATGCAGATCTCCAGGCCTTAACCCAGGCCTGTGAAATCAGAATCGCTGGGCATGAAGCAAGAAATTTGCTTTTTAAAAAGTTCCTCGGACAAGTCTTCATCCATAAATGTTTGAGAACCACTGTTCAAATTGACTAAGCAATACTAAAGGACTAACAGTTGACCTGGGGAAACAAGGAAGGCTCTGATTCTATTTTAAAATCCCATTGTAACAGGCTTAAGGGAAAGAACCAAGGTTATATTTCAGAAGTCCATCAGCATGTATCCTATCTAAAATAATCAGTTTGGTAAAAAATACTTCCAAAACTCTAGTAACTAAAGTTACTACTTGTATTGACTCAAACATCTAGGCCATTTACTAGGTGGAAATGCAGTGAACCATTTACAAAAGCAAAATTCCCCAGAGGTTTTAGCAGATCAACTAACTAACGAAAGATGCACAGTCATATAGTCAGGTTGCAGTATTATATCTCAAATACCAGTGAGAAACCCAGAATCAGATGTCAACCATTTTATTAAGTCTCATGGTAGTTTCACTTTTTTTTTTTTTTTTTTTTTGCCATTAATAGCATTCCAAGAGCTAACCTCAAAACTCAGTGGTAACTTTCTTAAACAACAACATTATAACCAAGTGAGACATGTTATAAAGTTGTTTCTAGTACCATTACCAAGTAGCCAGACCTGATTCTGATGCAATCAGTCTCCCACATCAAGGACTTGAAATAAAATACTCTCCTAAGGCAGCAACTGAACCTTTCAGCTAAATAGTGTAAAACTGCCAATGGTAAGTTGCTCATTACATTAAGACTCTAGAGACGTTTAGAAGCCAAATAGGATTCTACTGAAAGAGATACTTGGGAATAGCTTCTGATCTTCATTTGTTAATCTGGAATAAAAACCTATTTAGTATCAGTTAGACCACAGTGTTAACGCACTTGCTTTTAGCTATTTGAACATCTCATTTAGTCTATACAATTAAGACTGGTTTATCATTAGCTTATTTTCAGAGAGTGCCCTTTGTGTGTGTGTGTGTCTGCCTATGTGTCTAAGATAAATAAGGTAAAAACAGCTTTGTTAAAGTTTCAATAAAATTCCACCTTGATAGGAAACATCTTAAAACTTAATTAAAACCATAAAAGTAAATTAAATATCCAAATAATGCACTCAAATTAGGAACTTTGCTTTTTTTTTTCTTTTACCAATTAAAACAGTTTTTTTTTTTTCCAAGTTCACAAAATAGATAAGAAAATTTAAAACTATTAAATCATCCGGAGACTATTTCTATTTCTACTCCCTTAAAATAAAGGTCTTCAATTACTAGGATTAACTGTGTTTAAGGTTAACTACTTGCTAGTGATGTTTTAGTTTCCAGCTTAGTCACCTTCAGGCCCTCAAGATCCACAGCATTCTACCCTTCAAAACTGTAACTGTTTGGGTAGAGGACCTTGGATGGACAACGTAAGGGAATAGAGATCAAAGAAGGAAAACAGAAAGATACCATGACTCAGAAGTCACCGTCAGCACAGTACCTTGCACTGTGAGGAAAACGGACTCAGTCGACGATCCTCCTTCATTGCAAACAACACAGCGATACTCTCCTGCATCGCTGAATTTCACACTCCTGAGCTCCAGGGAAAGGTTAGCCAAGATCCTCATTCTTGCTGCATCTGTCAGCCTGACATCTCTGTCATGCCTCTGCCAGGTTAGATTGTAATCCACCGCACTGATGACAAGGCACGTCAGAACTGCGGTTTCTCCAGGAGCAACTGTAACATTATCAGGCACTCGGATGACTGGCGGCGGCTCTGTGGGAAACGAGAAGATTCAAGCTGAAAGATCCAGAAGTCATTTTACTCATTCATAGAGGTGGCTTAAAATTTTAGTAAGAATGTATTGAATATCTGGTAGGAAAGACTGGTAGGAAAGATGCAGTACAACAGAACTTATTCATTAATACAAATGGGGTGATCAAGAGGGCTTCCCTTGTGGCTCAGCTGGTAAAGAATCTGCGTGCAATGCGGGAGACCTGGATTCGATCACTGGGTTGGGAAGATTCCCCTGGAAAAGGGAAAGGCTACCCACTCCAGTATTCTGGCCTGGAGAATTTCACTATCACCTAGTTGAAAAATGCTTTAAATGCATGTTTACATACCAAAGTACACTAAAACCCAAACCTATAAATTACAGCTGTGAGCATCAAAGAGGCATGGCAAAAGGATATGACTATGCTGACTTAGCATTGCAGAGTCTGTCAAATTTTGAAGAAAGTAGCATTTATGGATTTTTAAATTTAAAACCATGATTTAGTGTTTTAAAGAAAACAGCACATGAAGGATGGGAGATATGGCAAAGATACAACGCCATCAGCTTTAAGGAGATTATCACCTCATTAAGACACAGCGCAACAGTAGAGTAAACTGAATATTCCCCCAGAGAAGCAGCAGAATGTTTAAGAAATTCAAGTTAACAGTAGGGACTGACTTTTAATAAAATTATATACATAGGACCACGTACGCAAAAGGCACTGAGTGGGGCAGGCTCATTTCAGATGCGGTCAAAAGCCATTTACCGATTAAATATTTAATCAGCATTTCTAGAGAAAATCACATATTGCTCTGGTTAGGTTTGAGGATAAACCTAAATGCCCTGTAAAGCTCACTCTGCCCAAAAGCTTTAAAATAACCTGCCATCCCAACACATTATTGGGCAATAACAGCATTAAAAAACTAGCTGGAAAGCCATGCGTCTGTTTCAGTTGAAATGGGGAAGAGGATCAGATATTCAGGGTCCAACTTTATTCAAAACCATACAGATAAATATCTAAAGCCTGAAATAAAACCTGGAAGAAATATGCCAAAACCATAGTGGTTATCTCTGAGAGAAGGAAATATGTATATTTTTTCATATTTTCCTTTACATTTATCTTTGTCTTCCAAACATTTTTAGAGGAATATATGCTATTTTAAATTATAAAAAAAAATCCATAATTTTTACCATTCTGCTATGTTTTTAAAACCTCTTATGAAAAGTTAATGAATCAGTTGGAGAGAGTTATATGAGAAAGTAAGAAAGGTTTGACTGAATTCTAGTTAGATTTGACAAATAAAATGCAGGATGCTTTGCTAAATTTGAATTTCAGGTATTAAATATTATTGTATAATATATAGTTTATATATTATATAATTATAATATATAATATTTTTGTATCTCTCATGAAATATTTTGAGATATTATTTATATGAAAGTCACATTAAGTGGGCATCCTGTATTTTCACTTGCTGAATCTAGCAAACATAGGCTGCCTAATGTTATCCAAATTTACCTGGACGACCCTAGAAAAGCCAATATATTCACAATGTTTCACTACCTGAAAAATGAGATGATTAAATTGGGTAATCCAAAAGACCCTTCTAGCACCAAGGCTTTATGACTGTAACATACAAGACAATACGGACCAAAGACCCAGAAGTGAGCATTTAAGAATACGTGTTAACACTCTATCAAAATCTTCCTGAAGACCACAAAATGTATCGTGTAGTTTCCTTTTTTGCTGTTGTTCTTTTTAAACAACCTTCTTCAGTTAGACTAGGGATGTTTAGAAACTGTAAAATCCCATATTATCAGCATACAGGGGGTGCCAGGTGCTCACCTTGGTCCTTCTCAAGAACCTAGGCACTCATTTCCCTAACTGCTCTGCTTGTTGAGTACTGAGCTCAGAGCCATGGGGGCTGACATGCCCAGTCAGGCTCCCTTTCCACTGCTGCCCACTTCCGGGGACCACTTTATGAAGGAAAAACACACAGCTCTCTTGCCTCAATTCAAGGTCATCCCTGCTGCAAAGCTCCCTGTGGGATCAGCTGAGGCCCCTGCTGTGGCTGCATCACAATGGAATTTCTTCCACTCCTTTGCGGGTCCTCTTCCCTAGAAAACTCCCCAATAACTCTCTTGCTTGCATAATCTGCCTTAGAGTCTATTTCCTCTTCAAATATATATACAAGTATGTCAAACGCCAGCTTTCTACTGACATCCAGGGGTAGAAGAGCTTTTAAACATGACACCCAGTACCACTGCCACATAAATATCTGGAGATGATGAACATTATGCACACTGAAATATTTATGCATCCATCAATAAACTGGGTGGTGATGGAGAGATGAAGAAGAAGAATGACGGCAGTTTACAGGAGAGGCTAAGATAACAAACTACTGGAAACAGCCTGGTCCCGATAGGATGAGGGGTAGTCATTCCTAAGTGAAAGAATGGCTGAGGCTAAGATTAGGGGACCAGAGGTGGAATCTCAAAACTGAGAAAGAATGATAAGTGTAGGCCCTGTGACATTAAGTAAGGCTCACTGGACTGAAAGTCGGGAGGCCAGGAATCCACTTCTCAGCACCGACCCACGTCATCTTTCAGCTTCTTTAGCTACAAAGTGATGAGGTGGTACAATATTATTTCCATGTCTTACCCTGTTCTAAAAGAGTATCCTGTAATTATAATTTAAGATTGCCTGACAAGTTTTCTGGATTCAGTTTTACTTAAGGCCAAAATTTTGGTTGTGTGTGTGTGTGTGTGTGTGTGTGTGTGTGTGTGTGTGTGTGTGTGTGTGTGTGTGTGTGTGTGTGTGTGTGTGTGTGTGTGTGTGTGTGTGTGTGTGTGTGTGTTGGGGAGGGACAATATGCTAATAAATAAATTCAGTAGAGAAAATTAATATAACTTTGTACTAGTACTAAAGTACCAAATGCCATGTGTAAAGAGTTTTTCCTGCTTCTGCAGTTCTGTTCATTAGTTTCTATATGTTTATATGCAATAAAAAAGAAGTGTAATTCTTTTTACACTCATTTGGCATTTAAAGTTATCAAGATCAGTATTTCCAGTGAACCTAAAATCTTTAAAATTGTTGGCTGGAAGAAAATGCTGAAAATATAGAAGTAACATATTGGTGGAACTTCAATTTTCCTTGAAACATTTCTCGGGTGACTTTATAAAATAATGTCCACAGTGACACCAGTAAAACATCACCATCCCATCATGCTGTGCTTCCCAACACTCCTGTCAAAATATAACACCTAATTATCCTATGAATAAACAGCTGGTTTTCTTTTGCTAGTTAGTAGGAACAGTAGGATGGCTGAGCCAGGGCCTGGGTAGAAGTTTAAGGCTGGACGGTTAAAAAAAGAGTTCAGAAAGAAATGTCCACACTTCCAATTCCAAAATTGCCATATCATTCATACTTCTGCCTCCTCTTTCATAATTAAGCAAATGGGACACAATTCCTAAAAACTGGCTTTGGCATAGTACAACTTCCTGGTGATACCATGGCTTGGCTGGCACAGGTTAACACTACAAGGGCATGTGTAGTGTGTATATTCAGAAGTTACTGACACCATAGGGCCAAATTCTTAGCAGTCAGTTCACAAGCCTTTCTGGCACTTCCCAGTTATTTATGCGAGACGCCTGAGTCCACTCACTGAAATCTCTTTTCCCTGTTGTCCTTCTCTTAATTAATATTGCTGGGAAAAAACTCAAGTGCTCAAGTGTTTGTTTTCCCAGAAGCTGAGGAATGTTGACATGATTCCAATGCTTTTCATAATTACTGGAGATGAAAAAATGAATAGTTTATGATGCATGTCAACTTGCTGAATTGTTTCAGAAGACAAACTTTATTTTTCTAAGAATAAGAGAATACAAATAATTTACTGCAAGAAGAACAGGCTTGCATGCCTCAGTTTAAAAGTTTAGCTTGAACTTATTGATAATAAACGTAAACTCTGGGCTTCTAAACAGTCCTACAGTTATGAAGCTTCTTTTGTCTTAAATTTTTCTAAGAAAGTGCACATCTGACATTTCAGATGCACAAACTGACAGTTCAGATATTGTTATAAGAAAACTCCACAGGCACATTTAGGTCAGAATAGGGTTACTATTAAATGCACATTAGCCCTAGGCTATGAGGCAGGCAGAGAATAACTGAGTCAAAACAAAATTTCCAATAAATTCTAGATACATGTTGAGTAGGTGGCTTAATCTTGATCACTGATAATACATGGCAGTTGTTTTGGTTTCTCAAGAATTCTGGGAGATTGGAGGAAAAATGATAATATAATCAGAGCCCTGTCTATTTATAGGAAAAGAAAGAAAGTGAAGTCGCTCAGTCGTGTCCAACTCTTTGCAACTTCGTGAACTGTAGCCTACCAGGCTCCTCTGTCCATGGGATTCTCCACGCAAGAATACTGGAGTGGGTTGTCATTTCCTTCTCCAGGGGATCTTCTCGACTCAGGGATCGAACACAGGTCTCCCGCATTACAGGCAGACGCTTTACCCTCTGAGCCACCAGGGAAGCATTTATAGGAAACTTACTATTTAAATGTGAATTAATTAGCATGACTTCTGTCCCTCTCAATACCAATATTGTAATCACTGAGGTCCTATGTTTTTGAATGTGATACTTATTGTCTTCAACTCAGATGTCAGAATCCATTCACAAAAGCACTTTGCATATTATAAATATGGGAAGAGAAAGGGAAAGTTGAACCTTGCTATTCTAAAAATGGACCTCTCACTTGTTTTCTCAAAGGAGAATGCCATATGGGGATTTCAAACTATTAAACCCCTACAATAATAACAACAACAATACTTTTAAAAACTCATGTCTATTAGTTGTTTCTATGTGCCTGATTCTATTCTAAGTGCTTAACATATACTTTCTCACTTAATCCTCATAATTTCTCCATGAAAAAAAGAGACTATTACTGCTATTATAATAATTTTACAGTGGGAAAACCAAAGCACTGAGTTCCTAACTGGTCCAAGGCAGGTCACACAGTTAATACACAGCAAAGCCTGGTTCACAAACATCCCATTTCCATACCTGCATTGATACTGAGGCAACTGCCAAGCAATTAGTGGTAATTACCTGACACATCGAAGAACGTCTGTGCCCGCCCAGTCCCCGCAGTGCTGACAGCAATGCACTCATAGGCGCCTTCGTCAGACAGAGCGACCTCTTCAATATCCCAGGTCACGCTGGCGGATTCTCTGGGGTAAGGAAATAGAACCATGCTTAGTTACTACAAAAACAAGACCAGGTTGAAAGCAGTGATTCCACTACTTGTCTATTCACTCAAATGAATAAAGAAAACAGTTTAAATAAAGTAAATTGATTAAACTGCAGATTTCTTTGTAGCTTAAAACTATACACCTTTTATATTTTAAGTAGAAAGCTAAGCCTCTCTAATCTGAGAGAAAAACAAAGACAGTAACTGGTTTTGTTTTTTTCTGTTGATCTTCCTAGGTTCTAACAAGAGAAATCATTTCCAAATGTGAGAATAACTTTAAAGAGGCTGTGGATAGAAGAATGAACCTTTTTTACTGAGAAAATATCAGGGAGACATCTTTAATTTTTCTCAAAGGTCATTTTAAAAAAAACTGCTAATAATTTTACCACTTTTAATTTTCACTTTTTTCATATTCATATGTCTATTTTTTTTTTACTATTATTTTTTGATCAGGCCTCTACCTTTGCTGTTTAGACATACAGTCTGAGCCTATGGAGACTATAAATTTCTTTAGGAAAATATTCTCTGACTAGGTCAAAATAATTAAATAAATAAGATTTTTAAAAACTGGCAGAAAAACACTCCTTAAATCTTCTTTCCTTCCCCTCTCTTTTCAAGTTTTTGGTCATTTTCAGTGGGATTTAGCCAAAGCAACTGAACCAGATAATTAACAAGTGTGAAGGTAGAAAACAGAATTTTTGGTTCCCAAAAAGATAAATTATCTTCAACTTTCTTATGTATAAGCTCCACATAAGACTATATACCATATCTGGTTCAATATATGTATACAATGAATAAAAGAAAACGATCAGTTTTATAGTCAAAGTTGTCATTTAGGTAAAACAAATCTTTGTGCTATGTTATATATTCACTCATTTAATAAATCAGAGAAGGCAATGGCACCCCACTCCAGTACTCTTGCCTGGAAAATCCCATGGACAGAGGAGCCTGATAGGCTGCAATCCATGGGGTCGCTAAGAGTCGGACACGACTGAGCGACTTCACTTTCACTTTTCACTTTCGTGCACTGGAGAAGGAAATGGCAACCCACTCCAATGTTCCTGCCTGGAGAATTCCATGGAGAGAGGAGTTTGGTGGGCTACAGTAAAGTGGGCTTTGTAACAAGGGGTACAAAGAGTCAGACACAACTGAAGCAACTTAGCACACATGTCCTTTAACACTTCAAACTGTTACTCATCTTCTGGAAATGTCTTAGTAATAGCCATTTAATGCTTATTGAAAAGATTCTGATAACCTATAAGATAAGCATTATATTGCTCTAAAATATAATTGCAATGTCATAAATATTTTCATATTTTTTCTTATAATCATCCATAGATATTTACAACATTTTTTAAACATTCAAGATATGGATAAAATGACCCACTGCAGAGTCAAGACACCTTCCACTGAAGCTGAAAATGGTACAAGATATATTCCTCACAGTAATAACTCCAGAGCCCTCCCAATTCAAATGAACAGTACTCATCACCAAACCACTATAAAGAATTCATTGAGCTCTTAATGTACATTTACCACTAACCTATAGTTTTTAAGAGAAAGTCAAGACACAGGTTCCTGCCATCAGGAAATTTTAGTAACTGAGAATATGTACTTCAGTTAATACTGTTTCCTTTCACATGCATCTCTGCATTAGGTGTCAGTGGTCCTTACTGTCACTGTGAGAAGAAAATGGAGTATGACTTACTTTTTGCTGCACTGATCACCTAAGATGCATCTTGAATGCTTTAGAGCAATATGCTAAGCCCAAGTTTACAAATGCCATTATCTAGGAGGTACTGGTAAGTCCCAGGCAGGTAGAAGTTTGAATTACACACATTTTTTGTGCCTTCTGCAGTGCTTACTTCAGAGCCAAGTATATAGGATTCATCAAAAACTTAAGACACATGGAAATTTTAGAATAGAAAGCAGCAATTTTTCTAGTCTTAGGGCCCTTTCTTTAAAAACAAGAAACTTGAGATCCAGGGAGAAGAACAAGTAATTTATTCAAAGGTACATAACCAGTGTATGGGTTGCTTAGAGAATATTCTTTAGTATTATATTTATTCCTATCTTGTTTATGAAATTATTACATGAAAACAATTCTCCTTTTCATGTAGCCTTATCAGTAGGCATTATCCTCTGTCCATGGCGAGGAGGTGCCTCCATAGAATTCTCCAGGCCAGAATACTGGAGTGGGTTGCCATTTCCTTCTCCAGGGGATCTTCCCAACCCAGGGATCAAACCCAGGTCTCCTGCATTGCAGGCTGATTCTTTACCAGTTGAGCCACCCAGGAAGTTCACTAAGATTGTATGGCCACAATAAAAAGTTTTGAAGGAACGGCCTTTGGAACAGGGGAAGGAACACGTCAGTTAGAAATGAGTCTTGTTGTTAATGGAAACTAATTCTCTCCCACATCCCCTAGAAACCATTGTGACTCACATAGCAAAGATCCAGTCATGCATCTGGAGTTGTTAGGGAGTCTAGGGCAGAGATGTGCGAGTGAACTGGGATTAGAATATCAAATCCATCATCACCCATGCCCAATTTTGTCTCTAGACTCTTACATCTAAAGAACTTAACAAATGTCAGCAAGGCATGTCACATCTCTGGGCCACAGAGTTGGAAAAATGCAGGAAAGAATCCTTGTGGTTTACCTCAGAGGAATTGTGTGAAATTAATAAATTAATGTTTATAAAGCATCTCAAGTATCTTTCAGAAATGTTACTATTTAAATCCAAAGCAGAGTTGTTTGATTTCATCAGTTAGGTATGTAAGTTTGTCATTTGATATCTTGGTCAGCTAATGTTGCTGGTTATTAACTATGCAGCTAAGGAAATCATCAAGACATATGTTAAGAAAGTAGCAGGAAATAATAAGTCCAATCTTTACCTAATGGAAAATTGTTTCAAGTTATGATAAACATTCTTGCCACAGCTTTTGCTTTAAATGACCCCATGAGGATATTGTATGAACTTTGTCAAAAATTAACATATTACAGAAGCTAATTTATGTGAATGTTGAGTTATCAGTCTGAAAGTTTTATAAAATAATACTTAGAGTTATTCTCCTTAAATGTAGTTTGTTTGACAGTTAGGAAAAGAAAAAAAGTTTTTCAGAAATCATCCTCTAGTTTTTCAAGGCCTACTTAACGTTTATCATTAGATGACTTAAATTTGTCTAGAAAATTCACCAGTCTTCTCAAGGAAAGTTGGTGTCCTCTAGCCGACTTCCATTGATTTTTGGCTGCAGTGTGTGTGTGTGTGCGTGTGCTAAGTTGCTTAAGTCGTGTCTGACTCTGTGACCCTGTAGGCTACTCTGTCTATGGGATTCTCCAGGCAAAAATACTGGAGTGGGTTGCCATGTGCCCTCCTCAAAGGGATCTTACCCACCAAAAGATGGAACCCCAGTCTCTTATGTCTCCTAACAGCATCCCAGCACACATTTCACCCTTCTCTTCCTGGATGCCTGGGCTCCAGCTACACTGGCTTCTTCCTGTCTTTTTTTCCCACATGCCTGGGGGCCTCTGGTTTAGCACACTTGCACTGATTATTCCTGGTATGTGAACACTCTTCCCTGGATATCTGCATGACCATCTCGTTCACTGTGTTCAGGTCCTTATTCAAATGTCTCTACTATGAATTTTAAAATTGCAACTTGGCCAAAATCACATGCAGTCCATCAATCAGTAATTATGTGCCTGAAATAACCTGCTCTACTTTTTACTGTAACACATCAGATTCACTTATCATAACACTTTAAATCAGATTCAGAGACATATTTACCCTCAAGCCACTGAAGTTTAAACTTCAGGATCTTTCATTTGCAAGGGCTCTTGTACCTAACTTTGTAGTTATAATTTTGTATGCTTTGTCTTATCAAGGGACCCTCAAATTATAAAATTCAGATTCTATAAAACCTGGAATCAACTCTTAAATGTATTCTAGCATTTATTATATTACCATAGAATACTTATTATCTATTACTGTCTTCCTTCTTTACAATATAAGCTCCACAAAGGTACAGAATCATGTCTGTTTTGTTCAGTGCTATACTCCAAGATTATGAAGCAAATAAGAATGTATAATGAATATGTACATTAACATAAGTATCTATCTGTATTTTGGATGTTTCATGCTATAAAATGTTACTAATAGAAGCATTTACACACTTTAAATACTGGTCGACTCCAAGTGTAGCTCCATTTCTGACAAAACTCAAGGTAAAAGGCAAAAGACTGTCAATAGTGCAGGTAATCTGGCCCGGCTGCAGGTAGTACCCTGGGGTTTTCTCAGGCATTGTAACTTTTGGAGCATCTGGGAAAAAAAGAACATGGGCAAGAAGGTCACAATGATATTTGGTACTTCCTATTAATCCATTCAAAAGCTTCATGCTTAAACTATTCCAGTAAATTCTCTGCATTCCAATTAATCTAAATCACTAAAAATCACTTTAATTATCTTTCTTTGTTCCAAGTTTATTAATTTCTGGATTATCTCCAGAAAGGACTCATTGAATCTATGACTGCACTGATTTTAAGGCATAATTTTTTTTTGTACCAACAAGACAGAAAACAAAATTACCAAATAAGTTATCAAGCATCATCAATTGGAGAAGAGAGTTTAATTCTGAAAATGTAAAGGTATGTAAGAACCCACAGAGCTTAGAATTGAATTCATAGTGTAACTATTTCCAGAAAAAGAATGAAAAAATTGATTTCCTAAGAATCCAGTAGTTTTTTTAAGCATTCAATTCAGGGGCTAAAGCAACTAACTCTGAATATTGTCTATGAGGAAATACTGAGGCTGGTTCTACTATGATCTTTTTTCAGCATTAAACAATAGAGTTGTTCCTGAATTTCCCAAATGATAACCTTCTATATAAATGATAAATTGTTACTGCTCCATCCAGTAGGACAATATTAGAATCAATCTTTCTATATCTGTTGGATACAGATGGTTGGATGGCATCACTGACTTGATGGACATGAGTTTGAGCAAGCTCCAGGAGCTGCTGATAGACAGGGAAGCCTGGCGTGCTGCAGTCCATGGGGTTGCAAAGAGTCGGACACAACTGACCGGCTGCATTGACTGATATCTGTGTCAGACCATGGTTCAAGCTACACACAGTTTTAAAGTTTTTGTCATAAAGTTTTTGTCAAATTCAGTCATCAGCATTTGGAAATAAATCAAATATATAAATAACTAGCCTACTAACTAACCAACCAACTAACCAAATAAAGGCAAAATCATCATGTTATTTACAATGAAGTATTGATTATTATATAGAAGGTTTCTGATAATCATATATAAACTTTAGCCAAATTAGACAGCTTAATCAAACATTAAACACAAGTACCAGGCTTTTTATGGGGAGTAAGAGCATCACTTCATAGCAAACAGATAGGGAAACAATGGAAACAGTGAGAGACTTTATTTTCTTGGGCTCCAAAATCACTGCAGATGGTGACTGCAGCCATGAAATTAAAAGACGCTTGCTCCCTGGAAGAAAAGCTATGACCAACCTAGACAGCATACTAAAAAGCAAAGACATTACTTTGCTAACAAAGGTCCGTGTAGTCAAAGCTATGGTTTTTCCAGTAGTCATGTATGGATGTGAGAGCTGAACTATAAAGAAAGCTGAGTGCCGAAGAATTGATGCCTCTCAACTATGGTGTCGGAGAAGACTCTTGAGAGTCCCTTGGACTTCAAGGAGATCAAACTGGTCAATCCTAAAGGAAATCAGTCCTGAATATTCACTGGAAGGACTGATGCTGAAGCTGAAGCTCCAATACTTTGGTCACCTGATGCGAAGAACTGACTCATTTGAAAAAACCCTGATGCTGGGAAAGATTGAAGGCTGGAGAAAAGGGTATGACAGAGAATGAAGTGGTTGGATGGCATCACCAACTCGATGGACATGAGTTTGAGTAAACTGCGGGAGTTGGTGATGGAAAGGGAAGCCTGGTGTGCTGCAGCTCATGGGGTCCCAAAGAGTCGGACATGACTGATCGACTGAACTGAAGAGCATCAGAATTTCCCAGTTCAAGTTCTTACACTGATTGAAGTAAGATTCTCAGATCTACAGATTTAGAATCTACTAAGATTCTCAGATCTACAAATTGGTGCGATTTAAAACATGAAATTTTGAATGTCTATTTTATGGTTAAGAAAAGTTGTGTTACCTATGTGTAAATGCTTTTCCACATAGTGACTCAGTAATAATGTGAGGATATCATTTTTTACTTTAGAGTCCATTTTATACCTATAGGACCACACAAACCCCTTAAACTATCAATACTCCAGTGATGAATAAAGTGACATCTTACCTGGGACAATACTAGAGAAGGAAACACTTGACACTCTCTGGAAGAGAAAATCATCCTTATCATAGCCTGTTACTTTGAGAAAGAAAGCTTCATTTGGTGGTATAAAATCAGAAATATTCCATAGGCCATAAGGTTTTCTCTCAGGATAATATTTAACAGGAATAGTCTTAAGAGAACTGCCTGAGATACTCAGAAGTTCAAGACGATCTACTCTAGCTGGGATGGAAATTCCAGAAGTATTCAGCAGCACATAGGTAGGTATTCCTACAAGAGAAAGAGTTTATCATTTATAAGTAACATGCACCCGAGGTTACTTATTAAGTTTTGTACTGTAACAACAGGTAACCAGGATCATATGTATGAATACTATCGGCTGTGCCAAAAACTGTGGCCCAGCTCTGGAATCTTTTCTATATAAAAGACAGTTTATTTATGACCAGAGAAATACAGGAAACCATAGATAATGATTTTTAAGTTATCTAATCATGTTTATATGTAGAAAATTAGAATTATGAATATTGCATAATATATTTGATTACATGAATATTTTTAAAGATTCACTATTTTGTAACCTTCTAATAACTGAAGCAATAAAAATAAAAGAACAATCAGAAAAAAAAATTTAAAGTCACAGTAAGACTAAGCCTTCTTTTCAGCTACAGAGCTACAAATCTTGCACGAATAAAAATAAGGTGAAAAAGTACCTTTCAAATCAATAATAACTTCATCCTGGAACACACAATGCTATGTGATATCTTCAATGTTTTAACTATACACACACACACACACACACACACACACACACACACACTATATTTTCACCTTGACAATAGGCAAGTAAGATGCTAGTAAGAAAAAGTTCCAAGATCTAGGTCAGCAGTTTGCAAAGTTTAGTGTAAGTATAGGAATCAATGAGGTGCTTGTTAAAGTGTATATTCCTGGGACCTGGAGAGGGAAATGGCAACCCACTCCAGTATTCTTGCCTGGGAAATCTTATGGATAGAGGAGACACAGTCTACCGTTCATGGAGTTGCAAAAGAGTTGGATGTGCCTTAGTGACTAAACAACAAAACTTGGACCTACTTTCTATAATTTTCATTCAGGAGATCTGAGGTAGGTCCCAGGAATCTTAATTTTTGATAAGCGCCTTAAGTGAGTTCAATATCACTAGTCTTCAGACCATACTTTGAGAAACAATGACTATGACAGAAGTGTAATAATATTTCAAATAAAGATGCCATGTTTCCCAATTTTATTGAAGAACTAAAAAATTACAAAACCACAGTCTGAGGACTACTTTGCACTTCAATATCTACTATGCCAATTGAACTAATGCACACATACAAACCTTGCACTGGTCTGCTGACTGTTTTTTTGAAGTCCAGGGTGGGCTTTCGGGAAAAACCAGCTCGAAAATCAATAGTACTGAGGCCAGTGATGCGAACAGAGTGTCTTCCAGTGCTAGACGTCTGAAAAATGTTTAATGACAAATTCCATCAGCAGTTAATCCAGGGTGCTGGTCACACTAAACACTAACCAGTATAAGAAACTGCAGAGTGTTCAGTTAGACTGAACTGTTCATTGTGGCCTTTATCTGGGTGTTTTGAACTTAATTGTGATTCTATATCTTCAATGCAAGTTTTGCAATCCAGAGGCCTAAGGTCTATACAATTGAGTATTATATTGCATGCTCAGTGGTAAAAGATATAGAGGCACAGTCATAGTGAATGGACTTGATTCACATGGTAGATGTTCAAGAAATGAATATTCATGAAATAAATGAGTGACCAAATCTTCTCCCATAAACATCATTCAGGTTCTATTATGGAAAACATTTCATGAAATAAATGAGTGACTAAATCTTCTCCCCTAAACATCATCCAGGTTCTACTATGGAAAATATTTCCTTTCTCTTTGCTCGGGGAAGATACAGTCAGGACAAGCACAAGAGTCAATTATCAACTAGCTTTTAGCTGACCAGTATCTTCAACTCAGCAGTGTCCAGTCAAGGCATTCAGTTCACGAGAAAGAAGCATGAGTGAAAAAATAAGATCCTCACTCTCTAAGAGCTTATGGCCAGTGAGGAAGTCAGATGGAGGAAGAGAAATCTTCAATACGATATAGTAAATGCAGTGATAGAATTACAGAAAAGGTAGAGAGAAAAGAAATATGTATATTAAAGGAGCACAGTCTAGGTTTAGTTCAGTTAAAACCTCCTAAAGGAGATGAACAAGATATTGAATAGCTGAGAGCTGACGTCACCTCTATGTGCATAAATAATAAATAATTTGGATTACGGCCACAGGATAAAACACTAACATTTATTGGCACTTTCTTTGTGCCCAGACTTCTTGCATACATTGGCTTATTTATTTTTCATTACAACTGTATAAGGTAGATACCATCATTAGCCCCATGGCACAGATAAACAGATTGAGGCACCAAAGCATTAAATACCTTGCCCAAGTTCACAAGGTTTCCCAACTTTCCTAACAATGCAGAAGTCAGGTTTTAACCCAAAGGTCAGACTCTGGACTCTTTTCCACTATGCTAGATTGTTTTCCAAGGGCAAGGTAAGTCAGAGTGAGCCTCTACCTAAGTATCTCTCTAATTATGATTTGAGGACCACCTATATCTACACCTACACAAAATCACCTGGGTTGTTTGTAAAAATACAGACTCCAAGCTCCAGCCAAAATTTACTGGTCAGTGGCGTCTAGGACTATGCATATAATATATGGTAATATATGGCTAGATATGGCTACAAGGCTCTGCAAACCACCCAGTTTTCCCTAAATCACTGTGACTCATGTGGCAATGAGTACAGAAAAGATGAGGAGATATGTATGTCCCTGTTGCTACCGATCATATTCCTTACTGAGCAGAACCTGCAGAAACTCAAAGGAAAGAAAAATGAAGGTAAGGGAAAGAAAAAAAATTACACCTTCTCAAAAAATGTGTTGTATTCTTAGCATAAATGATGTTCCTAATTACCATGGCTCATTTTAATAGGGCTTACAAAATACTGTATGTTTAAGTGCAGAAGTCTCAGTACACTTATTCCATTATTTCTAAAGGAAACTGTGTTATGAATTAATAGACATAAAAGGAAACTATATATCATAATCCAATTTTAAATCGAGGATCTCCTACAGGGCTATATAATACCTTGAGAAGTCTACGTTCAACTGCCTTAATAATGAGATCTTTACTGAAAATACTATTGTTTACTAGTTTCTTGTCAAGGAGAAACAAAATAGTCAATATTATGAGTCGATTTAGATTTTTTTCATTGACATCATCTATTGCTGTTAGTTGCCTTGTTGCTCAGAAAGTCCCCTATGATAAAACAGCTATTGAGCGGTTATCAAGGACAAATATGATACACACTTCGCCTAATGACTGCTATCAAGTATTAACCATCTACCAAGTGTTTTGTGCACAAACCAACTGATAATAAGCCCATTTCCAAAGTGGTGCTTAGAGGGAACTCTGCTCAATGTTTACTGGCAGCCTGAACGGGAGGGAAGTTTGGGGAGAATGGATACATGTATTATGCATGGCTGAGTGCCTCTGCTGTCCACCCAAAACCATCACGACATTGTTGATCAGCTCTATTCCAATAAAAAATAAAAAGTTTTTTTAAAAGTGACACTTAAAGAGGGCTTCCCTGGTAGCTCAGATGATAAAGCATCTGCCTACAATGTGGGAGGCCTGGGTTCGATCCCTGGGTCAGGAAGATCTCCTGGAGAAGGAAATGGCAACCCACTCCAGTACTCTTGCATGGAAAATCTCACGGACTGAGGATCCTGGTAGGCTACAGTCCATGGGGTCGCAAAGAGTCGGACACGACTGAGCAACTTCACTTCACTTCACTTCAATATCTGAGAAAAATTAGAAATTACCCAAGTGTTTGAAAATACGGTATCCTGCTGGTAAATAATTGGAGAAGGCAATGGCAACCCACTCCAGTACTCTTGCCTGGAAAATCCCATGGACGGAGGAGCCTGGAAGGCTGCAGTCCCTGGGGTTACAAAGAGTTGGACACAACTGAGCGACTTCACTTTCATTTTTCACTTTCATGCATTGGAGAAGGAAATAGCAACCCACTCCAATGTTTTTGCCTGGACAATCCCAGGGACAGCAGAGCCTGGTCTATGGGGTTGAACAGAGTCGGACACGACTGAAGCAACTTAGCAGCAGCAGTATTAAATAATACATTAAAAATAAAGCTGGGGTGATGAATAGGGAGTCCCTTACAATCTATACAAAATTATTGTAAATTAATCTTGATCCAAATAACATATCAACAAAGTGGGTGGGGATAAGGACGTAGGCAAACTCTGAGCAAAGCTAAAAATATGACACATAATTAAAGAAGATTGTAATTTCTTATTTATATATTATACTGTAAACAGTAGAAATCCCTGCATAGGATTTGAAAGGGTTTGTAAGTAAAAGGTATTTCCAACTGAGTTAGTTTTTATGCACAATGACATCCAACTCTGGGTTAATTAGGGTAATGGGAGCAAAAGATATCACAAATAAACCACAATTATCATTTAAAAATATAATACCAGGAAATATTTTAAACTAAGTTAGTTAAAAATGACCTCTGATACTCACTTATTATTCTTGAATCATTCTCTTAAAAGAATTACAATAATACTTTTGACAATATTTTAGGAACAGAAAATATCACATTCAATATCTTCATGAGAAAGTGCTAACAATTTATTATTTTAATCTGTTGTCTTAAAGTAAGCCATTATTTTAGACTGTTTCTTAGCTGACCTCCCTCTTCCAAGTATTATTGTCATAGAAACAAAAAGATTTTAGGAATAATAATGGTAAAATGTATCAGTAACTGGAAAAAGGAAAAAGGTCCAACATACACAAAATGCATTCCGTACAGGAGGCTAAATCTTTTATGTAAATTACCATCTTTAATCCCCACAAAAGCCCATCTGAGATGATAGTATTATTACCTTCATTTCACAGATCAGAAAGGTAGAGTCACTTGCTCAAAGTCACAGATAAACAGTGGGTAGCAGAGCTGGGATGTGAATTCAGTGAGGATCCAGAAACTGACCTCCACAGGTACACCACGTGCTTCTCATGATCATTTCAATGAACTGAATTATGCTGGTTTGGGGGTAAAGGCTGAAATATACCCAACTGCTCTACATAACAGAAGAGTAATATGGAATTTCACTTCCCTGGTGGCTCAGCCAGTAAAGAATCCACCTGTAATGCAGGAGACCTGGGTTTGATCCCCTGGGTTGGGAAGATCCCCTGGAGTAGCAACCCACTCCAGTATTCAGGCCTGGGAAATTCCACGGACAGAAGAACCTAGTGCCCCTGGGGTTGCAAAGAGTTAGACACAGCTGAGTGAATATCTATATGGAATTCCTGAGACTATTCACAGGAGAGAAGTAAAACAAAATAGAGAAAAGAAGAATGGAGGGCAAGGAGAGAGCAAAAGGACACAAGTTACTTCAAGATAAACCCCAAATCTATAGTCAAACTTACTAAATTCACAAGGCGGTCTTGTTACTGGATTTCCCTGACATTTTTAAAGGACTGAGGTTTACCCAACATGGAGGCACAAAAGATTAGAATCGACACACAAATAATCGGAGGCAAGGAGACCAAAAAACAAAGTTAACCTTTAGGAAACCCCAGAAGCATTGGGGAAAGGCTTTGGGTTCTAATGTGTTATGGACAGAGCGGGGTTGGAGGAGAATTAAAAGATAAAAAAGCCCTGGAGGGGCAAGGAAAATTTAGCTAATTTAGCTAATCTATGACTAAGTTAAATAGAGGGGAAGTCCAGCTGTATATTTCTTACTCCTTTCTTCCCTTCTGAATTATTTTGGCTATCTTAGTAGCATTTTTCTACATACATAATTAAATTAGTATGACAAAAACCACTGCTTTGCTGTTTTTCTATTTGATCTTTATATCATGTAGATTCAAACTATGTGCTGTAATAAAGTGAGAATTTAGCTCCAAAAAGCATCTCTCCACCACAGAGTATCTAGAAGTATCAGTTCCGCACAGAGGCAGCCTCACCTCATGGCTCTTGTAGTTAGCAACAGGGAAATTAAGGAGCCTCACAGTGGTTCCAAGCATATCAGGAAATTTTCTAGACAGAAACTGAACTGGGTTTGTATTGGCCTGAAATTCTAAGAGTTGCATTTTAAACAGTCTACTTATTCATGTTATTTATAAAGGTTTATAATGTGTTATATTACTGCCCTGAGTTAGAATGTCAAGCTGGTCGAGTTGCAGAAGGGTCTGAGTCAGGAATTCAGAGGCTGCTGTAGTGTTAAGCTGAGCTGAGGCAAAAATGATGTTAGACCAGACACCTCCTGGCATTCTCTAGTTACAAATGGCAGCCACACACAAGGGTGAGAAGCAGCAGCAGCAGAGTGGACCAGAGTGCAGGCTTCTGAACTGAGAGTCTGAGAAAGGAAGGAGCAGGGCAGGCTGAACGACCGTGAGCAAGCACCATGGAGAGCTCCAGGGAAAATCAGTTGCTCTTCCAATATCTTCCTGGTCAACTATACTGCGGATGAAACCATTTTTAAAGCTAAACATCTATTAAATATTGAAGGTCTTCTCTACATAGAAAGTCCCTGAAGGCAAGAATTATGTCAAATATATCACCTATAAAATATTATCCAGTAGGTACTTAATACATGTACATTTAATAAATGAAATTGATTTATTAATATCATTAATAATAAGGCCAACTAACACTTAACATTTTCCAGTTACATTTTCCAGTTTCCCTTACATTTCCCTAGGACCAACTGATGCCAGAGTCATCAAGAATTCATTGAATTTTTCTAGATACATTATGCTAAGTATGTTCACATGATAGCTCATAAAATCCTGTTCCATCCAAAACTGGTTTTAAGCACCATAAAGAAACTGGGGCTCAAAGAACTAATTATTTGCCTAGGTTTAGACAGCAAGTTAAATGGCAATTACTCCAATTTCAATACTCTAAGTCGATGCCTAACATTTTTGGATGACATAATCTCTGGGTTGATTTGGACCCTATGGCATAGAAAACAATAACATCCCCATCTATTCATTTGCCATTCTAAATTTCTAAATGTACTCTCAGGAGGAGTCAGGTTAGTAGAGTGTTGGTAAACTTCTCTCTGAAAAAAAAAAAAAAAAAAAAGCCCTAATTTGGGACATTTGCCAAATTCTTTGATGTAAATACTACCAAGTGGCTGATTTCAAGCTCCCAACAGGATGTCACTGAGTTGGAAGGAGAAAGTATATAACTGACTTTCCATGAGCCATTTATGAACCAGCTCCAGAAAACCATGAGGCCATGATAACAGTTCTGGCCAATGGGTTACAAAGGAAGTGAAGTGTGTCTGTCACTCACAAAAATGTCTATCTCATCCTAAAAGTGACACAATCCCTTCCTTTTTCTATGCACATTCTCCAGTCTTTTCCTCCACTAAAAAGAGGCCACATGTTGGGAAAGATTAAAGGCAAAAGGAGAAGACGGCAACAGAGGATGAGATGGTTGGATGGAACCAATTCAATAGACATGAACTTGGGCAAACTTCGGGAGATGGTGAGGGACACAGAGGCCTGGCATGCTGCAGTCCCTGGGGTTGCAAAGAGTCAGACACAACTTGGCAATTGAACAGCAACAATGTTCTAAATATGGCCATGTCTCCATCGGCTTGGGCTCCTGAGTATATGAAGTAGAGCATCCTGTCAACCCTCACAGAACATGTGACACTAGTGAGGAATGAACTTGTATTAAGCCAGGGAGAACACATCCTGGTCCTAAATGTGAAGCCTGTCATGTTATAAATGAATTAAAATACGATTGCTAGAGTTGGCTTTAATTTCTCTCTCCTAAGGAGTTTCAATGTTTTATGAAACAATAAATAAGCCAAAGTAAATAAAGTAAAGCCTTTATGTCTATCTAGAATTGATAGAAAATATAGATACCGTTTACTATTTATACACAGTCTGGAGAAGAACTAATTTAATTTTACCACTCATGTGTCAGGAACTGTTTAAACATTGACCAACATCTAATTTAATCATGACAATATTAAGTAGGTATTATTTTCCCCTATTTTTCTCAGACATGGGTAGGTTTAGGTAATGTCTTCAAGGTCAAAAATATATTAAGTAGTATATCTTAAATTAAAATAGATGTCCATCTATTTTCAAATTATTTGCTCTTATATAACATACCATCCTTTACAAAGTAAAGAATACTATTAATCAAATATTTATTGAGATGCTAACATGGGCTAGGAGTTGTGCTAGTCAAAAACATATAATGAAGGCAGCTAGATTTAAATACTATCATTTTACTAGTCATTGTTTGTTTTAAAAAATGTGATACAAGGAAAGAAATGTAAATCCTGTATATATTTACACATACATACACACACATACCCATTTAAATATAAATAAAAGTGTACATATAATTTTTAAAGGAAATATTCCATTTGATTGACAATCTGATCTTGGCAGACAAATATAACTGGGGAATAGTCCAGGAAGAAAATCTACTATAGAGCATTCCATTGGCCCTAAACACTGAATTAATGCCATAGCTAATCCATTTAAATAATACGCCTGGTGTTGTCTGACTGCTTATTCAAAAGAGGTACCAGGTGGGAATAACTGGAGGCCAGCGTAATATGCTACTTGTGTGGTCCTTTGTTAGACTTGAGGTTTACTATAATTCCTTAACAAGTTTATGCCATTTGAGCATTTCTAAAACTACCCTTATCCTGTAGAAAATGCATTAGTAGGTTCTGGCAACCAAAGTAACTATCTACAACCAGAAATATTTCTGCTAGTCTCAGAATCTCAATATAATCATGTGGCTGGGTACACTCCCTTCTCTACTTGGGAGATGATCTAAGAACAGTTTATCCAAATTTACTTAATGGAAACACCTCAGGGGATGAGCTACATCCCATGATCACACTGATAATCCTAGACTAATAGCAACAGTGTCTACCCACTAAGCATAAAGGGTACTGACAATTATTTAATGTCTTTGCAACAAAGTTTCTCTTAAAGAGCAGAGCACACAATCTGGCCTGAGAGTTTATGTGGTTATGTTCAAATAGCCTAGGTATAATTGAGCTGTCCGAATGGAAAATTTACACTTCTTCTCAGAAATAAGACCCAGGATTTCTAGCTTCCCTACAGATACAAATTTAGGGGCCTCAAACAACTGTCTCTTTTGTTTGTAATAATAACTTGGGGTCCATTTCAGTTACTTCTTTTTGGCAAGTTTTCACCTGCATCAGAGGCAACCTAAAACATCCAGGTTACTTATATGAATTATACGGATGAGTTGACTCATTGTCTTTGTTCAATGAAAGTGTCTGAATAAATCACAAAAAAGTAATCACCAGGGTTTCATAGGGAAACCACAGAAGAAAAGCAATCGCCACGCTCATAGTCAAATCATGAGCATAATAAAGTGTTCTGTGCCAGTACATCAACTGTGATCCAAACTAAACCAAAGTTTCTGCCTGCTTCCCTGGATATCATCATAATAAATGAATTCATCTTTATTCAGGAATATTTATATAGTTCTTTCCCAGGCACTATGGCATATACTTGTGACAAAGTCTGGTCTACAGCAAAACTGGAAGCCAAAACCTGTACAGAAATAAATATGACATAATGGGGAAAAATTATGCAAAAGGGAGGTGCCAAAAAATTGCAATAGAAAGCCAGAGGGAAAAGAGTATATTCTGGATGAGAAAAGTTTTGATACAAGTGTTACCATTTGAGCTGAGCCTTATTGGGAGTTATGAATCACACATAAAATAAGAAAAGAAGAATATTCTAGAAAGAAACAACAGCTTGAGAGAAAGCACAGACCAAGAGAATGTGGTAAGAGAAGATGAGAGACACTGCAGAAGTATATTTGATTAGAGCAGAAAGGCACATGGTGGAAGATAACCAAAAAGACTGGCTGAGGCTCAATTTGGTGCTCCTTGAATACCATGCTAAGGTCAAATAAGAGATGGGCTGTGTTCTACACATGAGATTAAAACTGTTATGGGAAACAGTCAAAAAAGCTGTTAGTAATTCCAGTGATACAGCAGACACTTTCCAGGGAGCAGAGCGTAAGACAGATGGCACCAGGGATGTGCTGTCTAATCTCAGACGTTTCTCCTCTTGAGAAAACACACATGTAAAATGTTATCCTTCATTAGCCATCCAAAAGGGAGATCCAAAGCCAACAGCAATATTTATGTCGGTAGATTCAGCTCAACTGCCTTTACGCCAACCTGACACATTATTTCAGTATTTCATTCAGGAGCAAAATAAGTTCATTATCTTTACTTGCATTGTAATTCTCATCCTTTGTTTAGATATCACTAATTGTACATCAGATATTGTGTAACATCAGGACCAGATGCTTCTTTGATGATGATTAGATATGAATTTAAAATACTGTGATAATAGATAGTATCTTTTTATTGTTTTCTTAATTACAGGAGACCAAGTTTAGAGACTTGTCTAAACAGTGTTCCTATCATCTTATCTCCTTCCTCACTCACAGATTAATCCTCAATGACTCTCTGTTCTAATGATCAATTAAGATGTACTCAGTGCCCATTAAGTATCATGGAACACGGCCAGAATCAGGCACTCACTAAAGGTTTATTGAATGGATGACTGGATGAATAGGTGTGTCAGGCACAAGGAAAAACATCAGATGTGTAAAATATCCCCCTTCTAGGCAAGAGTTTTATTAGAGGAAATACCACTGGTAGCAATCCAAATCACCTATAAAATGGGTTCAAATACTTCACAATCAGTTGCTAATTATACAGAAGAATGGTATCACTTGTACGCATCTCAAAGTCAATAACAGACAACTTAATGTTACTCGTCAGAGAGCAAGAACAGATTACCTTAGTGAACTTGCTAGCCCAAGACTGCTGACTTAGAACATGCTTAAATTAAAATGTTTGGAGGATACAGAGACTCAGAACTTCTTATACTCCTTTCCACTGTGGTCACAGAAAGTTAGACTCAATCTAGTTATATTTGAGGCAAGTTGGTCAAAATACCTGTAATGTCAAATTTGGCTGCCATTTATTTAAAATATAACAGCGAAACACTTCATTATTGACTATCTGATGCACTCAGGAAGGACTGAGCAACTGCTTTGTGCAAGGAACTGGGGGATAACACAGGCAGATGGGACTGTTTGTGATCCATTCAATAAAAGTTACTAATTTTATTTCACATAGCCTTTTTACTTAAACCCTTATTCCATATTATTCATGTTAAAATATCCATATTACTGTTTTATTTTCCTTATAAGACTGAGAGTTGTGAGGAAAAGAAACACTGATATTCTAGGACTTAAATGGAGTTACAGTGAATACTTTTATTCTTTAATTTTATAAAGCTAAGTATTTCTTAAAAAAAACTGGAATGCAAAATTTCTATGGTATAACACCTCCATGTACTTTCACAGCAGCTATCTAATTTGAAATGAGCCAACTGATCTCATTTTCTTTTCTTTCTTCATGTAGGGAAGTTGAGGCAGTGAAAGAGTAAACGATGCCAGCGGAATCCTCATTTGAGTTGTCCCAGTATTCCAGAGTAAACTGTTTATCTGGGAGTTACAAGGGATTCTAACGGAAGAGGAAAAGTAATACACGCAGCACATGAAGGGTGTGCCTTTAAGCCTGCTCTCCCTGTGGACACCGGCACTTATTCCAGCAGGGGCTGAAAGCTGCTCTAGAGGGATTTAATTCTCTAGCTGAACAGCCTTCTCCTGTTCTATCTTTAAAAAAAAAAAAAAAACCTTCTCACACACACAGAAATGCAGATCCTAGGGTTGGAAGCAGGCCAGAGCATACTGAAATTTCTGAGAAATATGGGCAAGCCATGCACAGCATCTACTAGGGAAGGTCCCACATATAATTTGCAGCAGGACTAGATCTCAGATTTATGGTATCCTGAACTTCGAAGGCAAACACGTTTTTTCTTCCACATTGCCAAAATACAATGCTTTCTTAGTATGAACATATACTACTTAATGTGACTCTAGGATACAAATACCATTTTGTGTTCAAGCACACAATGAATGTAGGTCTACTAAACACCAATAACCAGCAATGTTTGAGTGCTTATTTTGTAACAGGAACTATGTCAAATACTTCATTTGTATCATCTTCATTTAATTCTCAGAACACTTCTATGAAGGAAAGGACTATTATTACCATCCTATATTAAAGAGGTGGAAAGAAAATCAAGAAAAGCTATAGTTCTAAGGGATTGCAGCTTTTAAGTGGTGGTGTTGAGATTCAAACCCAGGGCAGTTCCACACTGGGGCCTATGTCCCTAAACATCATTGTCTACTGGTTCCATCTCTGATTATTTTGGAGGCAGACAGTGGCTAATATAATCAATCTACAGATTCGATGATAGGAAAACTACCTGAGCATTTTAAGTCTATTTATGGTGGTACTGATCCCTTTCATAGTCATCAAAACCAAACACTATCAATTCATATGATCAAGACAACTCCAAAGAATGCAACATGTCTATTGATTTTTAGCAAAAGCATTCTCCATGATCGTTAGAGAAGATATAAATAAACTATTATATACATTTTATAAAACATGCCAACATCAAAATAAAACAGCAGATACTCTGTAAAAGAACAGTACCTTCACTGTCCATATTCCAGCCTCTGGCTCTTTAACATTTACCACCTTGGCAGAGTTATGAATATTTAATAGCTCATTCAGGCCAAATCCCTTTTTTATCAGCTTTCCTGAAAGACAGACGTAGAGGTTACAAGCATGATCTTTATTTCAGCTATGTATATCAGCTGTGTACATTTCCAGTACAAATTACCCGGCGGACATTTACACCTCTAGCTCAAAACATCGTTTTATATCTAAAATATACTCAACTTTACCATTTCTGAACACTGTAATTGAAGTAACAGATTCCTATTTGCTATGTTGATGTGATCTTAAAAACAGAGTAACATGGAAAACGATAATCATATTTCCAAAGTTAATCTAGGTAACGATTATTATGGCTACAAAGAAGTTATGTACAGTCACTAGAGACATTTAGACTTAAGAGATGGCAAAACAGTAAACTAGAATAAATATCTTTTTGGAGATGACTCAAAATATTACTAACATTAAGAGCCCTGGGCATAACTTTGCAGAAAGTATAAAACCTCAGTTTTCCATGAAGTACAGGAGAAAGCTTTTACTTGTCAAAGGAATAATTAGAGGAGACAGTATAATGAAGTAACACAGTATCATCTCCAACTGAGATCAATATACAGTATCTGACAGTTGGAACTTAGGAAGGAAAGCAAATTTGGAATTAAGCCACAGTTTACTTATTCACTTCAGTCTTGGCTCTCGTGTGGACTATTTCTGCAGTTACGCAAACAAATCAATTAAAAGAATCCCATGTTTGCATCAGAAGTTTTATAATCACTGCAAAAGACTTTTAAAATATCAATGTCAATGAATTTTTAAAGTAGCAGAACTTAAGGCAATGGTTACAGGTACTTTCAATCCAGATAATGAACAACACAAATCTTTCCTGTGTAGATAGGATAGATGGTACTAGAAGAATGCTACCTAAAAAGACAAATCCATTTCTACAAACAAATCTATTTTCAAGACCAAACAGTCTCAAAAGATTGGTTTTGCTTGCTCATAAATTTAAATTTGATTGTTAAGTGTGGTTGGAGCCTTTGAGGTAAATTTCATATGCTATTTTCTCTAAGGTATGTCATTTTCTAAGATTCAAATAAAGTAAAAATGGTAGTTACTCCTTCCCAATTTATAAATGTTCACAAAGGTTTAAAAAATGTAACATATACTTCAGCTACAATAGGAATAAAAATACTGTGCAAACATCATTGGTTAAAAAATTTCTTAAACACGAATATTAAGAAAAATTAGGTTTCTTTTTTAAGATTACTATTCAATTCAACCTTAAGTCTTGTAAATTCGACCAGAGATGGAATTAAGCCAAAACTGAGAATCATACCATATAATTATTGAAGGAACAAATTAAAACATTATTCTAATGAGAATATAAATGTTTTTTAACCACTGTCTCCTGTAAAATTACACAAGCCCCTTTGCCACGACAAGGCTGTGATCCACGAAGGGTCACAGTGGACAGTTCTCACAAAATGTGGTCCACTGGAGGAAGGAATCATAAATCATTACAGTATTTTTGCCTCAAGAACCCAACAGAGTATGAAAAGACAAAAAGACACCGGAAGACAAGCCTCCCAGATTAGAAGGTGTGCAATATGCTTCTGAAGATAACAAGGGAACATCTGATGCAAGGATGGGCGTGATAAAAGACAGAAACAGTAAGGACCTAACAGAAGCAGCAGAGATTAAGAAGAGGTGGCAAGAATACACAGAAGAATTATACAAAAAAGGTTTTAATGACCTGGATAAACACAATGGTGTGATCACTCACTTAGAGCCAGACATCCTGGAGTGTGAAGTCAAATGGGCCTCAGGAAGCATTACCACAAACAAAGCTAGTGGTGATGATGGAATTCCAGCTGAGCTATTGCAAATCCTAAAAGATGATGCTGTAAAAGTGCTGCACTCAATATGCCAGAAAATTTGGAAAACTCAGCAGTGGCCACAGGACTGGAAAAGGTCACTTTTCATTGCAATCCCAAAGAAGGGCAATGCCAAAGAATGTTCAAACTACTGCACAATTGTGCTCATTTCACATGCTAGCGAGGTAATGCTCAAAATCTTTCAAGCTAATCTTCCATAGTACGTGAACCGAGAACTTTCATATATACAAGCTGGATTTAGAACAGGCAGAGGAAACAGAGATCAAATTGCCAACATTCACTGGATCACAGAGAAAGCAAGGGAATTCCAGAAAAACATCTACTTCTGTTTCATTGACTACACTAAAGCCTTTGACTGTGTGGATCACAACAAACTGGAAAATTCTTAAAGAGATGGGAATAGCAGAGTTTACTTGTCTCCTGAGAAACTGTCTCCTGAAGAGCAGCTAAAGAGTTTCCTGATGAGGGTGGGAGGAAAGAATGAAAAAAACTGGCTTAAGCTCACATTCAAAAAACTAAAATCATGGCATCCAGTCCACTTCATGGCAAATAGAGGGGGAAGAAGTGGAAGTAGTGACAGATTTTATATTCTTGGGCTCCAAAATCACTGTGGACAGTGACTGCAGCCATGAAATTAAAAGACGTTGGCTCCTTGGAAGGAAAGCTATGACAACCTATACAGCATATTGAAGAGAAGAGACCTACATTGACGATAAAAGTACGTACAAAGTTATGGTTTTCCAGCAAATATGCACAGATGTGAGAGTTGGACCATAAAGAAGGCTGAGCACCAAAGAACTCATGCTTTCAAATTGTGGTGCTAGAGAAGATTCTTGAGAGTCCACTGGAATGCAAGACCATCAAATAAGTCGATCCTAAAGGAAATCAACCCTGAATTTTCATTGGAAGGACTGACACTGAAGCTCCTATCCTTTGGCCACCTGATGTGAAGAGCCAACTCATTGGAAAAAGACCCTGATGCTGGGAAAGATTGAGAGCAGGAGGAGAAGGGGGCAACAGAGAATGAGATGGTTGGATGGCATCACTGGGATAGTATCACTGAGGCAATGAACATGAGTTTGAGCAAACCCTGGTAGATAGCGAAGAATAGGAAAGCCTGGTGGTAAACTGCAGTCCATGGGGTTGCAAAAAGTCGGACACAACTTAGCGACTAAACAAGAACAACCTGTAAAATTAAAATTTATCAAGAAAATGCTATGATAAAAAATTAGACAGTTGTTTTGGTAATAAAGGACTTTTTTCATATGATTCACGTAAAAATGACAAAACACTGGATTTTACAGAATAAGTTACTGTGAAGTATTTCCTCATATAAAGATGAAGAAATATTTCAGGTTCATCTGAAATATTTTTTTGGAGACTTCAGTTACAATTAAGTTAGTAAATGCCATCTGTTTAAATTATTAAGAGTTTCAGTTTTTTGAATCTCATGTTAACTCAATGATAGTTATGACTAAAAATACTCAGTTTTAATTTTTAAACATCTTCTCCAGTCACTTCTGAGTTGGTTGAATTTATTCATAAAGTTATCACTAATTTGAACAAGTAAGTGTGTTAAAAATCTTTTACCTTTCATGGTTTTTCTATTTTTTTTTCATATTCTATATTTTTAAATATTTTTAATATGAATATTCCACATATCTCACCTAAAGGATTGCGAATTTCAATCATTGGAGAAGGGCCACTCAGAGACACAGTAACCTCTTTTAGACTGGGATCAAAGGGAATTTTCCAAGTATTTACAGCCTGTTCCAAATGATCTGTTGATAAGAGGTGAACCTTGGAAGCCTGCACTGCTTCTTCCACCCATTTTAAAACCTATAAGAAAAAGAGAAATATGAGTGATATCAAAATATTTACAGCTTTATACCACCTGGAATTGCTGAAGCAGTAGCTGATTTGCTTAATGAAATGACATGGTCGCTTTCTGTACTGTGTGAGGCTTATTTCAATCACAGTCAAGACAAACTTTCTCAATCCACAGAACAGGAAAAATGTACTCCCCAGGGGATTAGTCTCCAAAAGTTTCAAACAGCTCGTGCAGCTCAATATATAAAAATAAATAAATAAATAACCCAATTGGAAAAATGCACAAAATACCTGAATAAACATTTTTGCAAAGAAGACATACAGATGGCCGAGAGGCACATGAAAAGAGGCACATGCTCAATAATGCTAACTATTTGAGAAATACAAATCAAAACCACAATGAGATATCACCTCACACCAGTCAAAATGGCCATCATCAAAAAAATCTATAAATAATTAATGCTGGAGTGGATGTGGAGAAAAGCGAACCCTCCTACACTGTTGGTGGGAATGTAAATTGGTACAGCCACTATGGAGAACAGTATGGAGGTTTCTTAAAAACAATCCCACTCCTGGGTATATATCCAGAGAAAAACATGGTTTGAAAGGATAGACATACCCCAATGTTAAATGCACCATTATTTACAATAGCTAAGACATGAAAATGTCCATCAACAGAAGATGTGGTAAAAACACAGCCATAAAAAAGAATGAAATAATACCATTTGCAGCAACATGGATGGACATGGAGATTATCATACTAAGTGAAGTAAGTCAGAGAAAGACAAATATCATATGATATAACTTATAGTGGAATCTCCAAAAAAATGATAAAATGAATTTATTTATAAAACAGAAAGATATTTACATACTTAGAGAATGAATTTATGGCTACCTGGGGGCAGCGGGAAAAGGGGAAGGGACAGATGAGAGTTTGGAACTGACATGTATACACTGCTATATTTTTTTTAAAGCCTAACTCTCCCTGTATCCACTTATTATAGCAGGTTCAGAATAAAACATTAGTTTAACCCATGCTCAAATTTCAAATTTTACCAAAAAAAAAAATTTCAAATTTTATATCTTGGAGTAATATATTCAAAATGAGATTACAGTGTCCAAAAACTACTTGTGCAAGATATTACATGCATAGGTACTACAGACAGTTCCACTTCTCAACAGAAATGAAAAGAATCTGCAGAAAACTAGGTAATGGCAATACTGAGATTCTTCTTCCCTCTATTCTTTCTTTCTCAGTTTTTTTTTCAAAGTTCAATTAATAAAAGACAATTAGCAAATTATCAAATCCAATTTCAATATATCGAGTACTGAATTACTGTAATAGAGTACACTATAGTATATTAATTATTGAAAAATAATTGCAATGCCAGCAAAACATTCATTTTTATGATAAAATAAAAAATAACAAAAAATAATGGGAAAAATAATCATTATGTTTTTTAAGGTGGAAAAATACTTCAGGTTAGAACCAAGTTAAGTGGTGTGCTCTTGAAGGAAGCCTTCTAGTCCACAGAAATGCTCCGCAACAGCAAATACAATTCCTCATTTTACAGGGCATGTCTGGACAGGTACTGCTTAGCTGAAATTACTACCATTACTCCTAGATCATATTAAGCTTTAATCCACCTAAGATCTTCCTCTAGTTCATTTATCCTTCAAGACGGTATTCCATCATGAATAATTTCCCTCATAATTACTCACTAAACACTGAACAGCACTGGGTATTAAGCTACACCAAGCTACTCAAACAACAGTATTTTTAAAATTTCAATAATGGTAGTCACAAATCAATGAATCAAACAAAAGTATTGTGTAATAATTTCAATCTCTGTCAAAAGGATCCCCATCTTTTTTTTGTCCCCAAGAATGAGGAAAGTGGCTAAGACATTATCATAAAATTAACAGTGTGAGGCAATTGTGTTTATTCATTAAATAAATGTTCATTGTTCAAAGAACTCTTGTAGGTACTGAGTACTGATGAAAGTGAATGAAATTGATGAACATGAATGAAATTGATGAAAATGGAGTTGCTCAGTCATGTCCAACTCTTTGTGACCCCAAGGACTGTAGCCCACCAGGCTCCTCCATCCATGGAATTTTCCAGACAAGAATACTGGAGTGGGTTGCCATTTCCTTCTCCAGGGGATCATCCCAACCCAGGGATTGAACCCAGGTCTCCCGCACTGCAGGCAGACTCTTTACCATCTGAACCACAAGAGAAGGAAATGCTGGACTAGAGGAAGCACAAGCTGGGATCAAGATTTCCAGGAGAAATATCAATAACCACAGATATGCAGATACCACTCTCGTGGCAGAAAGAGAAGAGGAACTAAGAGCCTCTTGATGAAAGCGAAAGAGGAGAGTGAAAAAGCTGGCTTAAAACTCAATATTCAAAAACAAACATCATGGCATCTGGTCCCATCACTTCACGGCAAATAGATGGGGAAACAGTGAGAGACTTTATTTTCTTGGGCACCAAAATCACTGCAGATTGGTGACTGCAGCCACGAAATTTAAAGACGCTTGCTCCCTGGAAGAAAAGCAATGACCAACTTAGACAGTATTTTAAAAAGCAGAGACATTACTTTGCCAACAAAGGACCACATAGTCAAAGCTATGGTTTTTCCAGTAGTCATGTATGGATGTGAGAGCCAGACCATAAAGAAAGCTGAGCGCCAAAGAACTGATGCTTTTGAACTGTGGTGTTAGAGAAGACTCGTGAGAGTCGCTTGGATTTCAAGGAGATCAAACCAATCAACCCTAAAGGAAATCAGTCCTGAATATTCATTGGAAGGACTGATGCTGAAGTTCCAATACTTTGACCACCTGATGTGAAGAACGGACTCACTAGAAAAGACCCTGATGCTGGGAAAGGTTGAAGGCAGGAGATGAGAAGAAGGGAATGCCAGAGGATGAGATGGTTGGATGTCATCACCAACCTGATGGACATGAGTTTGAGCAAGCTCTGGGAGTTGGTGATGGACAGGGAAGGCTGGCATGCTTCAGTCCACAGGGTTGCAAAGAGTTGGACATGACTGAGCAACTAAACTGAACTTCTTAAATAAAAGAAAGGAACTCATAAAACAGGAAGCCTTTGTTGAAATAACGTATGTAAACTGCCCATCATAGTACTTGCCACATACTGGATAGTCAAATGTTTTCCTCCATCTCCAACTGAATTCCCTTCCCTTCCCTTCCCCTAATTGAAAATTTCAATAATGACTTCATGGGCAAAGTGAGAAAAAAATGTATCCCTGAAAGACAAGATTTCTATAAATGAAAAACAGACACAAAGTCATTCCAGGTAGAAGAGAAGTTCTGAAAAACATACAGAGACAGAAGTGCTCATATGTTGGGAACATGAGTGCATCTAACTGGCTACAGTTAAGTGTTCAGAAAAGCAAGAAGCAGATGAGGTTGGAAGCTTATGTCAGGGGCAGTGTATGTATGGTCACAAAGTCAAGCTATGACAATCGGATTCTATCCTAACGACATAAGTGAAAAGTTTCCGAAGGAATTCCTGCTTTAAGCAGAAAAGTAATACTTTGACAGAAGTATTTTACAAAGAAAAGCTTGTAGTGGTATCATCAACTAACTGAGCACAAAAAAACAAGTCTATTACAGTTAATTACTGCATAAATCAAATGATATATTTCCTCAGATGTTAACCATATAAAGCACCTGGGATTTTACATATGAGATAGGTATGTATCGATATCATTACCTAAAGAAGCAGATGCCATATTTTGAAAAATGGGTTCGGAGTGATCTATCATGCATGAACAGGAAGATATGAATCATTCTGCCAATCAAATTGGTCCATGTAGCTATAGAAACCAGAGACTGATTATTGCTAATATTTGACCATAAATAGAACACATATTTTAAAAGTCAGTGTTGACATTTTTATGTCTTCAACATGGATCATGGCCGCCTAACTCAAAGGAATGCAAAGAACTGATTTACTCTCTGAGAAAGCACTTGATAAATTTTACTGGTGATAAATAACTTTGAGAATAATGTCTGACTTAGAGACTAAAGAAGGCAAAGACAAGAGAAATCAGATAAATGGAATGAACATTTGTTTTAAGGACAAGACACAAAATGTGGTCATAAATAATTCTCAAAATAAGAAAGAAAAGAATTAGAAAACAAAGATATTTTAGTATCTGAAGTTCAACAATGAAATGCAATAGTGTTGAGCAGAAATAAAAGTGAAATCAATTTTTAATATAGTACACCTTTCTTTAAATGTATATTCTGCATGACTCCTCAAATACATCTGTCCTTTGAAATGAATGTAAAAGGTTATGATATATCACTGGAAAATTATACTATTGTGTTAGTTATGGATGAAAAGGACTAAGTTCTAGGCATTCCTGCGAAAATGGAAAACTTTCTGATTTAGTTGCCTTTTCATACAGGAACTGCATTTAAATGGTAGGAAATATAAGTGGGCTTTTGGTTTATTCTTAATACTGTTTCCAATTTATCAACATTTATGAGGCTTTCACAAAGAGATTACCATGTATCATGATATTACTGGTTGGGAAAGATACAGTGCAGACTTCTGTCACAAGTCTCAAATCACTTTTTTATACAATTATAGGAAAAAAATCAAATTGAAGACAGATGCAACCCACTTTATTAGAAAATACAGGTGGGAGGGGGGATCGGGATGGGGAATACGTGTAAATCTATGGCTGATTCATATCAATGTATGACAAAACCCACTGAAATGTTGTGAAGTAATTAGCCTCTAACTAATAAAAATAAATAAATAAATAAAAATTAAAAAAAAAAAAGAAAATACAGATATCACCAACATGTGAATAAAAGCAGATTCCTACAAGCCACACAATCACCAAAAGTGAGGTTTCTGGCCTCTAATGTTGCCACATATAAGGAAAAAGAAACAAAACTTTGTCTAACCATGAGAAATGTTCTCATGAGATTGGAAAGGACCTTAGATAGTAACAATAAAAAGAAGTGAACTAGAATAATGTGAGATCCCTTGAATGAGTACATTTTTACTAAACCATTGGTTTAGTGTTTCAAACCACTGAGGCACTGTGCATTAAGTTTTAACGTAAAAACAGTCTCTAATGATTTTTAGCAGTTTAAATCTCAAAAGGCCTTTGAGAACATCTAACCCAGCTCCTTTACTTTACAAATGAGGGAAACTAATATGTGAGTTCTTGTACCTTTCAAACACCTAACCACACTGATTCTGGTGCAGTAGTTACTTTTTATAAAGCCCCTGAGTCCTTGAAGACACTCTGCTAGTATAAATATTTTGCATCCTACATAATAATTAATACTTAAAAACAGTTCCTATTTCTATTTTACTCAGGAAGGAAATGCAAATATTACTGCAAAACACAAAACTAGCCTACATTATTAAGTATTATAAAACATGATACATAGCATTAAGTAGAAATGAAGTGAAATCAACTTTGCATACATCTTCAAGGAGAGAATTTGACAAAAACTTTGGAAGAAATTTTTTTTCTTTTTTTAATCAGAATGATTGACATATAACATTAAATTCATTTCAGGTGTACAGTATAATGATTCAATATGTGAATATATTGCAAAATGATTCTCACAATAGGTCTAACTAACATATATCACCACACATAGTTGCCATTTTTTTCTCCTGGGATGAGAGCTCTCAGGAGTTGCTCTCTTAGGAACTTCCAACTATACAATATATTAACTATAGCTAATAGGCTCTACATTACATTCCCAGGACTTAACTGATTTTATAACTAGACATCTGTACCTTTTGAACCCCTTTAACCCATTTCGCCCACCCCACCAAATCCCCACCTTCTGTTCTCTATATATTACTGGTTTAGTTTTATTTTGTTTTTGTTTTAGATTCTACACATAAGTGAAATCATACCGTATTTGTCTTTTTCTGTCTGACTTATTTCACTTAGCATAATGCCCTCAAGGTCCATCCCAGTTGTCAAACATGACAAGATTGCCTTCTTTTTATGGCTGAATAATATCCCAATATGTATATGTAAATATACCACATTTTCATCATTCATTTATAGATGGGCACTTAGGCTGCCTCCATATATTGGCGATTGTAAACAGTGCTGCAATGAACATGAAGTAAATATGTTTTTTGAGTTAATACTTTTGTTTTATTCAGATAAACACCCAGAAGTGGAACTGCTTGATCATGAGATCATTTGGGGGTTTTCCCTGGTAGCTCAGACGATAAAGAATCTGCGTGCAATGGAGGATACACAGGAGACACGGGTTCGACTTCTGGGTCAGGAAGATTCTGTGGAGAAGGGAATGGCAATCCGTCCTATATCCTTGCCTGGAAAAGTCCATGGATGGAGAAGCCTGATGGGCTACAGTCCATGGGGTCACAAAAGTTCAGACTCAACTGAGTGATTAACTTCCATTTTTCAAGATCCTTTTTAACTTGGAGGGGAAGCGTCATACTCTTTTATATAGCAGTTGTACCAATTTACATCCCTACCAACAGTATACAAGGGTTTGTTTTGCTTTACCTCTTTGCCAACAACTTGTCATTTCTTGTTTTTTTGGTAATGGCCATTCTAACCAGTGTGAGGTTGTGATTTTGATTTGCATTTCCCTGATGATTAGTGATATTGAGCATCTTTTCATGTACTTGTTGGCCATCTGAATGTCCTATTTGGAAAAATAGTTATTCATATATTTACTCACTTTTAACTGATTGGGGTTTTTTGCTATTGAGTTGTTTTGAATATTAATCCCTCATCAAACATATGCTATGCAACTATTCTAACTTCTCCCATTCAACAGGTTGCCTCTGCATTTGTTGTGTCTGATTCTTTACAACCCTATGGACTGTAGCCCATCAGACTCCTTTATCCATGGTATTATCCAGGCAAGAATACTGCAATGGGTTGCTATGCCGTCCTCCAGGGGAATCTTCCCAATCCAGGGAACAAACCCACGTCTTCTACACTGCAGGCAGATTCTTTACCTCTGAGTCACAGGAGAAACCCAAGATTGGCGATATAATGGAATTTAAAGTCATGAGGCTCCCCTCAAAGCCCTTTCCCAACCATGGACTTACACGAACAAGGAAATACATCATTCTGCCATAATAAACTTAGATGTTAATGCACAACGGCCCAGAAACCTAGATGTCCATCAGTACACAATGGCTCAGCAACCTAGATGTCCATCAACAGATGAACAGATAAGGAAAGGTGTGGTACATTATGTACAATGGAATATTACTCAGCCATTAAAAGGAACAAATTCGAATAAGTTGAACTGAGGTGGATGAGCAGAGAGTCTGTTATACAGACTGAAATAAGTCAGAGAGAAAGAGACAACTGTCATATACTAACACACTTATATGGAATGTAGAAAAATGGTACTGATCAAACTATCTGCAAGATACGAATAGAGACACAGACATAGAGAACAGACTCGTGAACACAGCAGGAGAAGAGTGAATTGAGGGGGGACGAATTGAGAGTGTAGTACTGACATATACAAGCTGCTGCTGCTGCGAAGTCACTTCAGTCGTGTCTGACTCTGCGACCCCAGAGACGGCAGCCCCCCAGGCTCCACTATGCCTGGGATTCTACCGTATGGCAAACAGATAGCTAGTGTGGAGTTGCTATATACCACCGGAGCTCAGCCTGGTGCTCTGTGATGACCTAGAGGGGTGGGACAGGGGTGGGAAGGCTCAATAGGGAGGGGACAGGGAAAAGGCTTAGAAATCGGAATTGCCTTAGAAAATCTGGGTTCAACGGGGGAACTACAGAGGGTTGATGACAAAAATGACCCTCCACTTCAACTCTATGAACACCTAAAACGTGCATAAAACTACCACACCTTCAACATGATGGAAGTTCTCTAATGTGCAACAGCTGAAAAAATAAAAGCACACTTCATACATTTTTGAAGGGTGAAATCATTCCTGCTGTTCTGAAGTGTCAAAGTATATTTCATTAATTTATCTTCATAAAATTCCTGTGTGTCACAAACTCAACACGCTATAAATGACTGGGGAAATTTCTCTTGCCAGAAATATGCATTATTTAAAATAACGAAAACATAAAGCATTGACTATTATACACCAGATCCTCAGACCTTATTCATCTTACAGCTGAAAGCTGGGACCCTTTTACCAGGCTCTCTTTTCCTAACCATCGATCCCCTGGCAACTACTTTTCCATTCTGTGTTTCTATGAGCTGGAATTTTTTTTGGTAGATTCCACATAAATATTGTGCTGATAACATTGTATAGCATAACTGAAATTTACTAAGAGACTAGAACTTAAATGTTTTTACCAAAAAAAAAAAGAGAGAGAGAAAAAAGAGAGAGAAACACAGGACGCAGTAGACGTGATAATTAACTAGATGGGGAGAGTCCTTTCACAATGCACAAGTGAATCAATAGCTACACACATCACAATATACACTTTATGATTCCAGAATCCAAATCATAACTGAATGGTTATTTTGATGGCTGCCACTTAAATAGCACTTTCATGTAAGCCCCATGCTAAGAACTTTATAAATTTTACCTCATTCAATTTCTCTATATTCTGTATTTAAATATAATAGTATATAACATGTTGCTAGTATGTATAATTCCAAAAAAGCATACAAATCAAAATCATATGCTCTCAACCACTGTAATGTCATAGAGGGTGAAGTTCTTTGGGTGCCCATTGCCTCTTATTCCTACCATTGAAAGAAACCTCAGATTCTAACCAGCCCAAGGGAAAAAAAATAGAGAGAAAAAAATAGAAGGGGAGTGAAGGAAAAGGAGAGAAAAAAGGCAGGAAGGAGGAGAGGGGGAGGGGAGATAGAGGAAAAAGAGAGGGAGAGAAGTAAGGAGGGAAAGGAGGAAGAAAGGGAGCTATAGGAGGCTGAAAAAGAAAGAACTGAATTTTGGGCTTCTAAGCCTAAATCCTACTAATTCAAAATTAATTCAAAAGATTTCAAGCATAATTTTTATTATATGCAAATTTCAAATTATGTCCTTGTCTAAGATGCACGCCTACACATACTTAATATGTAACTCCACTGTGCTGTCCTGTGTTTGCTGGGTTTGGGAATAAGACAGAGGAAGTAATTCAGATACATTAAACAGGGATAGCATTTGGTTGATCAAGTTAATCTCACAACTGATGTGTTCTTACCAATGAGATGGGAAAATCTCACAGTCTAGAGACTACAGCTCTTTCATCACTAATCAGAACCATATAGGACCAAGTGAACCCTAACTCAGAGAGCGGAGGCTCCCTCATTTTTAGACAGAACTTGGATGGGCACTGCAAACATTTCTCATAATGGCTTAGCAGTCTCCCTGTTTCTACGTTGATCTGCACCCATCCATTCTGGTTGACATATTATCTAGAGATTTTAGCACATTCAGTTACAGGCAAGTTTCTCTGTCCCCTGGGTCTTTCAGTCACTAAAAGGAACCTTTTGTGTATCTCTGTTCTGATTATAGGTAGATTTTAAAGTGAAGTTATCTAGATCTCATCATACTTTCCATGTTTCCAATTAGCTTCCTAAGAACTAATAACATACTCAAAAACAAGAAGCTTTAAGAAAAAGCATATATTCAAATGTCACATAATATAACTTTAAGTGCATTTGATGAGGCGATCAATTGGAAGATTTTAAAGGTCCAGCTATTTCAGAGGCCCCATAAGGAATAAATGTTAGTAACAATGTATGCCTCAGGCAGTCAAGAAGAGGAGCCATCTGTGTGGACTAAAATTATTGGGAAAGCTTTATAGGAGTGGGAAAACTTCAATACTATGCAGCTTTCAACATCTGGCACCATGCACAAAAACCTCAGCAATACTAACTCTTTCCAGATTTCCTGTAATCTATAGCAAGAACACTTAAATTTATATAACAGCCTGGGTTTTACTGGTACTGTTTGAAATAATATAGGTGAATACTCAGTACTTGCCAAGTTATCTTCAGTCTCCCTTCTAAATTACAGTAAAACTTTTTATTAGCACCTGCAAGTAAATCATCACTAGAGATGGTGGTTGAAATCAACTGTACAAATCTTAGCAGCTCCCAAGCGGGAAAGAGAAGAGTAAATCAAGAATCAAAATTTGGGAAGCAAATGAAAGCAATGGATTAAGTCAGAGAAAGTCTGGCCCATCCACATATCAAAAGGTAATCTTCATGTCTAAAAAAGAAGAGATTGCAAAGTGAAGGGGAAGGGGAGGGGTGGGAAGGGATACTTAGGGAGTTTAGGACGGACATGTACACACTGCGGAATTTAAAATAGATAACCAATAAGGACCTACTGTATAGTACACGGAACTCTGCTCAATGGCATGTGGTAGCCTGGATGGGAGAGGAGTTTGGGGAAGAATGGATTCATGTATATGAATGGCTGAGTCCCTTCGCTGTTCACCTGAATCCATCACATTTGTTAATTGACTACAATCCAATACAAAATAAAACTTTTTTTTTAAGTAACTTAACATGAAAAAAAAAAGAAATAAAATAAGTGATACAGAGGCAGGCGGATATTTTGAATATTGGGCAGGGGTAGTGAAGGAGGAGGAAAAAAATGAGTAACCTATTAAGGTCTTTAGAGTAAATACAATTATATTTACTTTAAATCTAATTATCACAGTTTATTACACTAAAGGAAAAAATGAAAGGGATTAATGACCTGAAATGAGATTTTATATTAAGTTTATAAACACTAAAAAAAAAACTAGGTTCTGTATTAAATCCACAGGGTAAAAAGGTATTTGCCCTGCCTATAATAGTTTATAAAATCAGATTCAAATAACCAGAGTAAAGGCATTTGACATTTGCTATCATAAACTAGGATAATATAGCCACTCTGTTCCATTACTAGTAAATCCATGCTTTTAGAGCAGGGGGACAGTCCTGGGTCTTTACTATAGAGCAGTGAGAGATACCTCAACAAAAGATAATAAATCATAAATGTTTCCCCAGAGACCTCCTATTTAGTAAAAGACATAGGTTCTGTGAGCTGAACGCTTGTACAACTTGAGGGCCCTCTTTAAGAAAAATACATGTGCAATAACAAAAATAGTTCACATAACTTTCAAATTATTAAAAACTGACAAATACTGTAAATCCCCAAAATAAATACATTAATATAAAATTTGCTATTGTTAACTGTCAGGAGGCTATGATATTTCCCCCCTTGCATCTTTGGCTGCATACTCTTTGCATGTCTGTTCCCATGACCAAAAAATGTAATATTTTATGTAGAGAGACTAGAAAGACAGTCTTTTCTCTCATATCAGTTATCAAAAAAAATTTTATTATCTGAGATACTTTAAAAATTTCAACTTCATACATGGCATACTTGAAGTATTGCTAGAGCTATAGCCCAAAGAAAAAAAATAGCCAAGATCACCCCAATGTCACGAGACACAGGACACATGTGTGTGTGTTGGTGGGGGGAGGCAGCTGAAGTGGAAGGAGACATGGTCTTAACCAATCACAGTTTAAATACCTTACTTTTGCAAATGCCCCCAAGCCACAATTTTTAACTCTGTGAACACTTTCATTTCCCAGTACCTTGGAAGGGATTCACACAAAAGGACATACGCAAACTTAAATTTTGCTACTTTCACTGTAACAAAAGTTTTCAAAACTTTCACTCTGCCTCCATTCCCATTTTTCTGGAGGATACATTAATTACAACTTTCTTGCCCACTTATGACACCATTCAAATGGCAACCATCAATGTCAGATTTTTTTTTTTTTAAAGCTGCTTGAAGACCAGTCAATTGTGAGTTTCACTATTGCCCTTGCTTGGTAAAGGGTATACACTGCAAATATATCACATTCATGGACTGATTATTAAGTAAATGACAGGGACCATTTTAAGCAATTGCCACTAGGTTCTACAAAATCTCTACAATGAACTAATGCTACATATCCACAAGGAAGACATGTAGCACTCTTCAATGGGATCAGCAATGTGGCAGTTAAAATAAACCAGGATGAAAATAATGGAACACCAATGATAGAGGGAAGGAAGAAGAGAAAACAAAAGCCAAAGACACCTTAGATTCAGCGTTACCTTGGTGGCAATTTAATGTGGACATGAAAAAGAAGGAAAGTCTGGAATGACTCTCAGACTTATGGCTTGAGAAATAAGAAGAATGATAATCTTTTTAAACCATGACCAGAAAACACCAAAGGAAAGTAGGGTTCAAGAGTCACCACAGCCCACTCTTTGCAACCCCATGAACTGTAACCCACTGGGCTCCTCTGTCCACGGGATTTTCCAGGCAAGAATACTGGAGTGAGTTGTCATTTCCTCCTCCAGGGGATTTTTGTGACCCAGATATCTAACCCGTGTCCCCTGCACTGGCAGGCAGGTTCTTTACCACTGAGCTACCTGGGAAGCCACTCAAGAGTCATTACATGGAAGGCAAAAACTACTAAGAAAAAGAGAGAAAACTAAAACAACATGAACGTATATTTCAAATCTCCTACACATCCTATGATGTTATACCAATTATAAAGAATGAGGAAAAAATTCAAATTATGTGCACCTATCCCTGGTGACTCAGACAGTGAAGAATCCACCTGCAGTGCAGGAGACGTGGGTTCAATCCCTGGGTTGGGAAGATCCCCTAGAGAAGGGAATGATGACCCACTCTAGTATTCCTGCCTAGATAATTCCATGGAGAGAGGAGCCTGGTGGGCTACAGTCCATGGGGTCACAAAGAGTCGGACACGGCTGAGAGACGGACACTTAACATTAATAAACAAATAAATCTGATGAGTAGGTAAACTCATTAGTTTTAGATTCCTACACTACAGCAAAGTGACTATAAAACTGTTCTGTTCATGACTATCAAACTGATTTACATACTTGAACAATGAGAAGAATCCTGGTTTCTCTATCAATTAAATAACAACAAAATTGTTTGACCCATAGTTTTGAAGAAACAGTCCTAACGATCCCGCCGTGTCTATATCTAACATAGGAATAAGTTAATAAACAGAAAACTCAATTAAACAGAGACAAGAAGGAGGTGACCTCACACTCTGTGAAGACTGCAGAGACCAATGGAAGGAGAAAGACTGCATCTTTACCGGCAAGAACTCAGCCAATGAAAAGCCACAGACTCTTCGTTTATTACAGCCCTCCCTCCTTCCTCTTCATCTCTACAGAAGCGTTCTCCTTTGGGGGACTTGCCTATGGCCTTGCATTGGCTGCGGTCCCCAAATTGCAGTTCTCTGCTGATTCAAACTCATCTCTGCTGGAGAAGTATCTGGCAGTCTACTTGTTTTAGGTAAACATATGAATTAGATAAACTATTTAATATTTTATTTTTACTTTCAAATCATATATTAAAAGTTTTTACAACAGTAATACATGCTATGTAAAAAAAATGGAAAAGAGACAATCACATAAGGAGAAAGTAATACCCATTTCTGCACTACCTACAAATAATCACTCTTCAATATTTTTACATTTCTTTCTATATCTGTGCATTTGTGCATATGTGCTTATACACACTTATTTACCTAATTAGGATTATACTACACATTTAGTTTCCTTATTCAAATACATATTTATAAACACTTGTTCTGTACTCACCCATCAGGTAAATATTTGGGAATATAAAACAAATTAGACAGAGTTCATAGCATCACTTTGCTGACAAAGGCCCATATAGTCAAAGCTATGGTTTTTCCAGTAGTTATGTAGGGATGTGCCTGGTCGAACTTAGCATTGTGAATTTCCAGACCACTAAAGAAATAGTTGGAAATAGACCATGGTTTCATAAAAATACCACATTCATCTTTGGTTATTTTCTAAAACCTTGTTTTGTAAATGGAAAATTATGAGTGACTACACCTTTCTCATTTCTCAGCCATAATTTTTATGGTAATTAGTCACACAATCTGTACCAACTTCTGGAGTTAAATATACTGAAGTCAGCATCTTTGATTTCAAAATAATTTTAAAAATATAGCTTTATGATTCAGTAAGAAATCAAATGTCTTGGCCCGAACATGAGTAGGAAAGAATATTGGCAAGAAAAATGACCACAGTGTTTCTCTCAGCAGTCACAGGGTAGAGAAATGGAATTACAGGCTAATTATCTAGTACTTCAAGCACATAAAATATTTTGAAGCACATGAAAAATCAATGAGAAATACTAGTTTATTAGAGATTTAACGCTCAGATTTGAAACCACAGCTTTTACTTGCAAAATATATTCACAGTAGATGATAGTGTCACTGGGGAGCAACGCTTTATTCTAAATTTATCTACACAGTAAACAATGCTGGTACTAATCAGAGATATTTATAAACAAAAAATAAATGACATTAATCCAAAGAGGTAATGAGCAAGATGTTAATTAAGTTGTTCTCAACTGCCAGGAACTAGCATACTAATTATAAACTCGAGAATTAGAAGAAGAGCCAAATCCTCTGTCCATGGGATTCTCCAGGCAAAAATACTGAAGAGGGTAGCCATTCCCTTCTCCAGGGGATCTTCCCGACCCACAGATTGAACCCAGGTCTCCTGAATTGCAGGCAGATTCTAGACCTTCTGAGCCACCAGGGAAGCCCCAGTTATAAAGTCGAGAATTAGGAGAGCCAAATAGATAACTCTGGAGATACATGAAATGGTCAGTAAATTTTCAACAAAGACAAAAATGATTACAGTTAATCATTACACCAGAAAGTTATCACTAGCGACAGCTCCCAATACAATGTTTACTAGTCTCAAAGGCACTGAACCATAGTCAAGCAAATATCCAAATAATAGCTTTAGGAGTTTTCATGTAAACCTTAAACTCAACCTAAAGTAATTATTTTCAGTAACTGTCACATTGCTAAAGGAAAATCCAAAAATTTTGCTGGAAGCGCTTTTTTCTTTACATGTACAAAAAAATAATAACAATGCTGCTAAGTAATTTCAGTTGTGTCCAACTCTGTGCGACCCCATAGACGGCAGCCCACCAGGCTCCCCCTTCCCTGGGATTCTCCAGGCAAGAACACTGGAGTGGGTTGCCATTTCCTTCTCCAATATAATAACAATGATACTATACATATCCACCATAATGGTAAACTGAAAAAGGCAGAAACACCAAGTGCTGGTGAAAATGAAAAGCCAGGATTCTTGCATACTACTTACGAGAATACAAACTGAACCATTTTCAGAAAACAGTTAAGTGGCATCAGCTGAAGGTGATTCTATTCTCTGTGACCCAACATTCTTGCTCTTAGATATCTGACCAAGAAAAATCAATCCATATACACAATAAATGAACATCCTAGAATATTCAGGGCAGTACTATCAGTATAAAGTTAAAGTTGGAAATTACCCAAAATACATCAACAATAGAATGGATAGACTGTGATATATTCATAAAACAGAAGTCAGCACACGAATGCGGATGGAAGATTTACAACTATAGGTAACAATGTGGCTGAGTCTCACAAATAACAAGGTTGAACAAAAGAACTCAGACATTAAAGCCTGTGCTGTGTGACTGTATTTACATACAGGGCAGAATGTGGCAAACCAATCTATGTTTTTCCAGACCAGGATATAAGGATAGCCCATGTAATTGAAAGGTGGTTTAAAGAGGGTTTCTGGCATCCTGATAATGTATTGCTTCTCAATCTGAGTGTTGGTTACCTAAACTCTGTTGAGTTTGTGAAAATGGATTAAGCTGTAGGTTTATGTGCATTTTTCTGCATATGTACAATACTTCAATGAAAGGTTAAAATAAAGAAAAATTTACAATGATTCCAAAAGCACTTTTGTATCAAACCTATGCCTTAATTTATTGTTTAATTTAACCAAAATAAAGTTTTGCTAATTAATTCCAAGAAATTCAATCAGACATGTAAAACTATACAGTATTCAAAAGAAGATTTAAAAAAAATTCCCATGGTACAAATGTACAATAATGCAGGGTAACACATCAGATACATAGGAAAACATAAGAAAACAATAAATATATACACTGATTTTTCAACTCTTAAGATACCATAAATTGATCAGATGCACCATTATTTTATGTGCCAATTAGAAAGGTGAAACACTTCTAATCAATCTATGAATGATTATAAAAGAAATTTCATGAGAAATACATTATTTTGTAAGTGTCTCTTAGAATGGATGAGAAATGTGCCATATATAAACAGTAGGAACTGCTGGTACTCAGACTAAGAAAGGGTCCACATGGCAGGTATCCTCTAGGAAGCAGTTATCTATTAAGTGGACAAAAAATGACCTTTGAAGGGTAGAAAGGAAAGAAGTTAAGGACTGGAAGATGAGGTCATTCCAGGTTAAGGAAGCTTTAGAAGAAGAAGGGCAGAGGCAGCAAAGTATTCATCACTGTGTGGATATAAAGAAGAGATGGCCTAATTAGAGAATAGACAGACTAATTAGAGTAGGGAATGGAGTGTTAGGAAATATCTGGAGATATATTTGGATGGCAAGGTGAGGCCAGATAATAGAAGGGTTGGAATTCCAACAAAAACAATTTGGACTGCATTCATTTGGCAGTAATGGCGGGTGTTTAAAACAGGGACCAGCCGTGATTAAAATGATATTTGAGGAGGCTTATCTTACTGGATTGAATGCGGGAAACGAGAAGCAGAAAAGAAGAAGTGATTGCCGTAATATGGGTGTGACGTGATGAACACCGGGACTAGAGTGTTGACATTAGAAAATGCATTAAATAAAATTTCCACAATATACCTCTATGGTGCATTCCATATGTAAAGTGAAATGTGATGTTGCAGAAGTAAGTTCAACATCCTAAAAGCACACTACATATTTTTCTTTTTCATAAAATATTTGGCTTATGATTAGAAACTTGAACATGAGATTGATCTATACATATTTTATGTAAGGGAGATGAATAAAAAAGAATGATAAGAAATAAATATTTACAACCTTTTCAAAGGAGATTCACTCAAGCTTCAACTTTTTAAGACCTAAAGTTTCTAAACACCTTACTAAAGAATTTCTTGGGCATTTACCTACTTAGCTCTATTTGTTGGATGTTTGAAAGTGAGTCACTCAGTTGTGTCTGACTCTGCAACCCCATGGACTATACAGTCCACGGAATTCTCCAGGCCAGAATATGGGAGTAGGTAGCCTTTCCCATCTCCAGCGGATCTTCCCGACCCAGGGATGGAACCAGGGTCTCCTACATTGCAGGCAATCCTTTACCAGCTGAGCTAACAGGTTTACTTAGTTTAAATCATGAATGATTAAAAACCATTTAATATGTCCATAACTGGATTTCTCTGTGTGTGTGTGTCTGTATTTCTATCCCCGTTTTTCCTTTTTTCCTTCCAACATAACATGCAGAGCACATGGTCTTAAAAGTGTTTATAATCTTTATATTAAAGCTTAGAATGTTTAGTAAAGTGCTTTGCTTAATGAAACAAGGCAAAATCTGTGTAGACTTCCTCAATGAGTTATGCAAATAATATCTATCTTTAGATAGAATCTTAGGTAACAATAAGCATTTGGGCACTTTTTTAACCTAAAATGTTAGATTTCCAACTGGTGAATCATTATAGAATGACCACAAAGCTGTTGAGTGACTACTTTTAGATTGAAAGTGAAGTGAAAGTGTAAGTCACTCAGTCATGTCTGACTCTTTGTGACCCTATGGACTACCTAGCCTGCCAGGCTCTTCTGTCCTTGGAATCCTCCAGGTAATAATACTGGAATGGGTAGCCATTCCCTTCTCCAGGGGATCTTCTGAACTCAGGGATCGAACCCAGGTCTCCTGCATTGCAGGCAGGTTCTTCACCACCTGAGTCACAAATGCAGTGTAATCATTCACTTGAGTCGCATTTCTATGAAAAGCACAGTATTACCAACACAGCAAGAGAGACAACTGGAATCAGTGTTTCTCTTAGAAGTTTTATGGATTGAAAGGTAGAAGACTGGCTGGCATCCCTACATTACTCAGAGTAGATATAATTAAAGGGAATAATGTGTCTGGAATGGGAAAGTAGAACTTCAGATCTATTCATTCAAAATCTTCTGATTCATCCTGCACGTATGTGTGTTTATAAACCTTAATAACAGAGCAACAGGAGCTAAGCCTACACCTCAGGAGACCTAATTGAAATGACTGAACATAGGAACATAGTCCTTCACTGTAGCGACATGTAGTATGATTATGCTGGCAATTTAGGAAAAAAAATTTTTTTTGGTCACAACCTAAAAGTAAAAAGGTAGTTCTAAACATAGCTAATAAAGAAAGACTTACGATTTACCTATAGAACATAATAATTTCAGAAAAGGATGGAATCACATTATCCAGTTGTCTGCATCAATTATGTCTCAAACTCTTAAGAGGGATGGTGGAAAATGTTATTTAACGATTTTTTAAAACTGTGTAATCATGGTCTTTATGTCCGCATGCCTTTTTATAAGTAAAATAAAGTTGTTCTCATTCCTCCCTATCTGAGTTTGTTAAGATGTTATCTATCCTTTTCTGAATATTTATAATGTCACTTAGAAATGTTATTACATTCTTAATAATGAATAATACTTTCTAATACACTGAATTCATAACTCCTTCACTAATTCTTACTTCTTTTGAATTCCTCAAGTTTGAACAGTTCTTATAACAAACAAGTACTACTACCAGACAAAACACAAAATGATGGCTTAACCAAGGATGTCATGCTACCATTCCTAAAGATTTCTTGGTGTAATATTCCTTAACCATTATTGTTGAACTTTATGATATTTTAAGATTTTAGATTTTTTATCATTTATAACAAGGCTATTTTACCACTTAATACGTAATAGCTTGCCTATGTCTCAGCAAAATCAGTATTGTTGAATCTTTAAAACAACAAAGGCCATCCTTTAAGCCTTTTTTTTTTTTTTTTGCAAAAGTCTATTATATGACCTGATAAAGTAAAACAGTTCTGTCTGATCCTGAGTTCTCATGTCTTTGCATTTCCTCCATGTATGCCCATGAGTCCTCTATAAACATTCTCCGCAAAGTACCACGTGCTTTCCAAAGCTGATACAGTGTTGGATTCACGTGCTTAGTAACCTGTTTCAGATACTTTAAAATCAATTTTGCTTCATGAGGGGATAACAAGTTAGAAATTGTGCTCCCCAAAACAATTCAAACCATGAGACAATAGAGAAAATAACTTTTTTTCAAACAAAACCAACAATAACCAAGGCTTGTGATTCTTAAAAGATGACAAATGAGAAAAGCCTATGATTTCTAGCTGGAGGCAATTTCCACCCGAGAAATGAAACTGAATTGAGAACACAGAGATCTACGTTTGGAGAGGCTGAAGCAACCAGAATTTTAAGGAAGGAATTCTAGAGAATAGGGAGTTTTGAAGACAAAAAAATTCAGATATTTGCATAGGAGGCCTCTTGAGTCTTGCCTGAGTAACAATCTGTGCATGCCTGGGCAAATCTCATGAGGACAAGATAGAACGACTTCCTGCAAAAGAAAATTTTCTTGGGATAAGTAAGATAAAAATTCCTAGAGATCACAAAGGACCAGTATTAACTGAGTTCTTTTCAAACAGAGCAGAGAGACCTTGGTGAAATTAGTAGACACTATAGAAGGGCCATTCCTTATTTGTAGGACAAAACTACACCTAGAATAGTGGCATATTTAAGCCCATGCATATTGGTAATTATACCAAATATGTATGGTCTAAACACTCCAGTTTTTAAAAAGGGAGTATTATTCGTACAAAAAGCAGACCCAAAGATTTGCTATCTATAAGAAACACACTTTAAATATGAACACACTGGTAAACAAAATGCAAAAGAATGACTAAAAGAAAAGATCTATTATATAAACATTAAACATAAGAAAACTGGAATTGCTTTATTAAAATGAGAAGAACTAGATTTCAGAACAAGAAACATTTCCAAAAATAAAAGAGAGAGTTCAAAATGATACAAGGTCAATTAACCAAGAACACACAACAATTCTATATACATATGCACCCAATAACAGCCTCAAAATACATGAAGCAAAACCTAACATAACTAAAGAGACAAATATACAGTTAGATTTTAGTATCTCTCTTGTGATAAATGATAGAACAAATGGGCACAAAATCAGTAACTACAGTAAGTAAGTAAGTAAAGTCTCTCAGTCGTGTCCAACTCTTTGCGACCCCATGGACAGTAGGCTACCAGGCTCCTCTGTCCATGGGATTTTCCAGGTAAGAGTACTGGAGTGGGGTGCCATTTCCTTCTCCATATCTTCTGAGATAGGAGAGGAGGCTTATTCATGTCAACTGTAGTTGACACAATAGATTCTAATTCCTGAGGAGTTGCTAAAACAATGCTTTCAGAAAAATTATAGCATTAAATGCATACATAAAAAAAGTTTTTAAGATGGTCTGACCTTCAGAAATTTGAAGAGTAAATTAAATCCGAAATTAGAAAAAAACAATAAAGAACGGAAAATAACAGAACAGATGAAAGACAAAGGATGAAAGATAACAATAAAACTAAAAGCTATTTCCTTAAAACAAATTTTAAAATTTGATAGCCCTTTAGCCACACTGATCAGACAAAAGCTGCTTTAACCAAACAAACACTGGAACCACCCAACTGCCTGACAACAGGGAAATGGATAAGTTGTGGTATACTCATGAAATAAAATACAGTAAATATGAAGGGATGAACTAATGACATACACAAAAGCATGGATGAACTGAAAAACATTAAATGAAAAAACTTGATATAAAAGTTCCTATTTACATGAAAGTTTAGAAAAGACTATGCCAATCAGGTGATGGAAAGCAAATCAGTGACTGACTAGAAAGGAAAAGGAAGGAAAAGAAAAAAGCTGACTGGGATGGGGCAGAAGAGAAATTTTAAGGGTGATGAAAATATTCTATAACACAATTGTGGAGGTGGTTACACAAGTATATAAATTTGTCAAAATTCATCAGAATGGCTCAGACATAAAGTGTCTGCCCACAATGTGGGAGACCTGGGTTCAATTCCTGGGTTGAGAAGATCTCCTGGAGAAGGAAATGCCGACCCACTCCAGTATTCTTGCCTGGAAAACCCCATGGACGGAGGAACCTGGTAGGCTACCATCCATGGGGTCACTAAGAGTCGGACACAACTGAGCGACTTCACTTTCACTTTCACTTAGTTTATGCAAACTCTACCTCAGTAATATCTGCTGAAAAGTATTATGTGAATATATAGCATGTATGGAAATACAGTTAATGCCATAATAATATAAAGATATACATTATAAGCATGCTTTGCATTCATGCTGGATAAAGTAGTAAATATTTATGTATATAAAGTATCTAGACATAAATCCACTACCATGTGTAAAACAAGAGCTAGTGGGAAGCTGCCTTACAAACAGGAGCTAAGCTTGGTGCTCAGTGATGACCTGGAGGGGTGGGATGAGGGGGTGGGAGGCAGGCTAAAGAGGGAGGGGATATATGTATACTTACAGATGATTGACTCTGTTGTACAGCAGAAGCTAACATAACATTGTGAAGCAATTATGCTATAATAATAAAATAAAATATATATGTATATTCTATGATTCATTTGATTATTTGTTCAGAAAGCATGTAACTGAACTTCACAGTAGGATAAGATGCTCTAAGTGTTTAAGACAAAACATCTGCCCTCAAGGACTCACAAGCTGACATCATAATAGAAAGGAGAGAAATAGGAGTGTATAGAGAAAGGAAAAAATTAATTCAAGTGGGGCCTAGGATTCAAGAGACAGCTATGGAGAAAGAGAACTCAGTTTTAGGCCATCTTTATAAATGGTCTCATTCACCAGCTATAAAATACACATCTTTTAGCTCTTGATTCTTGCCGAACAAGAGCACAAATGTTTTTCCGGAAAACCACTAAAGAGTTGACACTATAAGTAACTATTTCTTATGGCTGAAGACTCAAGCTGATGTTAGTATTAACATCAGAGGGAAAAATGCATAACTCCATTTGATATTTCAACAAAGGGGAAAAAAATTCCATTTGATATTTCAACTTGCAAAACTAAATATTTTTACCATTCTTTATATATTAATTTCTGCAGTGGGAAGAGTTAAGTCCCCAGACTGTTGGTTTTACATGAATGAATTCGAAACAATTTCAGTTTTCAGTTGCAATGACAACCAGTATCAATGCTCCTCAAACTTTTTTTTTTTAAACAGTACAATTTTTCGATTTAAACTTTAAGCAGAAAGAAACAAACATAGAAAACAGGCAGAAACACAACTCTTCCAGTAGAAACGGGAACACAGGCCACTGCAGAGCCCCCAAGACCTATTACAAACAAGCTCCATGAAGCACACTTTAAAACCACTTTGGTGCATAATCAAAGAATAAAATTCTACTTAAAAAACAACTGATTCATTTCTTTGATACAGGCACAAAAACAATACATTAATTTGCTTATTATTCTTTCAGGTAGGAAATAATAAGTTGTGGATGTTCCCTTATACACGATGAAGCGAGGTACAGGGTCTCATTAGGGAGTGAGCTTTGTTTCACTCCATGACTGCATAAATCAATGTATATTTGGAAAACCTTCTATGGTCAATACAGCTAGCCAAGCACGCTTATGTGCCTTTAAAAATAGCACTTAAATACTTCTATTCTAAACCAAAAATAAGCTTAAACCTCTCAAAGTGATTTAGTCTGACAAGCCCTTAAATAGGTAATGAATGGTTTTCCATGAGGGTCCTAGTCTTTTCGACATCTGTGTGGGTTAGACATTTCTGAAAGAACAGTTCTTTTGTGAAATCCTGAACTTCAATTTCCAGGCCCCATCTAAAAGAGGAAGTATAGGGAGTGAGTGAAATGAACAAATACTAAAAGACTTATCCAAATATTTTTGAAGCTGCAAAAGTATTCAGGGTAAGTTTGGAAAAAGTATAAATTGGTTTTCATTTTATAATAACTGGCTAATCCTATTGTGTTTACTTTGGAAATTTCGCCTGAAAATGAACTTTATTCTGTTTGATATTGCACCCTGAATTCAGAAACGTTTTTCTAAATCCATGTACTGAGTATTGTCTTATTCTACATTTCTAATAAAAACTAAGAACATTGTAGTAAAAAAAGCAAAAAACAAAAATTCAGGAAGCCAAGATCAGAATTCATATTCTGTGACAATTACACTGCTAGAAAATAATATACTTTAAGACAAATTATTTATTTCCTAAAAATGACGGAAAAGTGAGTTAAATTTAGTAACAATCAAATTGGTCTCTTTGTCTGATTTTTCCCTACTTGCAATTTTCTTAAATATGTGAAATGGAACACTTCCTGCCAGATCTGTAGACAAGGATGTCAAAGCCATCAGGGATTCCAGCCTTCCAAAAGTAAATTTCTGAATTTCTGAGCCCAGGAAAAACAATGCCAGCTACCCAGCAGCCATCAGCCACTCTTCAAGGTAAGCACTGAGGAGCTGTGAGGACAGGAAGATACGAGAAAGTCAAAGAGGCAGCCATCCACCACGTCCACCACTCCCTGAGGTGAAGGAGGAATGAAGGATGTGGATAATCGAGAGGCATGATGCTGGCTCTAGACAGATGAAACACAAATGCAAGGAGTTATTTCACTGAACCCAGAAGCTTCTATCTTCCTATGCACAGGAGAGCACTACATTGAAGAACCAAGGGAAAACCACTAGGCCGTTCAGGTATGACCTAAATCAAACCCCTATGATTACACACTGGGAGGTGAGAGGTAGATTCAGGGATTAGACCTAATAGACAGAGAGCCTAAAGAACTATGGACTTAGGTTTGTAACACTCTATATGAGGCAGCAACCAAAACCATCGTAAAGAAATAAAAAAGGCAAAATGATTGTCTCAGGAACCCTTAAAATAACTGAGAAGAGAGGTAAAAGGCAAAGGAGAAAAGGAATGATATACCCATTGGAATGCAGAGTTCCAAAGACTAGCAAGGAGAGATAAGAAAGCCTTTAAAGGCAATAATGTGAAGAAATAGAGAAAAACAACAGAGTAAGAAAAACTAGAGATCTCTTCAAGAAAATTAGAGATACCAAGGGAACAGAAAGCAAAGAGGAACTAAAGAGCCTCTTGATGAAGGTGAAAGAGGAGAGGGAAAAAGCTGGCTTAAAACTCAACATTCAAAATACTAGGATCATGACATCTGGTCCCATCACTTCATGGCAAATAGATGAGAAACAACGCAAACAGTGACAGACTTTATTTTCTTGGGTTCTAAAATCACAGCAGATGGTGACTAAAGTCATGAAATGAAAATACACTGGCTCTAGGAAGAAAAGCTTGACAAACCTAGACAGCATAATAAAAAGCAGACACATTACTTTGCAAACAAAGGTCCATCTAGTCAAAGCTATGGTTTTTCCAGTAGTCATGTATAGATGTGAGAGCTGGACCACAAAGAAAGCTGAGCATCAAAGAATTGATGCTTTTGAACTGTGGTGTTGGAGAAGACTCTTGAGAGTCCCTTGAACTGCAAGGAGATCCAACCAGTCCATCCTAAAGGAAATAAGTCCTGAATATTCATTGGAAGGACTGATGCTGAAGCTGAAACTCCAATACTTTAGCCACCTGATGTGAAGAGCTGATGCATTAGAGAAGACTCTGATGCTGGGAAAGATTAAAGGCAGGAGGAGAAGGGGATGACAGAGGACCAGATGGTTAGAAAGCATCACCAACTCAAAGGACATGAGTATGAGCAAGCTCCAGGAGACAGTGAAGGACAGAGAAGCCTGGAGTGTTGCAGTCCATGGGATCACAAAGACTTGACATGACTGAGCAACTTAACAACAAAGGGAATATTCTTGCAAAGATAGGCACAATAAAGGACAGAAATGGTATGGACCTAACAGAAGCGGCAGAGATTAAGAAGATGTGGCAAGAAGACACAGAAGAACTATACAAAAAAGATCTTAATGATCAAGATAACCACAGTGGTGTGATAACACCTAGAGCCAGACATCCTGGAGTGTGAAGTCCAGTGGGCATTAGGAAGCATCACTATGAACAAAACTAGTGGAGGTGATGGAATTCCAGCTGAGCTATTTCAAATCCAAAAAGATGATGCTGTGAAAGTGCTGCACTCAGTAATATACTAACAAATTTGGAAAACTCAGCAGTGGTCACTAGACTGAAAAAGATAACATTTCATTCCAATTCCAAAGAAGGGCAATGCAAAAGAATATTCAAACTACAGCATAATTGCACTGATTTTACATGCTAGCAAACTAATACTCAAAGTCTTCAAGCTAGACTTAAACAGCATATGAACGAAGAACTTCCAGATGTACAAGTTGGATTTAGAAAAGGCAGAGGAACCACAGAACAATCTGCCAACATCCACTGGATCACAGAGAAAGCAGGGATTCCAGAAAAACATCTACTTCTGCTTCATTGACTATGCTAAAGCCTTTGACTATGTGGATCACAACAAACGGTGGAAAATTCTTAAAGAGATGGGAATACCAGGCCACCTTACCTGTCTCCTACAACCTGTCAAGAAGCAACAATTAGAACCAGACATGGAACAATGGACTGGTTAAAATGGAAAAGGAGTATTTTAAGGCTGTATATTGTCACCTTGCTTATTTAACTTATTGGCAGAGTTCATCATATGAAATGCTGGCTGGTTTAACTACAAGTTGGAATCAAGACTGCCTGGAGAAATATCAATAACCTCAGATATGCAGATGACACCACTCTTATGGCAGAAAGCCAAGAGGAATTAAAAAACCTCTTGATGAAAGTGAAACAGGAGAGTGAAAAAGCTGGCTTAAACCTCAATATTCAAAAAGCGAAGATCATGGCATCTGGTCCCATCACTTCATGGCAAGTACATGGGGAAATAATGGAAACAGTGACAGACTTTATTTTCTTGGGCTTCAAAATCACTGCAGATGGTGACTTGCAGCCATGAAATTAAAAGACACTTGCTCCTTGGAAGAAAAGCAACGACAAAACTAGACAGCGATTAGAAAGCAGAGACATTACTTTGCCAACAAAGGTCCGCCTAGTCAAAGTTATGGTTGTTCCAGTAGTCATGTACAGATGTTAGAGTTGGGTCATAAAAAAGGCTGAGTGACAAAGAACTGATATTTTGGAACTGTGGTGCTGGAGAAGACTCTTGAGAGTCCCTTGGACTGCAAGGATCAAACCAGTCCATCCTAAAGGAAATCTACCCTGAATATACATTGGAGGACTGATGCTGAAGCTCCAATACTTTGGCTACCTAATGCGAAGCACTGACTCATTGGAAAAGACACTGATGCTGCAAAAGACTGAAAGCAGGAGAAGGGGACGACAGAGGATGAGATGGTTGGATGGCACCACCGACTAAATGGACATGAGTCTGAGCAAGCTCCAGGAGTTGGTAATGGACTGGGAAGCCTGGTGTGCTACAGTACATGGGGTTGCAAAGAGTCCGATATGACTTAGCGACTGAACAACAACAATGAAATTCATTAACTTGAGTTGGTGATTCCATCCAACCATCTCATCCTCTGTCGTCCCCTTCTCCTCATGCCTTCAATATTTCCCAGCATCAGGGTCTTTTCCAATGAGTCAGTTCTTCACATCCTAAGTATTGGAGCTTCAGCTTCAGCATCAGTCCTTCCAATGAATATTCAGGACTTCCTTTAGGATGGACTGGGTGGATCTCTTTGCAGTCCAAGGGACTCTCAAGGGTCTTCTCCAACACCACAATTCAAAAGCATCCATTCTTCGGCATTCAGCTTTCTTTACAGCCCAGCTCTCACATCCATACATGACTACTGGAAGAACCATAACTTTGACTAGACAGACCTTTGTTGGTAAAGTAATGTCTCTGCTTTTTAATATGCTGTCTAGGTTGGTCATAACTTTTCTTCCAAGGAGCAAGCATCTTTTAATTTCAAGGCTGCAGTCACCATCTGCAGTGATTCTGGAGCCCCCCAAAATAAAGTCTGTCACTGTTTCCACTGTTTCCTCATCTATTTGCCATGAAGTGATGGGACCAGATACCATGATCTTAGTTTTCTGAATGTTGAGTTTGTTAACACTATAATATTTAGTGTTGTGATTGAACCTGGGTCTCCTGCACTGCAGGTAGATTCTTTACTGTCCTAACCACCAGGGAAGCCCCATTAGGAAAATAAGGAATCCCAAAGCTGCAGGAAAAGTGACAAGAATAATCTGAACATCTGAATCTGTGGATGTACAAACAAAACAGTGTCAATTGATGGACAGGCTGAGTCAAAGGAATTAAGGCAGGCTCCTGAGGGCTTCAGAAGAGTGACAGAATGCTATCCCCACATATGCCTCTTTGGCACAAGAATTATTTTGAGTGATGGAGAGGGAAGCCGGGTGTGCTGCGCCTCATGGGGTCACAAAGAGCTGCACAAGACTGAGCGACTGAACTGTTTTGAGAAACAGCAGGCACAAGAGACATTCTGAAAACAGAAGAGAAGGTAACTTTGAATAAAGGAAAGTTACATTTATAAAGGAAATCTCCATTTGTAATGGTGTCTCCCTCTCCATACCAGGAAGACAAGAATAACTGAAAGTCACAAAAGAATCTTTTCAATGGACAGGGCTTGACTTAAATCTGCATAACAAACCTTACCTTTGATAACCTTGCTTTTCCTGGTTACCGCCCCAAAACTGCCTCCCCCAACCTTTCCTTCTTTTGATTTCTGGAAGTGATATTTGAGCCTGTTTCTAAGTCATCCTGGAAAGCGACTAATTTTTCCGCTGGGTATTTCCCATGTGTACATAAGGTATACATATTAATAAACTGGTTTGTTTTCTCTTCTTAAACTGTCTTTTGTTACAAGATTTCCAGCTGAGGCACAGAAGAGTAGGGGAAAATTTATATTTTTCCTTTTCTCATCTCCAAGACTCCATTAAAGTAAGTTCCAGTCTCTTGACAGAAAGAAATAAGAGAGAGCCCAGGACACTGAGTCAGAGTACCTGGGTTCAACATTGTAGACTTATAAAAAATGCACAACATGAGAGATGGGAGTAAAGTTTTATTTGGGACAAAATAAAGACTACAGCCCAGGAGATAGCACTTCATTTAGCTCTGAGAAACTTCTCCAAAGAGGCAAGGGGGAGGGTCAGTGTATATATGATTTTGGTAAAGGGGGACATGGAATTGGACATGGAACAACAGTCTGGTTCCAAATTGGGAAAGGACTATGTCAAGATTGTATATTGTCACACTGCTTATTTAACTTATATGCAGAGTACATCATGAGAAATGCTGGACTGGATGAAGCACAGGCTGGAATCAAGATTGCCAGGAGAAATATCAATAACCTCAGATATGCAGATGACACGACCCTTATGGCAGAAAGCAAAGAAGAATTGAAGAGCCTCTTGTTGAAAGTGAAAGAGGAGAGTCAAAAAGTTGGCTTAAAACTCAACATTCAAAAGACTAAGATCATGGCATCTGGTCCCATCACTTCACGGCAAATAGATAGGGAAACAATGAAAACAATGACAGACTATTTTGGGGGGGGCTCCAAAATCACTGCAGATGGTGACTGCAGCCATGAAATTAAAAGACACTTGTTCCTTGGAAGAAAAGCAACGACAAAACTAGACAGCGAATTAAAAAGCAGAGACATTATTTTGCCAACAAAGGTCCGTCTAGCCAAAGTTATGGTTGTTCCAGTAGTCATGTATGGATGTGAGAGCTGGGTCATAAAAAAGGCTGAGTGACAAAGAACTGATACTTTTGAACTGTGGTGTTGGAGAAGACTCTTGAGAGTCCCTTGGACTCCAAGGAGATCAAACCTGTCCATCCTAAAGGAATCAGTTCTAAATATTCATTGGAAGGACTGATGTTGAAGCTGAAACTCTAATACTTTGGCCACCTGATGTGCAGAACTGACTCACTGAAAAAGACCCTGATGCTGGGCAAAATTGAAGGCGGGAGGAGAAGGGAACACCAGAGGATGAGATGGTTGGATGGCATCACCAACTCAATGGACACGAGTTTGAGCAAACTCCGGGAGTTGGTGATGGACAGGGAGGCCTGGCGTGCTGCAGTCCATGGGGTCGCAAAGAGCTGGGACACGAATGAGCGACTGAATCGAAAGGGAGAGTACATGCAATCAAGCACATGTTTTTTGGTAGAAAGTTTCTACGGTCTCATGAAGTTTCTGCTAGTCATGAGAAACAATCGTCACCATGAAGGATTTTGGTTTTGCTATTCGATCGCTGATTCGTGTCTGACTCTTTGTGGCCCCACCGACTGTAGCCCCGCCAGTCTCCTCTGTCCACAGACTTTCTAGACAAGAATACCAGAGGAAGTTGTCAGTTCCTACTCCAGGGGATCTTCCTGACTCAGGGATCAAACCCGTGTCTCTTGCATCTCCTGTGCTGGCAGGCCAGGTTTTTACCACTAGTGCTCCTGAGAAGTTCATAAAGGATTTTAGTGCTTTTCTAGATATGAGGAGATAGAAGAATTGGGCTTATAAAATCAGCTCCTAAGAATAGCTAACTATCTGCAAACCTATCCTGCCAGTCTTCCCGGAGCATAAAGAGCCTCATTTCTGCTTTCCACCCAGACTCCTTCAGGGTGTACTGGAGCTCAGCAGCAACATATGATTTAATCCTTGCAGAGCTAGATGGCAAGCACCCATGGCAAGTGCCAGTGTGTAGTTGACAACATCAGGCTCTTACTTAGACTCAGCATCTCTGCTTACATGGAATATGGCTAAATTTAGATACAGTGTCTCCCTATGCACGGTGAAACTATTAGCAAGACAATTCCTTTCTTCTTCAGTTTTCCATGACACCGAACAGAAGATCTGAGATTTTATGTAAGTATAGAAATTGCTGGGGATTTCTTCCAGTCGAAATCTCAACTTAATTCCACTATTTTAATTCTACATTTGTTCATTCAACAGACAGCAAGTTTCTACCAGTCTACTATATGCCTGGCACTCTGGTAAGCAGCAGAAATATAAAATCAAAAGTTCTGGCTCATGTGAAGTTTATAGGCTATAACAGTGGATACACTATATAACATGATGATACAATAAGAGACGAACCAAGGACAGGTACCTAGCCCAAATCAGGGGATTCAAGGAGGGCCACAAACGGAAATCACTTCTAACACGAGACTAAAGGATTAATGGGAATTAGCCAGGTTAAGGGAAGATGAGGGATTGATTTACTGGTACAGAGTCTGGAAAGTTTTCTGGAAGAAAGGAATAGCCCATCCAAAGTCTCACATGATAAAACAAAGTGCATCAGAGAAACTAAAAGAAGTATATCTTGTAATCAAAACAGTATGGTACTGGCACAAAAACAGATATATAGATCAATGGAACAGATCAGAGAGCACGGAAATATGGTCAATTAATCTCAACAAAAGAGGCGAGAGTATACAGTGGAGAAAAAAGAGCCTCTTCAGGAAGCAGTGCTGGGAAAACCAAACAGCGAAGTGTAAAAGAATGAAATCAGAACATCCTCCTAACACCATGTTCAAAAATAAAATTAAAATGGATTAAATGTAAGACCGGAAGCAAAGAACTACAAGAGGAAAATACAAGCAGAACACTCTTTGACATAAATCCTAACAATATTTTTTTGAGTCTATCTCCTAAAGTACAGGAAATAAAAGCAAAAATAAACAAATGGGACCTAATTAAACTTAAAAGCTCTTGCACAACAATGGAAACCATCAACAAAACAAAAAGACAACCTACTGAATAGGAGAAAATATCTGCAAATGGCATGACTGAAAAGGGACCAATATCCAACATATATGAACTGCTCACACAACTCAACATCAAAAATAAATAAGTAGACAGCCTGATTTAAAAATGAGCAGATCTGAATAGACATTTTTCCAATGATGAAATGTTGATAGCACATGAAAAGATGCTCAACATTACTAATCACCAGAGAAATGCAAATCAAAACCACAATGATACATCACCTCACACTTTTCAGGATAAATATCATCAAAAAGAACACAGAAAACAAATGCTGGCAAGGATGTGGAGAAAAAAGAACACTCTTACCCTGTTGATGGGAATGTAAATTGGTGCAGCCACTATAGAAAAAGAGTATGGAGGTTTCTCAAAAAACTAAAAATAAAACTACCATATGACCCAGCAATTCCACTCCTGGGTATTTATCTGAAAAAAGCAAAAACACTAATTCAAAAGGATACATGCTCTCCAATGTTCACAGCTACATTATTTACAATTACTAAGAAATGAAAGCAAGTTAAGTGTCCAAAAACAGAGGACTGGATAAAGAGGATGCAGGGGATATATATATATACATCTCACACACAATGGAATACTACCCAGCCATAAAAAAGAATGAAACCTTGCCATTTGCAGCAATATGGTTGGACTAAATAAAATAAGTAGGCAGAGGAAGACAAAAACTGTATGATATTACTTATAAATGGAATCTAAAAAGACAATAATCTAGTGACTATAACAGAATGAAAGCAGAATCACAGATGTCAAGAACAAATGAGTGGTTACCAGAGGGGCGAGGGCATGGGGGGATGGGCAAGATAGTCAGAAGGGATTAAGGGGTACAAACTATTATGTAAAAAATAAGCTACAAGAATACATTTACAACACGGAGAATATAGTCAACATTTTATAATAACTATAAATACAGTGTAACCGTTAAAAATTGTGAATCACTATTCTGTACACCTATATAATACTGTACATTAACTATACTTCAACTAAAAACAGGAAGAAGTACATTGTAACTGAACTCACATGGCTCACTCTACCTTAAACCTAGACATCCTCTAGGACTGAAATCCCTTCAATTATCAGTCTCTTTTTTGTACTACCATCCTCATTCTGCTCTGTGCCTTCTTCCCAGTAACTTAACTTTTCCCTGATCCTTATAGCTCAAAACTTTCACTGTGATTTCTAAAAACCCCATTCCACTGATGGACTCCCTTACTCCCAGTCTTCACCAAAACTTCAAAATACTTCCTAACCTCAAAGGAAATATGTCACTTAGGCGAGTTTCTTCTCTGATAACTTTCTTTTAATGAAGGACGTTCACTGTTCTGTACCCCATATATTTTGGAGACCTGGGGTGGCTTTCTTTTCCTCATTACTGCTTGCCCCACCTTGAATAAATCCCAGCTACGTTGAAACCTCTCTCAATCCATCTTTATTGTTCTATTGCTGCCGTTCCTTATTTACTGAAGACTTTGGTACCTGGCCAGTTGCCTTTCTATTCCAAGCCTTGTCAACACAGTCATTTCCACATTCACACAGATGATCTGTTACCTGCTTCTCAAATACCTTGACTTTCTCGCCTCTTGTAACCACATCACCACTTCATTTCAGCTGCAGACTCCCACAGCCACATCAAGGGACTGGCTATCAACAAAGATAGCCCCATATATCTCACTTTCTCACCACATTCTCCAAATCCTCCAGACTTTATACATGGCCACTCTCTCTGAAACCATTTTGCACCATGATAATGTGTACTACATCTATTTTTGCTTAAAATTGAATCCTTAAAGACTAACATATAGGAGATAGGCTTCGGAATTGTTGAATGAGTACATGCGTGAAGAGAATACAGCAAAAAATTAAGATATAAATAAATAAGAGAATTGAGCACCAAAGAATTGATGCTTTTGAACTGTGGTGTTGGAGAAGACTCTTGAGAGTCCCTTGGACTGCAAGGAGATCCAACCAGTCCATCCTAAAGGAGATCAGTCCTGGATGTTCATTAGAAGGACTGATGTTGAAGCTGAAACTCCAATACTTTGGCCACCTGATGCAGAGAGCTGACTCATTGGAAAAGACCCTGATGCTGGGAAAGATCAAGGGCCGGAGGAGAAGGGGACGACAGAGGATGAGATGGCTGGATGGCATCACCGACACAATGGACATGGGTTTGGGTGGACTCGGGGAGTTGGTGATGAACAGGGAGGCCTGGCGTGCTGCGATTCACGGGGTCACAAAGAGCCAGACATGACTGAGCGACTGAAATGAACTGAAGTGAAATAAGAGAAGGACAGAGACACAAGTAAAACTACCCTATGGACACAGATTACATGAGACATCAGGTGAAGAGACGATGTGCTGACTGGGAAAGCTAGTGTGAAAACAGAATGGAAAGCATTTTAATAACTGACTGCAAGTCAGGAAGGGAAGGTGGCAAAGACGACTCACGCCATTTGGGCTGGGATGAATACAAGAAGGGTGGTAATGTCAAGAGCAAAGGGGAGCTCTAAAAATGAGCATGTCAAATGCACAGAGGAGCCTGGAGGGTACAGTCCAAAGGCTGTGAAGAGCTGGCCATGACTGAGTGACTCAGCAGCAGCAGAAGCAATGGATTTATAATATAAATCTAGACAGAGCGAAATGCTATAAGAAATTAAGTAGGATAATGGGAACTAGAACAGAAAATGAAAAGTGCTATTTTAAATAATACTTCCAGGAGAAAGAGACATGTAAGTAACGATCTAAATGAACTGAGGAAAGAAGAGAAACAACAGAGAAAGGAAGAAAAGCCTAAGTTATAATATCAGGAGAAAGGGTACACTCAGAAGCTAGCCAAGGTTGAAAGACAGACGTTTAGAATAAGAGGAGGAAAAAGTAACAGCAAAGGAGGCAGAGAAGCAATGGAGATCTACTGCAAAAGAACATTAACCATATTAGGGATGCTCAGGGCAAGGGGGTTTCCAAAAAAAAAAAAAGCTAAATGGTCTACAGTGTCACCTTTTACTAAGAATGAAGACTGAGGTTAGTCTTTGATTACATGAATAGTTCTAACTGGGTGGAGAGAGTGAAAATTAAGATGCCAGAATAAATATGTATGAGGGGACAAAGTAATTACCATTCAACGAGTCTGGTGAAGAAGAAAGAAGCAAAATGTAGAAGGTGGAGTCTGGTTTTTCATTTTGCTTTTGGATGAATGAGACGTGACCTATCTCCTCCCAGATTCCAGAATCTGGTATCTTGAGACACTGGGTCTATGTGTGCTTCATCCTTTCACTGCAGTGTAGAGCCTTGCAATAAATCTGGTCTCTAAGTATATGCAGTGTATTTGATTTTTTTTTAACTGAAAATGCTTTCATTGTTTTTATTTTATTTTAAAAGTAATATATTCATTATTGTGAGGCTTTCCACGTGGTGTTAGTGGTGAAGAACCCACTTGCCAACGCAGGAGACTTAGGAGGCTGGCAGGCTATAGTCCATAGGGTTCCAAAGAGTCGGACACAACTGAAGCAACTTAGCATGCATGCACATTCATCATTTTAAAAATTTTATAAAAGTACATAAAATAAAAAATATTAAAATTACCTGTACAGTAATTACATCAGCATATTTAGGTACAACCTTTCCAATTTTTTTAGAAATATGCATATATATGTAAATGATTAATGTATTTTTAAAACTGAAGTCTTACCAGATATATAATTTCAATAAACGTCCTTTGAAGGAACAATATTTTTAATTATTACTTTTACTAATTTGGTATTTAAATTTTCAAATTCATTATCAAATTATTGGGTCAATATATTAATTTAATAAATATTATTTGAATGGATAATGGGCAAATTTTCACAAATGGGTTACTAATTATGATGACTTTCTTCCTATTCCCAGAAGAAATTAATATTCAAATTTTAAATGGTTTAACAAGACCATGTGTTTTTTCATAAGTTCATAATTTTAAAAGTTAATACAATATTCAAACAATGGTATTTTTAAAGTAAATGATCTGTGTCTGTTGAAGATTATAAATAAGAATTTTGAAAATCTTCTTTTTCTTTCTCTTCATTCATTCATTCACACCAAAGTTGTTTAAATTATATGGTAAAAGACCTTAAAGTACATTTTCCTTCTGGGGTCTTTAGCAAAAAAGAAAAAAGCCATTTGTAATATTTGTCATAAAGCCAAATCATGTACAAAATGTTACAAGGGAGCTACCAAAAGTAGCTCATACCATCTCTCAAAATACTTTGCTTTTATAACCCTGTTACAGCTGGTTCATTCCAGGAATGCATAAGGAAACCTGGAAAATATATGAAGCATAGACTCTGTTTCCATTTATTTACTCTAAATCACAAGGAAATTTCTTATATAAAACTACCTTTACTTTGACTCTTAACTCTTAACTCTACTGCAGGAATAGAAGCAAAAATTAAGATTGTCCCTGATGAATGTTTCTAATTTATGCTGAAACAAATGCAAATAAGGATAAATCATGATACGTATTTGGCATTTACCTACATTTGCAACCTAGTATCTTCATGGAATTGCCTGTCACTTCCCTAAATAATCCTACTGTTTTCAATGCTGTCTGTTGGTTCATTGTACAGAAATATTAGAAATAAAATCATGGGTTTTCTTCACTCTTTGTATTCAATACATGTATTCAATTCATAAAATCCCTTAAACTGTCTTTTAAGGAAACAAATTCATATGCTTTCTCCAGAGGTATTAAACTACTTTTAATTGATAACAATTATTTCTGCCAAAAGTACTAACCAACTCTTTCCTTGCAACTTTAAAATAATATGTATCTAAACATGTTTTTCATATAAAAGTTATGTTTTTTTTCAAATGAATAGTAATTATATAAAAGGACTTCTGGGTAGGCAATTAACAAAAGAAAATTAGAAAATTATATAAACTCTTCTATGTCTAAAGATTAATGATGTCCAATTACCTCGGGCCAAATTATTTAATTACAATTATTAAAGATAACTACTAACAGTACCTCTTGATCTGGAGGCAGTGTGTAGTAACCAGATCTTTTCATCCCCCACTTCTATGACAGACAAAAGACTGACGTTTGGTATCCTGGGCATACAGACGTCTTAGCCAGATGGAGCAACTGGCCTAGACATTCAGAAGCTTTTTGGGTAAGAAGGGACTAAGATTCCAAAATTCTTCCTCCCAAGATTCAAAATTAGGTCCTTTTCAGAATAATTAAGACACATGATCTCACTAAATTTTCACCCCAAAAAATCTTGCTGTCTTTAATAATTCCTAGATTGGACAATTAAATGTAATTGGCTTTCTTTTTTCCCATTTTTTTTCACTATAGTTGATTTACAATGTTGGGTTAGTTTAAGGTATAAAACATAGTATGTACATGTATATGTATATGTGTGCCTACTAAGTCACCTCAGTCATGTCCAACTCTTTGTGACCCCAGGGACTGTAGCGCTCCAGGCTCCTCTCTCCATAGGATTCTCCAGTCAAGAATACTGAAGTGGGCCCTTCGCCAGGGACATATATGTGTGTATTTGTGTGTATATATATATATACACACACGTATATGAAAAGAAAGTGAAAGAAAGTGTTAGCCACTCAGTCGTGTCTGACGCTTTGTGACCCCAGGGACTGAAGCCTACGAGGCTCCTCTGTCCATGGCATTCTCCAGGCAAGAATACTAGAGTGGGTTGCCATTCTCTTCTCCAGGGGATCTTCCCAGCCCAGGGATTAAAGTCAGGTCTCCTATATTGCAGGCAGATTATTTACCAACTGAGCCATCAGGGAAGTCCCATATATGTATGTATATACATGTATATATACATAAATGTGTGTGTATATACTTATATATATGTATGTATATACACTTTTTCAGATTCTTTTCCATTATAGGTTATTACAAGATATTATAGTTCCCTGTGCTACACAGTAAATCCTTATTGTTTTGTAACTGCTTTCTTAACAATAATATAAATCTTTATAAAATACAATATTTTTTGAAACGACAGGTATATAACCTCTTAAATCTGTTACTTCTTTTATTCTTTCTGAAATAAGATCAGATATACTCTGACATATATATTTTAGGTGTGTACATAGACAATGATGGAGAAAGTGTACCTACTATTTTAACATAGACGTATGCTTTCTCTATAAACAAAAAACTTTAAAAGGAACATTTAAATTTTAAATAGATAAAATATGAAAGGAAACATCCAAATTGTTGAGGTTCTATGAAAATGGCTCAGTAGAATTTTATCTGCTTCAATAATTTTCTTCATATTTTCTTGTGTTCCTTTGTGGTTCCCAGTTGAAACTCTTCAAGAGATCAAGATCAGTGATTTCAGAGGCTAATTAGTTGTTTCAGTTTTAAATATCAAGCATTTGGGGCATTTTTTTCTCTCAACTTGTCTTTAACTTCCATCAAGTCTTCTAAATGGAGAAAACAGATTGTTTCTTTCAAGTCAGTGCAGATTTGAATAAATTTTTCAAAGACTGAGATTGACACTGTAACTTTTTGATAAGTAAGATGCCTGCAAACCTAGAATTAGATATGCAAGTAACTGATTGAATTAAAGATGACATCTCAGTTAAGATCTATATTTTACTTCAGCTTCTAATCAAAATGGAGAAGAAAATGGCAACCCACTCCAATATTGTTGCCTGGAAAATCCCATGGACAGAGGAGCCTGGTGAGATACTGTTCATGGGGACACAAAAAGTCAGACACAATTGAGCAACTAAACAAAAATCAAAATAGAATCAGCTACATTGTTTACCTGAAACTATCAAAACACTGTTACCTGGCAATACCTCAATAAAAAACGAAAAACATTTTAAAAAATTGTGCAATGCACATTAAAAAAAAGAATCAGTTAAGTAAACAAGTTTATTTCTTTTTCTACTTATTTTCATCCTGTTGAATGCATATAATCTATTGGCTAATATCTGCCCTTAAATAATATTTTTTTTTTCTTTAAGGAATGTTCTTTCAGGCATTTGTAATAGCTTCTTTTCTCCTTTCTCTTTGCTTTTTTGGTATTTTAGAAAGAAAATTTAGTGAGTGGTATCCATTCGTTTTCTGAGTTTCGTAGACAAGTAATGCCAGAGATGAAATATCATGACTGTCTTTACATTTCACATGCAGGGAGCTTTTTTTCGTGGGTCTGACTCCCATGGCCCTTACAGGAAGTACTGCCACAGTCTGTAACTAGTGCTTCAAACAGCTCCCAGAGCCAGCATGGAAAATGAAACCATGAAATGAAAGGTGGAATTCTCATTTTCCTTACAGAGCATATCTTTTAAATACTCCCTATTCCCCAGTATTTCACACTGGAGAAGGGCTCTTTTTGACTTTTGGTATATTTTGCCTAAATAAGATTCTGTTGAGAACAGTCATCTTTTTCCCCCCACATGCAAGGAATATTATGTTTTATGGATACTTTAAATGCCATCCTGAAAAACTGTTCCCATTCTCAGAGGCCTGTGAGCAATAAATAGTTTTTTAAACAATAAATTGTTATATTTTGCTTTTTTTCTAAACAACTGAAACCATAAAGTACACATGGCTTCATGTAATCATCTTGGTGACCTGTAAAGCACTCCAGGTGCCCTGGAGAGATAAGATAGTGACAGGAGTGTGTGTATCCGGCACACACTCATGAAAACATGTCAGTCGGCACAACAATAAAGGAAGAAAGCATCCCACTGGAACTAAGGTATGTATTCCCTTTTTGGTATTTTTGTGGATGTAGAGATATCCATCTTATTTTAAAATATGAGCTCTGAGCTCTCCACTTCATTTTCAACACTTAATTAGGTGAATTCAAAGAAGGGATAAGTGGAAACATTTATGTGTTCTTTTCACACATTTCCAGATGCTTTCTAGATATTATAACTATCTCATACATTTTCCAATTTCAGAAGAATCACCCGTTCCTACTTATTTTCAAGGTCAGCAAGGTTATGTTTTTGAAATAATGACTGGAGTGAAACCTGAAACAGAGGAAAAGAAAATGGCAGACACCTCATTTTGGAGCACTAACTGTTCAAAACCCTGGGTTTCAGAGTCTCATCATTAAGCTAGCTCATACACAGAAAACTCTTGATCTGAATTCTAATCACAAGTAGCCTTTAGCAATATTGCAGGAAGAGGCTGTGTTGAATTCATCCTCCAGCAAAAGCTTACAGCTTTTCTAATATCAATACTGACCTCAATGAAAAAGAATATAAAACTCACAAGAGAAATACATCCAGTAATTTCTAATCAATGAGGCTCTTGGTTGCCAGGTTGTTCATATTTTTCACCTGATCAGTTGCCAATTGCCACGTCATTTTCCTGGGTTTCAGTTATTGCCTCTGAAATATCTAGTAAGTTCAACTCTTCCCTTCCCAATGGAAACAAATAAAGATGTTTTCTTTAGAGTCTCAATACATGTTACATACAGAAAAATGATCATCTGTTCTGTCTTCCTCCAGAACTCCATGAACCTGTCTGTTCCTCAGCTCCAGGACACTTCGCCCAATCACCTCCCCCTGCTTCTTTCCATGCAGGGCATCCAGGGACTCTTCCTACTTTCCTCTCTTCTCTGCAGCTGGCAACTACCCAGGCTGACTCCAGGTAGACTCTCGAGCAAGTGGGATTTATTCTCTTTGGAGCTTCCTGAGAGTGCTTACGATGTTATTATTATCACTAGTGCTTTATAGGTTACAAATATGGTTAAATGAGGCCATGGGTACATTTGGGGGTGGGGAGCAAAAAATAACATAACTTACTGCTTAAACATTTTTCTAATGCCCATAGATCTGTGATGATTAAAGGAATGCACTCAGCATAGTGCCTGGAATATAATAAGTGCTCTCTAGGGGTGACCTATGTTATTACGACTATAATTGATACTATTATTATTCCCACAATAAGCAGTTAAACCCTTTACCTTTAAGCGGTTTTACTGTGATGTGAAAATAAGAAAACATGACAAATACAGGGCAATTGTAAATATTTGAGAATCTCAAAAAGCCTTTACTAGTCTGGGTTCATTCTTCCTTAGGTATTTATTTGTAAAGGTGGAGCTCACCAAAATACCCCACGGGAGAAGGACATCCCAAGGACCTACAATAAAAGCAAAATCATAGGTTCTCTCTGGCATAGGAGGACCTCCAGGCTCGCTGATTTCCATTCTCCTAGGACTCTATTCGGCTTTTTACATGTATCCCTTATTTTATTTAAGCTTCACGGCAGTCCTGTGAGTTAATTAGTATGCCTGTTATCACATGAAGAAAGTCTCAGAGAAGTTACAGAAAGTTTCCAACTAGCTAAAGGCAGAGTACTCATTTAAATCCAGATCTCCCAGATCCTAAAGCCCCATCATAGCATCTGTGTTTGGTTATCTCAATACAAATGGACGCTAAATACATATTTGTCTTAGGAAAAATTTTTAAAATGTTGCTGGAATATTTTGACTAAAATACATCACTAAATAAAAATAATAAGTTAATATTTATTGGTATGCTCTAAATACAATAACTTTGAAATAGGTACTATCATTCTTCTCTTTTTCAGATGTGGAAACTGAGAGAGAAAGACTGTGTAACTTATGTAACATCCCATGGCTGGGATACGAGTCATAGTCCCAGGGCCTGGAGTCTTTACTGCACAGTTCTGCTTGTACTGGAGACTTTGATTTTGCCCCTCCAGATGAATGCTCTGTCCTTCTTCTTTAGGCTCTGCATCCAGGGATACTGACCTTTGAGAACTGCTTCACTAGGGGCTCCATGGTCTCCCAGCTTCCAATTAGACAGGGTGAAATGAAAAGCATGAAGAAAGATTCCCCAGGTTATATCCTCCACGGCTGCAGTTTGCCTGTCAGAGGATCTCAGTCTTGATCTCCCTGGGCGCTGGTCCAAACCCTCTCCTCTATTGTTGCTGGACTCTCAGTGCTTTAACACTGCCTGTTGGCTGCTTAGCCCAACCCACACCTTGGTAGTCTGTTATTCACTAAACTTTCTTTTGCCCCCGCTGAGTGAGCCATCTCTTTTCTGCTCAGATAATTACTGATATCGTGCTTCTTTAATCATTCTTAGAGTAAAAATTCTGGGATGACATCCCTCTCTCCTTGCTGCTGTAAGAAAGTTGATGGTAAACTCCCAGAGCACGTTGGCTTCAGCAGTGGCTGGGACAGTCTTGCCTACGAGGGAGGAGAACTTAGAACCAAGATTTCTAAAACCTTGGACTTTTACTACCCTGCCACTTATTCAAAGAAAAGTAGACAGCACTTTCAATGCCTTTCCAATCCCTTATAAAGTAGTCAATTTAGATCAGATGCCCAAGTTGACTGTGCTGGGTACTATTGAGGACAGTGAAAAATCTGGCTTAAAACTCAACATTCAAAAAACTAAGATCATGGCATCTGGTCCCATCACTTCATGGCAAATATATGGGAAACAATGGAAACAGTGACAGATTTTATTTTCTTGGGCTCCAAAATCACTGTGGATGATGACTGCAGCCATGAAAGTAAAAGATACTTGCTCCTTGGAAGAAAAGCAATAACCAACCTAGGCAGCATATTAAAAAGCAGAGACATTACTTTACCAACAAAGTTCTGTATAGTCAAAGCTATGATTTTTCCAGTAGTCATGTAAGGATGTGAAAGCTGGACCATAAAGAAGGTCGTGCACTGAAGAATTGAATCTTTTGAACTGTGCTGTTGGAGAAGACTCTTGAGAGTCCCTTGGACTGCAAGGAGATCAAACCAGTCAATCCTAAAGAAAATCAGTCCTGAATATTCACTGAAAGGACTGATGCTGAAGTTTCAATACTTTGGCCACCTGATGCAAAGAGCCTAGTATTGGAAAAAGATCCTGATGCTGGGGAAGACTGAAGGCAGAAGGGGATGATGGAGGATGAGATGGTTGGATGGCATCACAGTCTCAATGGACATGAGTTTGAGCAAACTCCGGGAGTTGGTGATGGACAGGGAAGCCTGACATGCTGCAGTCCATGGGGGTCACAAAGAGTTGGACACGACTGAGCTACTGAACAACAACGACTATTGAAATTTCCTTATTTGCTTAATCTCACGTGGCTCTATCCTATCTATCAATGAAGAAACTTCAAAGATCTTGCTATCCCAGTGTTCAGTGTGCATAAGGTAGCTCAAACATGTGCTGAACAAATGAATCAGGATGTAATCTCTGATGTGTCATTTACTGTTAAAACTGCATCATCTGATAAAAACAAAAGAGGAAATCAGAAGTGGGATTCACCATGATTATGGGTGCAGTTACAGGATAAATAATGTATATGTTCCCTACACTCGGACATTTACAGCCAGCAGCAGTTGAACCCTGAGCAAGATGGTCTGCCTCCCTATGCCTCTTCCCCTCATCTGTGAAATAGAGGTGATGTTCATGGAGTCTTTTTTTTTAATTTATTTTTTTATTGAAGGATAATTGCTTTACAGAATTTTGCTGTTTTCTGTCAAACCTCAACCTGAATCAGCCACAGGTATACATATATCCCCTCCCTTTTGAACCTCCCTCCCATCTCCTGCCCCATCCCACCCCTCTAGGTTGATACAGAGGCCCTGCTTCATGGTGTCTTTCTTATAGGCAGTAGTAAGGATTAAGTAAAATGAAGTAAAATAAAATTCAGCTCTTGCTTAGTGGCCATAGCAAGCACCCAATCATTCTGATCTGGTATCATTTTCTTAATCACACAGCATATTTTCTTACACTCACACCAAGGAAAGGAAAGAGTTGTGGGAGTCTTTCATGTCTGATAGAAAATCAAGAGGAATATGTCCATGCCAAACAGAGTAGCACAGGGCACCCACGCTAGAAGAAAGTCCTGGGTATTAAAAAGGAATGTTGGAATTAAAACATCCTACACCGACAACCTGCAAGTTATATGATAGGACAGTCATTAAGATATATTCTCATGAGACTTCTAAATATCATCATTGATCTCTTTCAAAAATGTAAATTTCTTGACAACTACTTCTTTATTTAATGAAATTTCTTTCTGCTATAACATAGTCAGCTAGCCAGCATTACTTAGGAGTGGGGAATAAAAGCAATCCACAAGTGTGGGATGTGGAGGGAGAGGTTTGGGGGCGGGGGTTGTAATCGGAGGTATCTGAAGACATCGGCTGGCAGAGGTGGAGAGAAAGGGTTGGGAGACAGAACAAGTGAATTACCCACTGGATGATGGATCTTTTGTGTTAGGTTCTTGGACACAAGAATAGAACATCTGTGGGTAACTTTGAGATTTCAAACTTGGACTTAAACCTAGGAAGCATCAGTTGCATCACTGACAATCACCCAGTTTACAAAGAAATGAAAGACTTAGACTATTCAGTTCCTTTTCCGTCTTCAAAGGTGAATTAAGTACATCTTTGAGATGTGCCTTAACTTGTATTGCCAAAGAGTAATACCACACAATGATTTATATACCCCTGATGCTCAGCCAAATACTTCCTTTTCTTTGGTTTCTCTTTTATGTTAAATAAAGATGAAAGATACCTAGATCTTATCCAAAAAAAATGAACAGAAGAAAGAAAAAAACTTCAAGAAATCTCAAGAGAGTTGACACAAAATACAACCTGCTCGCTTAGGAAACTGATGAACTGGGTTAGGAGGATAAAGCATAATACTCAACAGATTCCTTTGGAAACAAAAGATGAAAAAAATCACTCTATTAAAATGAAAGGACTCAGTATGTGTATGACTTCACCACAGTTCTTACACCTATTAAATGTGCAGACATCATTATAGCATCTAGGTTCCTTAGAGTTTATAATATTTACAAAATAGGAGAATCTGGAACAATTAGAAAAGAGTAATGGCTCTATTACATGCTAAAAATTTTGCAAATCCAATTTCAACACTGTCATTCTGTTTTTTGTTTAAAAAAAAAAATCATTTACTTTGGTGGCTTCAAGGAATATATTGGCTTATGGGGCTCCAGAAACCCCTTCAGAACATCTCTCAGATCTTCAGATGTTCAGAACACATCAAAGAAAAAGAACCATCTCTCCAGACTCTTCCCAGACTGTCCCACTCAAATTTATTTCCCAGCAACAACAAGAAGCCATCTGGTTTCTGACAAACACAGTGGCACAATTTCCCTACTTTGAAAGCAAAATAACAACATTATAAGGATTAAAACAATACTAGTTACCAATTATTGGGCACTTATCCTATAGTGGAACTTGGGAGGAACACTTTATATGCATTATCTCATTTAATATGATAACAACTTCCTGAAATATATAATTCTACTATCCCCATTTTACATTTACATATTCCCATTTATCCTTTCTTTTACAAAGAAACTGGGACTTACAGAGACCATGTCACAAAAAAATACAGAATTCTTAACAGTTAGGAGGACTTCCTTGATAGCTCAGTGGGTAAAGAATCTGCCTGCAATGCAGGAGACTTCAGTTCAATTCCTGGGTCAAGAATATCTGCAGGAGAAGGAATAGGCTATCCACTCCAGTATTCTGGCCTGGAGAATTCCATGGACTGTATAGCCCATGGGGTCACATAGAGTTGGACATGACTGAATGCCTTTCACTTTTATAAGTTCAGTGCAGTTCAGTTCAGTCACTCAGTCATGTCCGACTCTTTGCGACCCCATGAATTGCAGCACACCAGGCCTCCCTGTTCATCACCAACTCCCGGAGTTTACTCAGACTCATGCCCATCGAGTCAATGATGCCATCCAACCATCTCATCCTCTGTCGTCCCCTTCTCCTCCTGCCCCTAGTCCCTCCCAGCATCAGGGTCTTTTCCAATGAGTCAGTTCTTCGCATCAAGTGGCCAGAGTATTGGAGCTTCAGCTTCAGCATCAGTCCTTCCAATGAACACCCAGGACTCATCTCCTTCAGGATGGACTGGTTGGATCTCCTTGCAGTTCAAAGGACTCTCAAGAGTCTTCTCCAACACCACAGTTCAAAAGCATCAATTTTTCGGTGCTCAGCTTTCTTCACAGCCCAACTCTCACATCCATACATGGCCACTGGAAAAATCATAGCCTTGACCAGACAGACCTTTGTTGGCAAAGTAATGTCTCTGCTTTTTAATATGCTATCTAGGTTGGTCATAACTTTCCTTCCAAGGAGTAAGCATCTTTTAATTTCATGGCTGCAATCACCATCTGCAGTGATTTTGAAGTCCAAACAAATGAAGTCTGACACTGTTTCCACTGTCTCCCCATCTATTTCCCAGGTGCCATGATCTTAGTTTTCTGAATGTTAAGCTTTAAGCCAACTTATTCACTCTCCTCTTCCACTTTCATCAAGAGGCTTTTTAGTTCCTCTTCACTTTCTGCCATAAGGGTGGTGTCATCTGCATATCTGAAGTTATTGATATTTCTCCTGGCAATCGATTCCAGCTTGGATTTCTTCCAGCCCAGCGTTTCTCATGATGTACTCTGCATATAAGTTAAATAAGCAGGGTGACAATATACAGCCTTGATGTACTCCTTTTCCTATTTGGAACCAGTCTGTTGTTCCATGTCCAGTTCTAACTGTTGCTTCCTGACCTGCATACAGGTTTCTCAAGAGGCAGGTCAGGTGCTCTGGTATGCCCATCTCCTTCAGAATTTTCCACAGTTTATTGTGATCCACACAGTCAAAGGCTTTGGCGTAGTCAATAAAGCAGAAATAGATGTTTTTCTGGAACTCTCTTGCTTTTTCGATGATCCAGCGGATATTGGCAATTTGATCTCTGGTTCCTCTGCCTTTTCTAAAACCAACTTGAACATCTGGAAATTCTTGGTTCACGTATTGCTGAAACCTGGCTTGGAGAATTTTGAGCATTACCTTACTAGCAGGTGAGATGAGTGCAGTTTATAAGTAAGGATGCATTTATTTTTAAGGAACCATAATATTCAACTCCAACTGGCTTAAACAAAAAGATCACTTCCCTAATTCTTGGGCTTAGAGGTAGGATAGTCTGAATGTTTACTTAATCCAAAGGCTCTGGACTTCCTTAGCTCTTTAATCCCCCTCATATTTCTTTCAAGCTCAGACTTGTATGAAGATGCCTACACCAGACGTGGAATTTACATTCATGCAGGACAATATCCAGAAAATATCTTTTCCAAGACACCCTTAGCTAAGTCTCTCTTGAGATTTAAGGACCTTTCATGAACCAACTGAAAGGGGGATTGGAATTGCTATGGTTGGCATAAACATTAAAGCCCATCCCTGTTGGCATTAAACTCAAGCTTACAAAAATGGGCAGTTTTAGTAATGCTTTTATCTAGTCCTTTTCTACCTAGGTGAACTTAAAGATCTGAGTATCAACTGATAATCTAGGAGAAAAAGACTATTAACATAGCAGTGGGTTAAATTTCTGTTATATATCTACATCCATACAATTTTCTGTAATTTATACCAAAACTTTTCAACTGTTATTCCTATAAATTATTTGGTAATTTGGACCATAAAGAAGGTTGAGTGTAGAAGTATTGATGCTTTTGAACTGTGGTGCTGAAGAAGACACTTCAGGGTCCTTCGGACTGCAAGATCAAACCAGTCAATCCTAAAGGAAATCAACCCTGAATATTCATTGGAAGGACTGATGCTGAAGCTGAAGCTCCAATACTTTGGCCACCTGATGGGAAGAACTGACTCATTAGAAAGGACCCTGATGCTGGGAAAAGTTGAAAGCACAAGGGGAAAAGGGCAACAGAGGATGAGATGGTTGGATGGTATCATCAACTCAAAGGACATGAGTTTGAGTAAACTCCAGGAGATAGTGAAGGACAGGGAAGACTGGTGTGCCGCAGTCCATGGGGTCATGAAGAGTCAGACACAACTGAGCGACTGAACAACAGAACTCTTTCTTAGGACTACGCATCATCCCATTTGTTTAATAAGAAAGTCTGTACCTCTGTAGGGCTTATAATCTTAATTTAAGATAATAGTATTTTCAATTTTTCATAAATCAATTTTCTCTGATTATATGAATATAAATTGTCACACTAATGGGACAGACAAGGTTATATTCTAGCTCTGGGATCCAAACCTAATAATGTCCTATGTTTGTCATCATTTAATCACTAAATCGTGTCCGACTCTTTATGACCCCATGTATTGTAGCTCGCCAGGCTCCTCTGTCCATAGGATTTCCCAAGAAGATACCGGAATGGGTTGCCATTTCCTTCTCCAAAGGATCTTGTGGACCCAGGGATCAAACCTGTGTCTCCTACACTGGCAGGTGAATACTTACCACTGAGCCACAAGGGAAACCCAACAATAAAGTTCTAAGGTTCTCCCTAGAAGTTTCAGTTCAGTTCAGTCACTCAGTTGTGTCCGACTCTTTGCAACCCCATGGACTGCAGCACGCCAGGCCTCTCTGTCCATCACCAACTCCCAGAGTTTACTCAAACTCATGTCCACTGAGTCGGTGATACCATCCAACCGTCTCATCCACTGTCGTCCCCTTCTCCTCCTGCCTTCAACCTTTCCCAGTATCAGGGTCCTTTCTAATGAGTCAGTTCTTCGCATCAGGTGGCCAAAGTATTGGAGTTTCAGCTTTAACATCAGTCCTTCCAATGAATATTCAGGACTGACGTCCTTTAGGATGGACTGATTGGATTTCCTTGCAGTCCAAGGGACTCTCAAGAGTCTTCTCCAACACCACAGTTCAAAAGCATCAATTCTTTGGTGCTCAGCTTTCTTTATAGTCCAACTCTCACATCCATACATGACCACTGGAAAAATCATAGCCTTGACTAGACGGGCCTTTGTTGGCAAAGGTCTAGAAGTTTATCCAACTTGTTTTGAGTATCTCCAAGTTATACCTGTAGGTTCAGTCAGCTGCTCTTTCAAATGCACTAGGTGCTTGCTGACCATAGCCATGACTCTTCTCACCTCTTCTCTTCTGTAGTACCTTCTGCTGGGAAACACCCTGTCCTCTGGGCATGGTATCCTTTGTTGACATCAATGCCCCATCTATCTGCACTGAACACCACTAGCACTCCCCCAAAAGCCTCAGAACCCCCTAAGTGGGTGGTATCCTCACTGATATAAGAGAGAATGATGCTCTTCCCCACTATGCCCTACTTCATGCTAATGATATTGACTGTACCCCAGAGTCTTACATAATCCCAGGTTAAAAACAACTCCAAATGGTGACTTTCCCATCATTAGGGTCAAGCACAAGGTCAAGGGACAAGAAACCTAGTTCCAGAGACAGACACCTTGCACTCTTCTCCAACTTCAGGCTCCCAAACTCTCATGCAGATGTTTATTCAAATAACTGTTAAGGTCTCCCCCTGTAGTTGTCAGACCTGCCCAGGCATTTCTGAATTGCTACAGTGGACACTGAGGGACACTTCCCTCATAGCTTCCCTCAAAGCTCAGGGATGCTTCCCTCATAACTCAGTCAGTAAAGAATCTGCATGCAACACAGGAGACCCGGGTTCAATTCCTGGGTCAGGAAGATGCCCTGGAGAAGGAAATGGCAACCCACTCCAATATTCTTGCCTCAAGAATCCCATGACAGAGGAGCCTAGCAGGCTACAATCCATGGGGTTGCAGAGTCAGACATGACTTAGTGAGTAATCCACCACAATGGACACAATACGGACTCATGTCATAGTTTCCTCAAAAGGCTGTTCCTTACAAGAAAATTTGTTTACACTAAAGTGATCTTCCATGTTTGTGTATCATATATTAGCAAAAAATATTTTAACTAAATTATTTATTCTAGAAATCTGAAATGTGCCGTTAGTTCCTGCATGATCTAATAGGAACTCTTTAGTCATAAGAGGACATAGTGAACCATTTCTTTCAAGACAAGGGAGTCTGTCATGAAATGAACAGAACTTGTTTATTAACTATATTCCCTGTGCTGTCCATTATATCCTTAAAACTTATTTATTTTATGCTTATTAGTTTGTACCTTTTAAATCCCTTCACCTATTTTGCCCTCTCCCCACCCATTCCCCTTCAATAATCACAAATTTGTTCTCTGTGGGTCCGTTTCTGTTTTGTTACATCTGTCCGTTTGTATTATTTTTCTTAGATTCCACCTATAAGTGAAAATATATGGTATTTGTCTTTCTCTGTCTTATTTGAATAAGCATAATATGCTCCAGATTATTTATATATAAATATATAATTTTACATTTATTATAAATTTATATATTTATAAAAATATAAATATATAAAAATTTATATATAATATGTATATTATATATATGTAAAATCCTGTGTTACAAAGAAAAAAAACATCTTTTTAGCTCATATCAGAAACTTAAGTATTCACCACATATTAGATCACAAAAAAAGAGGAAAATAACACACACACATCCACATGTATGTATGTATATATATATATATATATGAATATGTGTGTATATACCTGTGGATATATATTTATGTATGTGTGTTTATATAAACACACACAATACAGTTAATCATGCTTTTTTCTTCAATAGTTGAAAACTGTTAAGAAAAATTTTAATATTAATTGAAGTAATGACAAACAAAAAAATAAAATTTGTATATAAAGTTTGTATAGATACCCTGACCACATCAAATCAAACATGAATTATGCAAATGTCATATCTTATCTTCGTTTTGGCATGTTCCTAGAAACTTACCTGGGAGCCAAATAAATACGTAAACAAAATTTTATCATCACAGGTAGGGTCAAGGTAAGGTTACAGAACGAAAGAGAGAATCATGACAATTAAACATATCTCAAACACATTTTTAGAAACTACAAAAATTTTCTTAATATATGTGCTATAGACTATCATAAAAATTTTTAGATAAGTATATAGTTATTGAGCAACAGTTTTTATTTTTTATTTTAGAGATCAAACTTCATTAGAATTTGACTCAACAACTAACTTCTTATATTCTAGTTTAGTGAACAAATGTAAAATGAGTCAAGGAAGAGTCAAATCAAGCCTCATTTTACCAGTTATCCAAAAGCTTTACATCAGAAATACAAACTAACCTTACTAAACAATAAAAACTACAAAAATTTTCAAATTCCACTAAATGAATTTTAAATAAATGTATACTCAAATGTAAATAATTTATCAGTATAGCATAACACTGTCTAGAAATTAATACCAGATAAACCTATGCTTCTGAACATCAGCTTAATGCCTTTATTACCGTGTAGCCCAGGGGGAAAAACTTTTTTGTTTGAATTGTTCTTGAAATCAAAACTGACACAATTAGGTTTGCCCAAGTGATGTTGATAAGGTAGTGAGTAATAAAGTAGACCCACTTTATCAAACTGACCTCATTAACTTGTTTTTTGTCCAGATGGAACACTTGACCAGAACTTGTGGAAGCAATTTCTTCATAGACTCTGTATCCAATATGGCTTCTGTCATCACAATCTCCAGTAAGCACAAATACCACCTACAGTTTTTCAAAAAAAGAAGACAATTTAAAGCATTTGGCGAAATCATCATACGGTTATTGAGCACTTGCTGTATATCAACATACTGCCAGGCAAGTGGGAGACATGTGTATGTGTGTGTGTGTGTGTATGTGTATCTTCCTGATTCATGCAATTTACAGGTGATCTTGAAGTTAACCTTACAAAAGAGGTAAAGTTTACTTTGTCATCTTTGAATCAAAGCTTGGAAACCTGACTTGTTTTGGCCATAAGCACAAGGCAAAATGCACACTCTACTGGTTCCAAACTGACACTCAAGCTGCTGCTGCTGCTAAATCACTTCAGTCGTGTCCGACTCTGTGCGACCCCATAGACGGCAGCCCACCAGGCTCCCCCGTCCCTGGGATTCTCCAGGCAAGAATACTGGAGTGGGTTGCCATTTCCTCCTCCAATGCTTGAAAGTGAAAAATGAAAGTGAAGTCACTCAGTTGTTTCCAACTCGTAGCGACACCATGGACTGCAGCCCACCAGGCTCCTCCATCCATGGGATTTTCCAGGCAAGAGTACTAGAGTGGGGTACCATTGCCTTGTGTATGTCCACTTGATCTCTTAGTGTTTCTGCCTTGGTCATGACAAGATTATGCCTAAACTAGATTACTGGTCTCAGGAAGAGGTGGAGAAACTTGCAAGGAAGAGCCAAGTCACCCAGAGATCAGCTGAGATAAGCCAAAACCAAACTAGGCCTAGAAACACAAGTGAGCAAGCAGAGCCTAGGGCAACTGAGTCCGACAAACATGTGAGAAATGCATGACTATTGTTTTAAGTCACTGAGAGTTAGAACAGCTTGTTACTCAGCAATAGCTAACTGATACAATGAGTAATTGACTCAAACAAGATTTCACATAGGAGGTGACACTGGAAATACAGGCTTTTTCTGTTAGGGCTGTGCTTTTGTCAGTTATATGGATAAGATGATAACAAACATCTTAATTAAACCGTAATCATTTCTTTTCCATATTGTGAAACAATGCATTTACATGCTATGTACAAATATCACATATCCATTTACATTAAATGACACATACATACATACTGGAGCCGTTATATGTGGATCCGTAATTGTAGTTATTGACATTTGCCACACATGGCATAGTGACAGCGGAGGCAGTCTCTTACATGCTGTATTTCTTACAGCTGCGTTCAGATGGAAAACTGGGGGGTGGGGGGTTGACACCTACTCACCTGTGACTGTTTCTGTTGGATAAGCTGCAGCACCTCATGAGCGAGTCGATAATCCTTGGATCGCGCATCAGTGAAAACATAGATGAAAGACCCAGGGAGAGAAATTTCCAAGGCAATTTTTATAGCTCCAATACTCATTTCTGGACAGTCACCACCACCCTGTTGAGAAACAGTGAGAAAAATCCTATTATTTCACTAGCAGACAAGAGAGAGTTATGATAAATTGCCTTAGAAGCTCAAGAACCAAGAAAGTTCTCTTCATTTCTATTTTCTGTCTGTTTGCCACTGGATTAACTACTTTGGTTACAAGGAGATGGAAAAGACATAAAGTGATGTGGAGACAAAAAAAAAAAAACCAAACACCTGTACTTATGGATAAATAAAAAATTCACCCCAGATACACAAAATAATAGAAATTGTTATATATTTTGTAATTAAATATTGATCGACTCCCATTCTCATACATAACTATTTCATACATCTCCTCTTCTCTTATTCTGACTCTTATTTGATGACCTTCCCTCTATTGTACTGGGAAGACAGAAGCAATCAATAGAGAACTTTCATAAACTCCCACTCCAATACCTATTAGCCTCCAGTAATAGTAGCCACATGCCCTGCCTTCATGGTGAAGGAATCATTTCATTCACAGCTAAGGCTAGCTTCTCACCTGTGCCTAATCAAGGACACAGTTCCTGTGACCATCCCTTCTCTCCATTCCATTGTCAAAATTTTTCTTTTTACTGGATCATTTTCACCAGCAAAGAAACAGACTGGTTTATCTCCTACACCCCAAGTTTCTGCTCTGATGTGACCAACCAGAGAAAACCTCCATGACCACCTTATGTAAAGTACAGCCCCTTTGTAACTCTTTTCACACTGCTTCATTTTTACTACTAACACATAATCTCTGTGTTTTATCTGCTATTGTATTAAGCTCGAAATAGGCTTCCCAGATGGTGCTGGCAGTAAAGAATCCACCTATCAATACTGGAGATGCAAGAGATGCGGGTTCAAACTCAGGGTCGGTAAGATCCCATGAGGAGGGCATGGCAACCTATTCCAGCATTCTTACCTGGAAAATCCTATAGACAGAGAAGACTGACTGGCTATTGTCCATGGGGTTGCAAATATTCAGACTCAACTGAGCACACACTACTACTAGGCTTGATATATCGTCCTAAACAAAAACAGACCTCACCCTAAGAGGAATTCCTGCCACATATATTTCCTTTAAGCACATATGAATTTAAAGATAGAACTCTACGCATGTTGTGCTTACAGTGTTAGATGTTATATTCTAAATTTAGGACTATATCCTACTTACGCTATCATGTCATCAATGTTTTTTTCAAAATCACAGCTTTTAATGACTGTGAAATATTCTGTCTACATCCCATAATTTAGTCAGGCATTTCTCTACTGTTGAACATTAACGTTCTTTCAAATCTTGCTCTGTTTTAAAGATATAAATACAAATCTATCATAGTATGATTATATCTATAATATATATCAAATATTGTAGTCATTTTCCTCATGTTTCCTTAGCAGATATCAATAACTACAGGGCCAAGGAAATGAACTTTTAACCAGTATGTTTTGAGCAATGAGTAAGTGCTTAAACACTCTGCTAGGATTCAGGCACACAAAGATGAAGAAGCCAAAGCGTCTTGTACTTAAGCAGCTCACGCCTACAAAAGGCAATCAAAGAAACAGCAGGGCAGCTTGGGAACATTTTGGGGTGGGAGGGCTTGTGATTCCACAGTCCATCAGAACCCAATAACAGTGAGTTCTTTCTCAAAATGAAAAGAATTACCTATAAGGTTTTATTCTAAACTCTGGAAATTCTATTTGATTCTCCTACTGTGGCTTTCCCTAGATTCCAAACAGTCTGTAACTTTGATACAGATACCCTGAGCACCAGAGGACTCATCAGGGTCATACAAAACCAAGCATTAGAATTGTTTACCGTTTAGTCTGGACCACCTGAAGAATCTTTTCTTACACTGGATCCCACTCTATGCTTTTAGCTTTCAAACATCATCAATGGAATGAGTTGGAACCAAGCACCAACTGTTACAAATTACTTCTGAAACGGAGACACACTTTAAAATGTCACACATCAAAAATCACGTCATTAAATAGTAGGGGGCTGGACACTGTAGTGACTTTCGAGAAGATAACAGCTATCAACTCCCAGAAATTTTATTGAGTTAGCAGGTCCTTCTATTTTTGCAGTAAGTGTTTCCTATCCTCTGTTACTGATAATGCATTTTCACAGCATCTAGTTTAACAGGTGACACTGTTCTCAAAAACTTGTATACGTGTATCCTCAGACTGTACCTACCTCCCAAATTTCAATTTTCTGTTTACAATTGCCTTTTAGATATCTACTTCTAGATGTTTTACGGGATCTACAATTCAGTGCATCTACTATGGAACTCATTATATTTTCCTCAACCATATCATCCCTATTTTGGGTACTGCCTGCCGAGAGGTTTAGTTCAAATCCTGAGTCACCTCTGACCCCTCCCCTGCCTTCCTTCGACTAATCAGTGGCCAAACCATTTTCCTTCTACATCCATTATGAATTTGTCCCCTCCCTTCCCCTTTACTTCCTACAATTCACTCTTCTTATCATTAATTGTATTACAAGTATAGCCTCCTATCTAATCTTCTGCTCTTCCGACCACCAAACTTTATATTTCCTGAAGTAAAGAGCTGCCTAGATCACATTCCTACTAAAATCTTTCATTAACTACTGTGTTGGATCAAATTCTCTCTCTAGCTTGCTATCTCCTGATGTTCCCTCTTCAAAAACTGCTTCCTTGGTAACTAGACTTACCATGATAATCATCATGAAATATAGAGAAATATTAAATCACTATATTTTGTAATAGGAATTATGTGGTAGATCAATTATATTTCAGAAACAAATGAACTTATAGAAAAAGAAATCAGATTGTGGTTACTAGAGGCACGGGGGGAACATAATGAAGGTAGTCAAAAGGTACCACCTTGCAGTTTTAAGTAAAATAAGTACTAGGAATGTAAGGTACAACATGGTAAATATAATCAATAGTGCTGTATGTTATATATGAAGGTTGTTGAGAGTAAACTTAGTTCTCATCAAAGGGGAAAACATTTTTTTATTTCTCTGCTTTTACATCTCTTTGTGACCTTTGCACAAAGAAATATAAAACTAGAGATATCTCTCTGGTTTTGTCTCTCTTTTCACCTCTTTGCAACCCCATGGGGGGCAGCCTGCCAGGCTCTTCTGTCCATGGAATTCTCCACGCGAGAATACTGGAGTGAATTGCCATTCCCTTCTCCAGGGATCGAACCCAGGTCTCCTGCATTGCAGGCAGATTCTTTATCACTGAGTCACCAGGGAAGCCCCTATACAGTGCTGTATGTCATAATAATTATACTTCAATAAAAGTGGAGGAAAAAAATTGTTTCTTTTAATCTATTTTCTATTCTTTAATTATGCCCCTTGCTTCACACCTTAATTCCTTTAGTATTTTCACTTAAATACTCTTTCTACGGTTCCACTTCAACCATCAAACATTCCTCACCAATGTATGCATGTCTAAAATCTCCCATCTTCCATAAGCTCTTTGATGGTAGTAATGGTGTGCTACATCCTGAGTTCTCAGATCATAGCATTTGCTGACATACAGTAACTGCTGAGTAAATATTTGTCAGATTGAACTATTTTCCTTCCAAGTTTGAGATAATATGCCTTCCACTCTTGAAAATGTTCTCTTTTTTCCCATTCAGATGTACTTCCTCACTCACTCTTCAGATGGACTCTAATTTGCTCTCTTCTTTAACAATGTAACACACTTTCCATGGCATAACAGTTATTGGGGGGGTGGGGGGGGAAATATTGCATATAGCAAATGCCCTTGAATGAGCATTTGTGTAATAGGAAAGTGGGAAATAGCTACTGAGCACATTGGCAACTTTAGTATGTTGACTAGGAATAATTTATACTTGTAGCCAACTTTGCATATCAGTATGAATATTGTGGACCACTCAAAAAGTTATTAGATTCCTATTGTATTTTCAGGCTTCCCTGATAACTCAGCAGGTAAAGAATCTGCCTGCAATGCAGGAGAGCCCGGTTCAATTTCTGGGTCGGGAAGATCTGCTGGAAAAGAGATAAGCTACCCACTTCAATATTCTTGGGTGTCCCCCTGTGGCTCAACTGGTAAAGAATCCATCTGCAATGCAGGAGACCTGGGTTCGATCCCTGGGTTGGGAAGATCCCCTGGAGAAGGGAATGGTTACCCACTCCAGTATTCTGGCCTGGAGAATTCTATGGACTGTATAGTCCATGTGGTCGCAGAGAGTCAGACATGACTGAATGACTTTCACTTTCACTGTATTTTCACAAGCTTAAGCAAAAAAAAAAAGACATTTCTCAGTTGCACTTGATATTGTGCACCTGAGTGTAAATCACCATATAAATTATCCATTTCACAGCATTTGTTAAGTGGCCAAGTACACAACAATGCTGTATGGTAAATAACTCTAGTAGAGATGAATTTAATTTTTTTTTTTTTCTGTCATCTAGTATCAAGGGCCTAGGAGAAGTCATCTGTTGGTGGGCCAAAAATCAGAATAGCTAAGTCATCTCCAGAGACACATACTAGCAATGGCAAGAATGATGAAAATGCTGTCCAGTTACTGAGTGAAGAACAATCTCTGAGCCACCTGACTTGCATTCAAATTTATCCTAAGAGGACCTCAGGATGTTCATTCCTTAGCATCATCCAGGAGTAGACTCTAGAGATTACTAGAATGCTTGGAAGTTTGCCTATCTCATTGTACAAGCAGGTTCCTGAAAAGAAAAATAAGTCTCTTTTCCAGAAGAAGTTAAAATGTTACACCTTTAGAAAAGCCACTGATACTTGAGTCTAATTTTCTGATCGTTTTAAATCATAAGTAACCACTAAAATCAGCTATAAAAGGAAAACTTTGGTTCTGTGCTATCTATTATCATAACTTTCCTGGTGACTCAGACAGTAAGATGTCTGCCTACATTGCAGGAGACCCAGGTTCAATCCCTGGGTCAGGAAGATCTCCTGGAGAAGGAAATGGCAACCCACTCCAATATTCTTGCCTGGAAAATCCCATGGATGGAGGAACCTGGCAGGCTACAGTAAATGGGGTCGCAAGAGTTAGACATGACAGAGCAACTTCACTTTCACTTTCTTTTCACTATCATAACCACTAACCAGCAGTATGTGACTGAGCACTGAAAATATAGTTAGTGAAACAAAGGAACTGAATGTTTCAATTAATTTAAATTTAAAAACTGAAGAAGCACTAATTCTTTATCCTAATGACATGGTAAAATGATAACATTTTAAATATAATGGATTACATAGATTATTAAAATTATTTTCAACTTTTTTTTTAAAATTATCTATGTGGCTATTTTAATTGGACAGCACTGCTTCAGAGTAATATGTTTGCTTTAGTTACGTAGGCTGCATTCTAGACTATTATTTATTTGTATAGACTATTATTTGTAAGGTTGTTGCTTTGACCAAAAAGTCTTCCATGAACTTTGCCTTTATGAAAAAGTTATCAAAAACAACATTCAAGCTGCTTTAATTTACTAAGGTTTAGGAATCAAGCTAAAATCTACTCCAGAAATCTGTAAATCATTTGCTTCATTTAAAATATATGTGTTACATACACAAAAACTTTATAAATAAAATGTGTATATATTTATATAAATGTATAAAATATCTTCGAAACTTAACTCACAGGATTGCTAATACTGTTTCCCAAATAATTAACTGAACTTCTGATCGTTAAATTTAGCTAAAAGGCAGATTTGTCAGAACAGGACTAGAGAGAACCATTGTCAAAAGGTCCAAGGTCCATGCTTATAAATAAGCCACACAAGTCATATACTTAGGTTAATTTGTGTCAAACTCATGTACAAATTATAAAATTAGGGCAATGGGATTGTGACTGAACTATAAAATCAAACTGTTTTAAGTTTCTAGTTCCAAACTTAAAAGGTAGTCCTTTAAAAGTCTTAACGTTTTCTGTTTTTACCTGCATAACAAGAAAAAATCTAAAATAATATTCTATAAAACATTTACAATGGTGAAATTTAGAACTGATGAACATAAACCTATGAAAAGTCTCATTAATTTAACTGATACTTCTGTTGGTAATAAGACACTCTACTTGTATTAACTCAGTGGATATCAACTCTGCTCCAAGCACTGAGACAGCAGTGTCTCACACACTACGCTATTTACTCTCTACATCAATTTATGAAGCAGAGATCATTTCTAGCACATTTATTGATAGAGCACTAAATCTTAAAAACCCCTCTCCCAGAATCACACAACCAGTAACTAAAAGAGCAGGGATTTGAACTCAATTTTGCCTGGCCTGACAGTCTACACAGACTCCACTGAGGCATTTAATTTCCTTCATCAACTTCTGTGACTGCAAGTAGCTTATCAGAGCAACTGAAAAAGCAGCAGAAGATTTGTGTTCTCCTGATGCCCACAGAATATTGTGCTTTCTTCTATTACATTCGCTGGCTTGTATTTGTAATCTATCTGCTTCCTCCCACTAGATCACTGTTTCATGGGGAACTCAGTATTCCATTGTTGCTTGATGAATGAGTGGATAAACAAATGAGTAGTGGGTAAATGAGTGAATGAGACTGTACAAAGCAATCTTGACACAACCTACACATACTTACTTGCTATATTCAAGTCTGAGCTTACCCAAGCCTGGACCATCTCAATTCAAGTAATAAAATTCCAGAGCTAAGTCTCCTAAGAATGCAAGAGCCAAAAGCTGCTCTTTAACTAAGCAATACATACATGAATATGTATTGTAGTATGTAAAACTAACTCCCCTAAATCTCCCTTCTCCCCCATTTTCTCTCTCTCCCCCTCCCTCCCTGACATCCTCCACCCCTTCCCAACATTATAAGGTCAAATTTTACATTTATATGTAAAAACAAACAGCAATGTTTATGTATCACATATAAACCTGTATACATACATGAAAATGAAAGTTGTGATAGATATAAAGTTGCATAATGTGTTGAATTGCATAATTCCCTAAATATATGTAAGAAGGGCCTGACTCTGTTAACGCTGTGTTTTTATTTAAACTCTGAAACATAACTAATTTGTATTAGTAGGTTCATTCATCATTTTGTCTTTATAATTCTACTGATAGTTACAATTGATCAAGTTGCCAAAGGCACAAAGAGAGAAAAAAAAATCAGAAGCATGTGACATTTCACAGGAAACTACTCTTGAGATTAAAGGGGAAAAGAAAACTAACTTCAGAATTAGTGATAATTATGTTCAGAAAATAAATTATTGTCAAAAAAGATTAAATAAAAATGAATAGAAATCCTATCAGTCAAGGGAGTAATAAAACAATTACCATGTAGTCTTTTTTAAATACAAAACTGTGTGGAAGTAATACTGGAATAAACTGAACCTTTAAACCCTGACAGGAGTTAAAGAAAAATCAAGTCTCTGCCCAAAACCTAATGGGAAAATGCTCATCAAACAAAGGATCAGAGAAGGAAGAAGATTAATCTCAAAGCGTGCCTTTGCCCATACCTTATTACTTCTCTTCCAGATCATTTCAATTCTATTCTCATCATCTATTTTCAATGGATTAGTGTTTGTACCAATTGTTTTCCAGTTACGCCTAACTCTAAGCAACCAAAAAAAAAAAGAAAGAAACATTTTTGGTAGGTTCATTTATGAGTCCAAAAGACTGCCCATTGGCATTACAACATTTACACTTATTCTAACATGGCTACCATTTACTAAGCCTAGTTTCAGAGTGCAATTGTATTCCTTTCACATGGAACACCCATTGTTTTGAATGTCTTATTTGCACAGTTATCCCTTTATGTATAAAATTTTGGAATGAAACTCAGTTATAAACTGTACAAAAGTTTACAACCCTCAGTTCACTTTCTAAAAATACAGTTGTGTGATTCTATAACCAAGAAAACAGAATGTACACGTGGAAACCATTAAATTACATCGAATTTAATTTAAAGTTGCTTCCAAGCAAGTATGAAATAAATCAGAATGACTGTAGAATCCTAATGCACCAGTGACATTTGGTCTTCATCACTTGTAGAAAATATGGCAGGGATGTACTAAGAGACAGAATATTTGAGTCCAGACTTCAAATCTCCATAATCAAAAAAAGAAGATGCCACATTCCAGGCAGTCCACCATGCTGCCTTTACTAGGCTGAAGAAGATGGAATCCAAACCAAGCCATCAAAGAACTGCTGATCTCAGTTCCAGGAACACTGAAGCTTAACAACGACAACCATTTCCAGGCTTTCAGGTTACCACTCATCAATAGTAAGGGTCTAACTCTTTTGAAACTGATCTTTCCATTTATTGGAACTTATTTCATGTTGAGCCTTAAGAGGATATTCAGTTCACTTGCATTTAAACAATATTAATGCATATATATGGAATCTAAAAAATGGTACTGACGAACCGATTTGCAGGCAGGGATACAGTCACAGATGTAGAGAACAGACTTGTGGACAGAGTGGGGGAAGGAGAGGGTGGGATGAATTGACAGAGTAGCATTGAAATATTTACACCACCATGTGTACAACAGATAACCAGTAGGAAGTAGCCTATAACACAGGGAGCTCAGCCTGGTGCTCTGTGATGACCTAGAGGGGTGGGATAGGGGAGTGGGGTGGGAGAGGCTCAAGAAGGAGGGGATATATGTATACTAATGGCTGATTCATGTTGTTGTATGGCAGAAATCAATAATACAACATTGTAAAGCACTTATCTCCTCCAATTAAAAATAAATTTTAAAAAATTTAAAAAGAATGTATATACCAGGCATTCAATATCTTGATTAATAAATCAGAAAATACTGTGTCTTCATGCTTTAAAATATTTCAAAAGCTTCATAATTTACATGAATTATAATAGACCATGGTCCTTTCACATCTTCCCAGGTAGCACTAGTGGCAAAGAACCCACCTGCCAATGTAGGAGACATAAGAGGCCTGAGTTCAATCCCTGGATCGGGAAGATCCCGTGGAGGAGAACACTGCAACCCACTCCAGTATTCTTGCCTGGAGATCCCACAGACAGCCTGGTGGGCTATAATCCATGGGGTTGCAAAGAGTTACACATGACTGAAGTCACTCAGCATGATACACATGGTCGTTTCAAGAGGGAAACAGCATGTAAGTAACCAAGCACAACAGAAGGACCACCATAGAGCTTCTCGTGATCGGAAGACATATAGACGTGTTCAGGGTTAACTCTAGGCAAAAATGGAAAACTACAAAAATGATACCTTGGAATTCTCAGAATACACTTCAGTAATTCTCCTCTTCCCTGATACTTAGAGAATTACCTCCTTTTCAAGGATTCTGTATGTTTCTATTGGGACCTTTTTCTTTTCCCATCAAATTAAGACACGCCTGGTTCAGGACTTCCCAGGCGGCTTCAGTGGTAAAGAATCTGCCTGTCATTGCAGGAGATATGGGTTCCATCCCTGGGTCAGGAAGATCCCCTGGAGAAGGGAAAGGCTACTCTTTCCAGTATTTTGGCCTGGAAAATCTCAAGAACTGAGGAGCCTGGCAGGCTACAGTCCATGAGGTGACAGAGTCAGACAAGACTGAGTGACTAAGCACCCACACACTCATTGGAATGGATTTCTGGTCTCCTATCAGATGGCTTTCCTGTTTGCTCAGTGAGAAGGAGCCAGAGGAGGACGGGGCACCGTCACAGAGGCCACTGTAGCTAATCATCTTTGCTTCTCTAAGGACTAGGCTTTCACCTCACTTGCACTTCCTCAGGAAGGCCTTCTTCCTCCCTGGCTTCTCTCTGCTATGACCCTTCTCTACCATTGGATTTCCCTGCTGGTTCAGACGGTAAGAGCGTCTGCCTGCAATGTGGGAGACCCAGGTTCAATCCCTGGGTTGGGAAGATCCCCTGGAGAAGGAAATGGCAACCCATTCCAGTACTCTTGCCTTGAAAATTCCATGGACGGAGGAGCCATGGACAGAGGCTACAGTCCATGGGGTCGCAGAGAGTCGGACACGACTGAGCCACTACACTTTCACTTTTCTCTACCGTTCCTCTGAATTTCTCAGGCTCTACTTTCCCACTAAAATCTTTCTCTTCCTTTCTTCTCCAATACTCACATATGGATTTTCTGTTTCCAGCATAACTGACACTATTTTGGCTTCTGAGTAACTGAGGAAGTTTTACTGTTGTGATTCTTTTTACTTAAGGTGATAAAAATATATTTATACTGTGTATATTAGGTCGACAAAAAATTATCAATATATTTTTATTAATAAAATCATTATAATGTATGAATATTGCATTTATATGGAAGTTGAGATAGACAAGTTGTTATTATTAGAACTAGTAAGTAGTCACTAAGCAAGACTGGTGAACTAAGATCCAGATCATCTCAAAGGAAGAGACTAATACCTATAGACAGTAGCTACCTGGGGAGTTTGTTTTTCTTTACATCAACATGAATATAGAAGAATGAAGACTTAAAGTTTATATACGGAAACCTGAGGGACTTAGCTGGTGACTGGACCAGTAATCGACAGTGGGATAGGCCTGCCTAAGAAAGTCCATATCAGCCTCGAACACCAACAGAGGGTCCCAGACACTGCACACAGAAGCCCCAGGTATTAACATGCATATTATCTAGGGTGAAACAGATCACCAGCCCAGGCTGGATGCATGAGACAAGTGCTCGGGCCTGGTGCACTGGGAAGACCCAGAGGAATCGGGTGGAGAGGGAGGTGGGGGGGGGATTGGGATGGGGAATACATGTAAATCCATGGCTGATTCATGTCAATGTATGACAAAAACCACTACAATACTGTAAAGTAATTAACCTCCAACTAATAAAAATAAATGTAAAAAAAAAAAAAAAAGAAGAAGCCCCAGGTATTGTCTGGTGAGGAAAGGCCAGTGCTATCAAATTTCTAACTGATGTCAGAGCTGCCTGGGGTACTGATAAGTTTCTGAAAGGGCTCCAAACAGCTGACGGTTTAACTGAGCAAATAATACTCAAAGTCAGTACCAAAAGCAAGATTCCACAATTCTTGAGACTTTTTTAAGACCTAAGAAGAAAAAAGATGGCTTCCTGAGAACTGCTTCTGATCAAGTTGGATTGAGAAGATTAACTCTTCAATTGATTAAAGAAATTAATTTTTAATTTAAAATCTTTAATTTTCCATTTTGTTGAAAGTGAGGTTTATAGGTTTTTTTTTGTCTAGGAGTCTAGGCTTTAGATAATAAAACATTCTCCCAAGAAAGACATCTTTTTCCTCCATCTTTACCATCACCTCAAAACAGATAAGATCAGCTACAGTACTTATTGTGGGGAATAAGTACTCCTTTGGTTGGCTTAATAGCATGAATGGAATAAATCCAGGCATCACAGGTCAGTAGACTCTTCTTAAAAGTGTTATTTTTTCACAAGAATTTATAATATTTTACTCCACAATGACACATGCATTTACACTTAAGAATGTACCCCAACATGCCCACTCCCAAAAGAATATCAAGAAAGGCCCCATTACAATCCACCCCCAACCCATGTTAAATATCTGCGTATTCTGCTTTGAAAAAGCAATCCAACAGTCAGAACATTCTTCCATACTCTCTGTCCTTTGAAGTTCATGCAAAAGATCATTAAGAAATCAGCCAGCTATTTGCTTCTGGACAGGGTACTAGGATGGAAGGCTAGAAAGAGCCAATTATTCTCACTCAATGCCCATCTTTAGCCCCCATTCTTCACTTCCTAGAGATATAGGATTGTTTGTCCCTCAGAAAATGTAGTCCTCTAACAGAAAACTCCAGCAGCAAACTAAAGTTTTAAAAGATGCTTCAATCAGGCCCAAAGAAGCCTAACTCTAACAATAAAAATAATCAAAATCAGCTATGAACACAACTGCAGTATAAACATTACCTTTCAATCTCTTAAAATGCACTCTGCTCTTGTGTCTCTCCAAGGTGACTGTGAGGTTCCACTTAAATAAACTTACCACACTAAGTAGCAAGAAAACGTGCTGAGCAAAGGGAGTGATTTTCAATCTACAATTAACTGTCATTTGCTGCTCAGTAAGTTTAGGTGAGCCAATTACTTAAAGTGACTGATGCAGAAGAGGAATTTTAAGTAAAACTGTTTCATGGAGAATGAGACAGGCCTACAACCTACATCTGTCTTTAATTCTTTACTTTCCCACTTTGAAGTAAAACACAAAGAGAAATTAAATAAATAAATGTTAATTTGATTAGCTTAATAAGGTTACTTAAACCAATATTTAGAAGGAAAGTAGCAAATTGAGAAAGGACACTGGCTCAGACGTAAAACACTTCCACTTTGGAGACTGCTCTTGCTACTTGGCAGTTTGATGACATGAGGAAAACATGTTATCTCATACCTCAAAGCCTGAGTCTCTGAATTTGTAAATAGGAAGATTAATATTTGTGTGGGTTTGAATTGAAAAGGTGACTTTAATAAAACACATGTAAAATCTTTCACAAGGCACATGTTCAATAACTGTTGTCCCTTCATGGTGGAATCACCTGGATAACTGTTGTCCCTTCATGGTGGAATCACTTGGATAATCATTGACCCTTCATGGTGGAATCACTAGGATAATCATTGACCCTTCGTGGTGGAATCACTTGGATAATCATTGACCCTTCATGGTGGAATTACTTAGATAACTGTTATCCCTTTATGGTAGAATTACTTGGACAACTGCTGTCCATTTAGAGTAGAATTATTTGGTGACTATCTTTTCTAAAAGACTGTTGGAGGACCAGAGACAGTAGTAGTAAGAGTAGCAACAATAACTAACATTTATCAAGCCCTTACTTTCAATCAGATGCTGTTCTACTATTCTTGTAGCTTTTACACATATCATGAGTTGCATGTATTTGACTCCTGTCACTTTCCTCCCTAAATTAAACACGTCATTCCTCCTGTAAAAGTGCATATATATACACTGATAAATATGCAGTTATAAGAAATGCATATTAAGAAAACTTAAATGGAAATAAAAACTGCTTTCTTCAGCTGAATCACATCCAACACCAAACATAAAAATCACACCTTTTATAACTCTACATTATATCCGTGTGTGTGTGTGTGCGTGCTCAGTTATGTCTGATTCTTTGTGATACCCCATGGACTATAGTCTGCCAGGCTCCCCTGTCCATGGGATTTTGCAGGCAAGCATACTGGAGTGGGTTGCCATTCCCTTCTCCAGGGGATCTTTCTGACCAGGGATTGAACCCGTGTCTCCTAAGACTCCTGAATTGAAGGAGGATTCTTTACCCAGTGAGCCATCAGGAAGCCCACATTATATCTATGCTAACACATGATCCTTTGCCTCTCCTGGTTCTAGTCAATTTCTTTTCTTTCCACTTTCTTAAATTTTTGGTTATATATCACTTTTGCTTTTTAAATTCATATAGAAGACTTCTATAAATTTAGAAATGAAAAGGACACTTCTACATAGTAGCATGATTTGGAATACTTGAGATTAAATAAAATGTATACTGAATTGGCATCATAAATCAGCATTATCTCATCCTCAGTTTTAACAGTCTTTGCTTATCTGGCCACAGTTTTTCATATTCTCTGTTGGCAGTTAATTCTAACATCAACTGTTCCCATGCTACAGTAAAATATTTTTTCCCTTAACTTCAGTTTGTCTATTTACTCTTCTGTTCCAGTTAAAGAATGACAATAATTATACCAAACCCTAATTCATAACTCTATCTTGTTACTATGTGACAATGCTAGTCCACATATTTACTTATTCTTGCTTTTATTAAGGTCAATTTTACTTTGTTTTTTTGGAAAGAAACTGAGAGGTAGGAACATTTAATACAATCCATACAGTACATTTATAATGGGTCTTTAGCACAGATTAATTGTGTGAGTAGATTCAATCTGCTTTTCTCTTAAGGAGAAAAATATGAAAACACAGGGGCCTCCATGGTGCTGTGCTCAGTCACTCAGTCATGTCCAACTCTTTCTGGGCCCATGGAATTTCCCAGGTGGACCCCACCAGGCTCCTCAGCCTACGGAATTTTCCAAGTGAGAATACTAGAGTGGAGTGCTACTTTCTACTCAAGGGAATCTTCCCAACCCACAGTTCAAACCCTCATCTCTTGCATCTCTTGCACTGACAGAGGATTCTTAACCACTAGCACCACATGGGAAGTCCAAGAGTCCTCATATTTAACACTAAAAATGTTGACATAGTAAAGGTAAACCTTAATAGGCTTTCCAAGTGATTTAAAAAAAAAAAAAAAGAACAAACTGAAATTTGTTTGACATCAAAAAAATTTTATGGTCAACTTTATTAAAATACTTCTCAAATAAAAATTAAATTTTATGTGAAGCATTTCAATTCTGGGGCTCAACAGTAGAACTATTTTACTTTTTTTAATATTTCAGATGTGTTTGACTAATATGCTTTTTGCTCTATAAAATATTTGAATAAAAGAATATCATTGAAAGCATATCATTATCCAATGTGATACATTAACAAATAGAAAGATAAAAACCATATGATTATCTCAATAGATGCACAGAAAACCTTTGACAAAATTGAACATCCATTTACAATTAAAAAAAAAAAACCCTCGAGAAAGCAGGCACAAAAGGAACATACCTCAACATAATAAAATCCATATATGATATACTCACAGCAAATATTATCCTCAATGGTGAAAAATTGAAAGTATTTCCCCTAAAGTCAGGAACAAGACAAGAGTGCCCACTCTCACCACTACTATTCAACATAGTTTTGGAGTTTTAGCCACAGCAATCAGAGAAGAAAAGGAAATAAAGGGAATCCAGATTGGAAAAGAAGAAGTAAAACTCTCACTGTTTCTAAATGATATGATCCTCTACATAGAAAACCCTAAAGATACCACCAGAAAATTACTAGAGCTAATCAATGAAAATAGTAAAGTTGCAGGATATAAAATTAACACACAGAAATCCCTTGCATTCCTATACACTAACAATGAGAAAACAGAAAGAGAAATTAAGGAAACAATTCCATTCACCACTGCAACGAAAAGAATAAAATACTTTGGAATAAATCTACCTAAAGAAACAAAAGACCTATATAAGGAAAACTATAAAACAATGATGAAAGAAATCAAAGATGACACAAATAGATGACACAAATACCATGTTCATGGATTGGAAGAGTCAATATAGTGAAAATGAGTATAGTATCCAAAGCAACCTATAGATTCAATGCAATCCCTATCAAGCTACCAACAGTATTTTTCAGCGAACTAGAACTAGAACAAATAATTTGACAATTTGTATGGAAATACAAAAAACCTCGAATAGCCAAAGCAATCTTGAGAAAGAAGAATGGAACTGGAGGAATCAACTTGCCTGACTTCAGACTATACTACAAAGCTACAGTCATCATGACAGTATGGTACTGGCACAAAGAAATATAGGTTAATGGAACAAAATAGAAAGCCCAAAGATAAATCCACACACCTATGGACACCTTATCTTTGACAAAGGAGGCAAGGATATACAATGGAAAAAAGACAACCTCTTTAACAAGTGGTGCTGGGAAAACTGGTCAACCACTTGTAAAAGAATGAAACGAGAACACTTTCTAACACCATATACAAAAATAAACTCAAGATGGATTAAAGATCTAAATGTAAGACCAGAAACTATAAAACTCCTAGAGGAAAACATAGGCAAAACACTCTCTGACATAAATGACAGCAGGATCCTCTATGACCCACCTCCCAGAATATTGGAAATAAAAGCAAAACTAAACAAATGGGACCTAATGAAACTTAAAAGCTCTTGCACAATGAAGGAAACTATAAGCAAGGTGAAAAGACAGCCTTCAGAATAGGAGAAAATAATAGCAAACAAAGCAACTGACAAAGAGTTAATCTCAAAAATATACAAGCAGCTCATGCAGCTCAATTCCAGAAATATAAATGACCCAATCAAAAAATGAGTCAAAGAACTAAACAGACATTTCTCCAAAGAAGACATACAGATGGCTAACAAACACATGAAAAGATGTTCAACATCACTCATTATCAGAGAAATGCAAATCAAAACCACAATGAGGTACCATCTCACGCCGGTCAGAAAGGCTGCTATCCAAAAGTCTACAAGCAATCAATGCTGGGGAGGGTGTGGAGAAAAGGGAACCCTCTTACACTGTTGGTGGGAATGCAAACTAGTACAGCCGCTATGGAGAACAGTGTGGAGATTCCTTAAAAAACTGGAAATAGAACTGCCATACGACCCAGCAATCCCACTTCTGGGCATACACACCGAGGAAACCAGAATTGAAAGAGACATGTGTACCCCAATGTTCATCGCAGCACTGTTTACAATAGCTTGGACATGGAAGCAACCTAGATGCCCATCAGCAGATGAATGGATAAGAAAGCTGTGGTACATATACACAATGGAATATTACTTAGCTATTAAAAAGAATGCATTTGAATCAGTTCTAATGAGGTAGATGAAACTGGAGCCTATTATACAGAGTGAAGTAAGTCAGAAAGAAAAACACCAATACAGTATATTAACACATATGTATGGAATTTAGAAAGATGGTGATGATGATCCTATATGTGAGACAGCAAAAGAGACACAGATGTAAAGAACAGACTTTTGGACTCTGTGGGAGAAGGTGAGGGTGGGATGATTTGAGAGAATAGCATTGAAACATGTATATTATCATATGTGAACTAGATCGCCAGTCCAAGTTCAATGAATGAGACAGGGTGCTCAGGACTGGTGCACTGGGATGATCCTGAGGGATGGGATGGGGAGGGAGGTGGGAGGGGGGTTCAGGATGGGGAGCACATGTACACCCATAGGTGATTCATGTCAATGTATGGCAAAAACCACTATAATAAAGTAATTAGTCTCCAATTAAAATAAATAAATTTAAAAAAGAAAGAAAAAAGAAATTATACAGAAAAAAATAAATTTCATAATGAAAAAAAAAAAAGAAAGCATATCATCGTCAATACCATTTTCTAAAAATCAACAAGCTTTATAGCATCTTATAAGGAATGGGATCTGAGATAAGACTTTGCACTGCATATTCACAAGGATATTAACTGTCAAAGCTCTGTGTGATTTGAATACCATTGTTGTCATTTATAGTCTCTTCTTTTCCCAAGAGAGAAAGCTCAGATGCTTTCTGTACAAGTTACTGTTCTACACCCCAAATGAAGGAGGATGCAGGAAAATGAAATTAATGTTATACATTTAATGGTTTAAGTTTAGTGATTTCTCTTACATTTTTCTTGTAAAATTTTAAATGGCTTTTTCCTCAAGTTAATTACCCCTACAAGAAAAGTAGCTGACTCTGGTGAAAAGTTAATGGGCAATTATTTAATTTACTTCAAACTGAATTTCCTTTTCTTGTTTTCAAAACAATTAAATTATGAAAGGAATATTTTTAAAGGTTTCTTTTAAAAAAAAATCCAAGTTAATTTTAATAAAACAGCCATCCTTTTTGCTCTTCATATCAGTGATTTGGGGAGAGTTACTAAAAATAGTAGAAGAGGAACCAAAAAAGGGTCTGGAAATTACACACAAACACACACACACACACACAAACTTTAGTATCATACTAAAATTTTATGAAATTCGTGAATTTTAGTTTCTCAGAGTGGGTTATGAAATAAAATATTCTCTAAACAAACACTGAAGGGAAAACAAAATACATTCTTTAGGTCAGGGTTAAGTAATGATGTAGCCTAGTGTCTTCATATTTGACCCTTACTTAATGAAAATTTTTGCCACTGATAAAAAAGGAATAATTCACCAGAATCTTCGAAAATAAAAATACTTCCATGATATCCACGATGCTTATAACAGTGTCCAACTTTGAATGAAGAGAAAAAGTAAATATTTGATTCCTTCCCTGGCTAGTTCTAATTAAGCATCCTCTTGTATCTCAAGACAATGTAAAAATAAATCCTTAAGATGCAGCCAGTACAGAGGAAATCTCCAGAGAAACGGACACCAGCTTTCATTCCAGGGAAGGAAGAAAGATTATTTTCTTGAACAGAGACATTATGACTCTACAGAGTATCTATATCAAGTTCAGTTCCAGAGGTTGGCTGAGGAGGGCTCTGGGAAGGGAATCAATGGAGTATGATTAAGGATCATGACCCTCTCCACCCTGGAGACAAACAGAGCAAGGAGGATCTGAAGATCCCTTAGAACAAAAGAAGGGGAGAGGCAGGAAATGAGGAAGTGCCAGGTCTCAGTGAGAATGTAGGCATTTGCATTCTGGCCAGCTTTCTAAGAATATATCCCAGCTGAATTCTTGCAGAGGGGAAAAGAAATGAATGCAGTAAATCTCTTCCAAACATTCTTTCAGCTAGAAACCTCCATTACATGGCCGTACCGAATCTTTATATTACAAAAAGTGATGATAAGATTTTTAAGTATCTTTTGTACCATCAGGTAAAGTTTGTATTGTATTTGATATAGTTTCACTGTTAAATATACATTTTTAAAAGAAGCTAAGCTCGTATGACATTCATTTATTCAATAGCTATTTAAGTCCACTCTCCTGCAGACACTGATTCATCCCATGGTAGACCAGAGGCTCAATGAGAGCTATAAGGCTCTTGCCCTCAGGAGTTCAAAACACCAGAATACAAAAATATAAACAATTAGGGTAATACAATTTTAAATTCCTGTGTTCCACATACAGGATAGAAATTTTTATGTAAATTTTCTTTCAAAGAATGTGGACATCCAAAGTGGAAAAGAATTTGCTATATCAGGGGACAGAAAAGTCAATTATAAATAAGTATTGAGATAATGACTGAAAAAGAATGATATGAGAAAGGAAATAGAGGATTAATGATAGAAATTATCAGAAGAAATTTAATAAAAGAGAAAAATAGACAAGGGATAACTATAAAAACCTATTTAGACATTTATGAAACATAATCCAATTTAGTATGCAATTTAAAAATAGAGACAGGCACAACGAAAAAATCGTGATGGAATACATATTTGGAATGCCAAACTCCTGAGTTTTTTCACCCTATGCCCCAATATGCTCATACCATATATAGTTCCAAATGAAGTCATTCACTCAACAGTGAAACCAATTGAAGTATTAAACTTCAAACTCTAATTTGAACTGTTAATTTGTACACAGTGGTGGTTTGTTCCTTCCTTCCTTCATTCATTCTTCCATTCATTCTATATGAGCACATTCTATATGCCATGCATTTTACTAAGGGATTCACTGATTAGCTAAATCAGACATAATCCCTCACTCTGAAATCCCAACTACTTTTGTGACAGAAAGAGGCCATGAGATATGACCAATCCTGGAGGACAGGACAGGATTCTCTGAGGAAGTGGTATTCCAGATGAGATTTTGAAAACAGGATTTTAAACTCGATTAAAGCAGCATGGACATGAGGGCAAGATGAAGAACAAGAACTTCCTATGCAAGGAGAGGAGAAGGAAATGGCAACCCACTCCAGTATTCCTGCCTAGTGTGCTACCATCCATGGGGTCACAAAAAGTCGGACACAACTGAATGACTCACACACACATATGCAAAGAGAACAGCACATGCAAGGGCCCCACAGGGAGACAGGTGAGCATCCAGACACAGGAGACGCTATGCAAGACCCCTACAGCAGATCTCAGGGCCCAAAGAGAGTGGCTCCAGGAAGGGTTGACAGGTAGACAGTCCTCAGGTCACTCAGGAAAACTTGGATGAAGTGAGGGTAGGAGGTGAGTGGACAGGGTATTAGAGGGGAATGTTGAGTGACTTTTTTTTTAGATCTTTTGTCTGCCGGTCAGAGTAGAGACAGGCCTAGAAAATCAAAGCAAGAATAAAAGCAGGGAAATCACTGAGAAGCTTTTTTGCATTAATTCAGCCTAAAGATACAATAATTGGGACTATGACATGGTAATATTAATGAATAAAAGTCAATTGATATAAAAATTATTTAGAAAGTTAAAAACCAATATTTGATTAATGGTTTGGAGGGGAAAAGACGTGTATATTAAGGATGATTCAGAATTTTGGTGAATAACCAGGATACTACAGGCATAATTCACAAAGATAATAAACAGAAGACAAAGAGCAAGGATTTAGAACCATATTAGAAGGAGTGGAAAGAGAACATCCAAAGTGAGTTTCACTTTGGAGCACCATTGTGACATCCCAGAGACTGACTGAAGGGTCTATTTCCCAGAGGAGAGTTCTAGGCTAGAAATGTATTCATGTGTGTATGGATGATTTTTCCTAAAGAGAAAAAATAAAAATGAGAGAAATAAATGGGGCCAGTTTACAAACCTGCTAGGATCCTAAACATTAAATGGCCAACTGGGGGGAAATGAGCTGCCTAAGAAGCTCAAGAAAAGTGGGAAGAAAAGTGAAAGAATATGTAAAGGAAGAAAATGCCTCAAGATGAAGGGAGAGGCCAGTATTGCCAAGAACTACAAAGATGTTTAACTAACATACTGACAAATGAAATGTTTCCACTGCATTTAGCAAAACCAGAGATAATGTGTCACCAGCTAGAGCTACATCCAGCATGGGAGTGGGGACGAGACTGAAATAGACTAAGAAGTTAACTGCAGAAGGCACAAGAGGAAAAGATGGCAGGCATTGAAGGAACCGAGAAATGAAAGCTGCTATCTGTAAGAGAATTTTGAGAAAAACAGTGATTTGTTGGTTAGTTTGTTTTGTTTTCAACAGTTTGGTTCACTGGGAGAGGGGTTTGTTTTGGAGGAAGACTTGAACATATTTATAGGAAATAGAGGAAGAGGTGGGAGGAATTGGGAGACTGGGATTGACATATATATACACTATTAATACTATGTATAAAATAGTATAAATAAACTAAAGAGAATCTACTGTATAGCACCCTACTCAATACTCTGGGGTGACCTAAAGAGGAAGTAAAAACAAAAAAAGATGATATATGTATATGTACAGCTGATTCATGTTGTTTGTACGGCAGAAATACAACACTGTAAGGTAACTACACACCAACTTTTTTTTTAAGTAAATGGGCACCTAAAGCAGTTAAAAAAAAAAAAAAAAAAACAGCTTGATAGCATTAAGATCCTGAGAAAGCCAAGGAGTTGTGAGTATGTAGAGAATGAGGATAGGATGGGTATCAGATGCACGTGGATTACATGTAAGGTATGAGGAAGCTAAGAGCTTCCATTTAAATGTGCCTGTGTGTGAAACAATAAGTGAGACAGCTTGCTCAGAGTGGATCGTTAGCTGGAAATGGTCAGTAGTAAAAGAGAAATGGAATACAGGTTTAAGAAGAATAGCTAAAGTTTGCAACTGCCATTGGGAGGCGTAGGAGATATAATTGACCAAAGAAACAGAATAGGATCATAGGACTATTAAAAGAGTCCAGAAGAAGCAGGTGGCTATGTATTTATAGTGAAATCAACCTGCCATATCATGAGACTTCAATGGCACCTGGCATAATAATTTTGGTCCTTCAGGAATGAAGTTTTGCCTTTTGAACAAAAAAGCAATGGACAAGAAAAAAAAGCAGTGTTTTTGAAATGACAAGACTCTGAGCTAGATTGGAAGAAAGTGAAAAAGGAGAGCTCTGAAGGCCTGGGAGAAAGGATAGGGATCACTGGACTGGAATGTTTGATGAGGGTGAAGAAGCAGTTGTAGTAAGAAGCTGTAACAAGCTTGGTGGACAGATGGTTGCGGCTGGAGATTAAAAGCTTGCCTGAGTGACCTGAGAGACAGAATGAATTGGGTAGTCTTGCCTGGGGAATCCCCATGGACAGAGTAGCCTGGTGGCCGTCTGAGGGGTCACAAAGACTTGGACACGGCTGAGCAATGAAGCACACACGCAAGGTCCAGAGGGTGTGGGAAGAGAAGGCTGAGATGGAGGAGAGGAACGTCACTGAAGGCCAGGTCAGAGAACTGAGAGGAGAAGGTTCTGACAGGTCATTCCAGTAACCGGTGAGGTGCCCTGGCATGATGGCCGCCCTAAAGGGGAAAGGTAGCCAATGATCCAGTCACCAATAGCCTCAATGGGGAGTGCCCAAAAGACCTATAGGTGATTGCAGCAGAGACCATCTATGGAGGAAAGGACAGTATAACAGCCTCAGAGAAGCAAGTTATTAAAAAAAAAAAAAAAATGGATTTGAGAAAAATGACCTCAACAAGGAATGAGAAGGTAATTATTAACCTTATCTCCAAGTCCTATTTTCAGAATAACATTTCAACCAACTATTCATCTTCTCTACTAACAAAACTATACCTACAAGCATTTATATAGATGACTTAAAGCAAAGAATTTTTAAATTATCCTAATTATAGCACAACGACTACAGGAAAAGAATTAACTGTTCCTTATGAAACAGTGAAAGGAGTCAGTGAAAGGAGTCATCTAGTGCTCAGTTGTGTCTGACTTTTTGCAGCCTCCATGGACTGTAGCACACCAGGCTCTTCTGTCCATGGAATTTTCCAAGCAAGGATACTGGTGGGTTGCCACTTCCTACTCCAGGGTATCTTCCTGACCCAGGGATTGAACCCACATCTCCTGTGTCTCCTAATTGGCAAGTGGATTCTTTATCACTGAAGTCATCTAGAGCAAAATTCAACGAACTTTTCTCTGAAGCATCATACAGTAAACACTCAGGTTTGTGGGCCAGTCTGTCACAACTACAGAATTCTGTAGTTCTGTTACATGAAGATGGTGTTTTAAACCCAATCTGTCCCAATTCCATGTGTATCATTCAAGTCAGAAAAAGTGGTATTGGAATTTAAAAACTAATAATTATTACTTTCAGGCTTAAAACTGAAGATGGTCAGCCAAAAGTTCATGATTTTCCTTTCCCCTGAAAGAAATAAAATGAAAAGAAAGCACTCACCTGAACATAGAGTTCTCTGAGCTCATACTGAAATTTCTTGGGATCTGTGGTAACTGTTACTGGGCCAATTTCTGTGGAGATAAAAATGACGTAAGTCAAGAATAGTGCTCAATAGCATTAAGGTCTTTAGCGTACTGTCGTTGCAAATGTCCTTTCACTATGCACTGTACAGTTAATTGAACAAGTAGAAATAGTCAACAAAACAACAAAGACCATTTCTCAATTTATAGCTACCAAAGACTACTTGAAAATTTGTCATAAATGATGCATACTTAAAACAGTCAATTTTTAGCCTTAGGAAATGCAAAAAGTGAAAGTCACCCAGTCGTGTCCGACTCTTTGCAAACCCATGGACTAAACAGTCCATGGAATTCTCCAGGCCAGAATACTGGTATGGGTAGCCTTTCCCTTCCCCAGGAGATCTTCCCGACCCAGGAATCGAACCCAGGTCTCCCACATTGCAGGCAGATTCTTTACCAGCTGAGCCATCAGGAAAATGCAAAGAGGGAGTTAAAATGTCACAGGGGAAAGAATCAGGAGGCATCAGTTTCAGTCTCTTTGTACTCCCACCAGTCAGTGGAGAGCAACTATTTATGGAACAACTATTTTGTTGTTGAATTCTAAATTAATCACTTATTCATCTTTTAATTTTGATCTGTCAACTACAAATTGTAAACTTGTTTGCAAATAAAACATTTAATACTAAACCAAAAAAAAAAGCCAAATGACCCTTCTTTGTCCACAGATAGGAAGATCAGAAGCACAGATACAAGGATATTGAAAGTTCAAACACAGTTGCTACCACTTCATTTGCCACAGCTGGGGCTGCTGTCCCTCATTATCACCATTCTCCTCAACACCTTTGATGAAAATAATTACCTCTGCGGTCACTGCCACCCTCACGACTGTCCTAATATACCGTACAAACCATTGTTTCAAGTGGAAACAAGTAGGGGGACTGTTTCCTGGTGAAAACCAAGACCTAAGCCAGGTGAAGAGAAGTCCAGATACCAGTAGGGTTAAATTGACAGAGATATAAATATAGATACACACACATAGAGCATGCTTATTTAATAGTAAACATTTTAATCTGCAAAGACCATTTTCTTAAAAAAAAAAAATTAACCTTTAAAATAGACAAGCTGAAATTGGCCTCTACAGGTATCAATTACTTCCCCCAGGAAACATCCATGTGTGTGTGCTTAGTCGCTCAGTCGTGTCCAAATCTTTGTGACCTATGGACTGCAGCCCACCAGTCTCCTCTGTCCATGAGGATTCTCCAGGCAAGAATACTGGAGTGGGTTGCTATGCTGTTCTCCAGGGGATCTTCCCAATCCAGGGATCAAACCCAGGTCTCCCGCATTGCAAGCAGGTTCTTTACCATCTGAGCCACCAGGGAAGCCTGGAAACACCCATATGTTAGTCGCTCAGTTGTGTCCGGCTCTTTGCGACCCCACAGACCGTAGCCCACCAGGCTCCTCTGTCCATGGAATTCTCCAGGCAAGAATACTGGAGTGGGTAGCCATTCCCTTCTCCAGGGGATCCTTCCGACCCAGGGACCCAGGGATCAAACACAGGTCTGCTGCATTGCAGGCAGATTCTTTACAGTCTGAGCCACCAGGGAAACCCAGAAACATCCATATATTTAAGTAATAGTTTAAAATTGATCCAAGTATCATGCGTACAGACAAAGCATCTTAAATTCCTAGGGTGGATGAAAGTTCTTCTATTTTATGTAAGGAAGATTATAAAAATACTTAACATTTAGTTTTTATGAGACATTAGCTTCAAACGCATACTGTTAGAAAAGGACTTATGACTTCAAAGGATAATAATTAATGAGCCAGGCCTTCTATAATATGCTAAATGTGATACAAAAACAGATTGCAGAATCTTAGAAATAAATGAGGTAAACTGGATAGGAAGCATGACATGCTTGTCATAGCGCAAGTAATTTTTCTTAGAAATTACATGAAAATATGTCTCCATTCTTCACCACAGATTAGACACCTTGCACCATGCAAAAGGAATGAAGAGGTGATTGGAGAAACTGTGTGAAAATGCAAACATCTGCATTCCATACAGAGCAGAACAGTCATTAGCTATGTAAACGTCATGTCCTGAGTATATGGAAAATCGGAGAAGACTACTCCAAGACTAAACAAAGGCATACTTTGCAGAGGAATGCAAAACAGCAAAGAATATGCCAGGCAGTTACACCCTGACATATAAATTGTCAGCAGCACCATCAAGCTTCTGTGCTTCTACATGGCATAATACTGAAATAATTCTAGAATTCAAACTCAAGAACCAGAACGGAATACAAAGAATACTAGAAAAATCAATTATATGAAAATAAATAGTACAGACATGCAAGAACATTCCTTATAATAACAATTTTTTTAAATAGCCCTGATACATGTCTGTTCCTCAATAGTGGAGACTAGCGGATGCTATAAAATAGGAAAACTGATAATTAGCCTTCATTTAATTATCAAGAGATTCAAATATCCACCTGTTTTCAACAAAGACAGGAAATATTTCCTGAAGCCCATTTATATACAAATCACACTGGACACTTGAGATAAATCTTTTATCAGTTATAAGAAATACTCAGACCAAAAAAAAAAAAAAAAAAAAAATACTCAGGAGAGATAAAGCCTTGCTAGGCTGCCATATCCCTCCAGTTGTAAGCATCTTTTCCAACTCTTGAATGCAATGATATAACTATTTGGCAAAATCAACCTTCCTTTCAGGACTTGTGTCCATTTCACTCTTTCTCTTCATCTAATAGAGCCTGACACCAGCTGTGTCATGAGCAATTTCCTCTTCTCTTCCTTTTCTTTCGTGTTGCTTTTAGCCCCTGCCAAGCCTTCCACAACATTCAACAGGTCTAACTCTGTCTTCTCTTCCTGACTGAACATGGCCCTCTATTGCCTATACAATCAAATGAGACCTCTCCAAAGCACCACAGGTCCTCTCTTCTATTTCTCTAATCTTCAGACTTCGTCACACTGCTTAGCATGAAGACACTGCTCTTCCTTCACGTCTTTCATGGCCATTCCCACGTCTTTCATCTGCCCATACACCTCTCATTCTAGAAAGTATGAATCAAGTCCTATCTCCTTGGATGTTCTGCCTTTTCTTCAGCATACATTAATGCTGGTTGATGTTTGTATAATAAAGACATGGGAAGAATGAAGGGGCACAACATTTAACAGAATAAGTGATCATAGCCCATTTTATTCAATGACTTTATCTGGTTGCTTACCAAAAGAACACCAAAAAAATATACTGGGTTGGTCAAAAAGTTCATTTGGTTTTTTCCATGTTACAGAAAAAGCCAAATGAACTTTCTGGTCAATCCAATATAAAACAACCATCAGTCTCCAAAGAGAATCCTCAAGCTTGATGAGGCATTAAAAATCATTTGCTTCAATTTTCTTATCTACAGACAAGAAAACTTGAGGTTCAGAGATGATGAAATTGAAAAACTTTGGTAGTGAAGAAAGAGGTTAAGACATCTGAAAACACTTTCTACACTGAGCAACCTCCATAGCTCACTAGCATTTCCTCTTTTCCAAGATCTCCATTCTATCAATGATTATATCACTATGAACTTTCTTCTTTCCTCTGGAGCATGGGCAAAACAGACCATGTTTGGAGTGCCTAAACTGATGCACACAATATCTAGAATTCTTTATTGTCATGTGCCTGGATATTTGAAAATAGATTAAAAGAAGCAACTTTTTTCTTACAGTTTTACTGAGATATAATTATTATGACATACTATACAGGGGCTTCCCTGGTGACTCAGGGTAAAGAATCTACCTGCATTTCAGGAGACCCAGGTTCAATCCCTGGGTTGGGAAAATTCCCTGGAGAAGGGCTTAGCAACCCACTCCAGTATTCTTGCCTAGAACATCCCATGTACAGAGGAGCCTGGTGGGCTACAGTCCATGGGGTCACAGAAAGTTGGACATAACTGAGTAACCAACACAAGGACAAGAAGAGACTAACAGTTTCACTTTTTCACAATAAATGCAGAAAGAAAAGTATGGAAAAAGTAGTGTGGGAGTACTAACATAGAAAAAACACTTTTCAGAATGAATCAAGGAGATTTCGAGAGGGAAATGAAAATTTAGGATTTCAAATTAGAAAAAACAAAAAAGTTCTTACTAATGCTAATTTTTAAAAAAATTCTATATATCAAGTTTTCACAACAACTCTGTATTTCATCAAATTACTGTTATTACCTATGGTTTGGTATGGTGGTGGTTTTCAGTCATGTCTGACTTTTTGCTAACCCATGGTTTGTAGCCCACCAGGCCCCTCTGTCCATGAAATTCTCCAGGCAAGAATACTGAAGTGGGTAGCCATCCCCTTCTCCAGGGGATTTTCCCAACCCAGTGATTGAACCTGGGTCTCTCACATTGCAGGCAGATTCTTTACCCTCTGAACCACGAGGGAAGCCCATATTATTATACAAATAATTGAAGGTTGGATAGTAAGTCAAAGCCAGCCAGCCCCTTTGAACGGTACCATGATACTGTCTGCCTGTGACGTGAGAGCATCTATCACATATGTGATTGCCATTGCCTTCTGTCTCCCTCACTTGATTATCAGCCTAAGGAGATGTACCTATAAATAGATTCTAAATAAACATTTGAAGATGAGAAGAAGGGAAACAAAAGAATAAAGATTAAGGCCAGGTCTTCAGACTCTTCATTTTGTGTGCCTTTCATTTTACCACGGAACCTCCAGGCTACAGCTAAAGATCATGCTACGTAATCAGCATGGCGACACTGACTAGTCAACTGAATGGTTCACTTCCTCTTTATGCAAAAGTATTTATTCTTTCATCAAGTTATTGATGCAGATAATCAACATATACAATTTTCCACATACCACTGAACTTAAAAAAGCAAAAAAAAAAACATTAAGGTAAGAAATATGTATTATTAAAAGTACAAGGAGTACGTCACACATCAGAAGATAACTTTTGATTAAAAATAAAAAAATGTCTGAAACTCTAAACAAGTCTTTCCTCTTCTCATTAATTGTGTTATTTCCCGTTTCCTAGGGATTTATCAGATGGGTTGGATTTATTTCCAACATCTCAGCCTTTGTTCTCCTAATCTGAGTTGCTGAATTGAATTTGAGCAAAAAATGGAAAGAAGTTCACAATGTAGTATTTTCTTTTACTGCTTCACTTGGCAAGATCAATATCCAGTTCCTCACTTCCTTTTTCCTTTTCACTAACAGATTTTTGCTCCTTACAGTTTTTCTTTACTCAAAGTGGTTCCTTAATAATAAGAGGTATATTTACTGCTTCTTGCTGGAGTCTCAAACACTTCTTGTGAATAGTTTGATAACAATGCTTACAATTTCCTTGCTTTTTAAAAATATGTAGCTCTTAGTTTTATATTTATAATTGTACATAAATGTGTGAAAAGTGAAAACCCCTAAGCTGCACTATAAATTAATCAATATTTTCAAAGCATTACAAAAGGTCAAAATAAATATATAAATCACAGTGCTTGCCATAGAGGAAATTTAAATATAGTTGAAAAGTTTTTAAAATAGCAAGTTATGAAAAATTAATCTAGCCTCAGAGAAGGGCAAATATTTTCAGTGTCCAGAGAGACACCCCTGAGCTCTTGGGAAATACACAGTGAAGACATCAGGGAGAAGATGCGGTCTGAGTTGGGACTTGAGGGGAACACTGAACTCACAGAGGGTGATATCAGAGCAAAGAAATTCTAGACGCTGGGACATGGCCTGTTCAGAATGCCTTCTATGAGCTGACTCTCAACACATTCACTTTCTAAAAATTCTACTCTCAATTAATTTTACACAAATCAACTATAATGTCTTCTGTGCAAAACTGTAATATAAATATACACATATTTAAAGCATTAAAATTATTTAAATAAAAATTAATAATTATGTTTCTTGTTTAGCAGTGCTATAGAAAATCAGACTAATAACTATACTTAGCATTGTTTTCAATTTAATAAGATACTCTTTCCAGATTTCTCTCTCCTCACTTAATTATAATGTTGCTGCTCAGCACCATTTTTAAATGATTTGCATCTAAGTCACAAAAAAGAACTGTTTCCTGACTTTGAGCTGAGCTAATGTCAAAGGTATTTCAGGACTCATTTAATTGAGTACATGCCTACTCACATTAAAAAAGGTAATTTTCAAGACCACTTAAAGACCTTTAATGATTGTTTTGACATGAAGTGATGTAACTTAGTGTGTTTTATAAAATATGAGTTAAGGATGAATTCATGCACAGTATGTAATATTGATTACATACATAGCATTCTGTTTTACTTTCCAAAGAGGTTATTCATTTAACAACGAGTTGTATAATCAAACACATGCACTTAGCACAACTGTAGGTAATATATGTATAATGCAAGGGTCATTTCACTTAGACTGAACAGGATATAGAAAAAATCATGAACATGAATTCAGCAATGTTTCATAGCTGTTTAGAGCAGGAAGCAAAGAAGAATGCCTTAATAACTGACACAGGATCATGAGGTATACTGAGTAGGATGTTATTGCTTAGACTGGATTTTGGCCAGAGCTCCAGCAAGCACTCTTGCAAAAACAGCCGTGGGATTTTTAATAGCCCAACAAAATCCAGATTCTCAGTTTTGCCTGCACTCCTAAATATTTAAACATCAAAACATACCCAAGCATTGGTAAGTTACACTCAGAAATATAATAAAACATATAATATTTTAAGTCATGCTATTTTAACAAATTTAATAAACAAGCTTCCCATTGTGATTAAGTTATTCTGAAAACAAGCAAGAAGAAAATAGATACTATGTTCAAGAATATTTTTAAATTTAAATAATGATATTCTTACAGAAAAATATGTTTTAAACTTTAAGATAAAAAAATATGCCAATTCATTTCAAAGTTTTCATTGTTCTCTTTGACAATTCCTTAGCATTACCAGTCTTCCAAATAAATTTAGGCAGCAGGAAAAAAAAAAAAATTTAGGCAGCAGGGAGGGATAAAGAAAAGAAAAATTATAAAAAGAGCAGTAAAGTATTTTTGAAAAAAAAAAAATGCTTGCAAGTCCTTAGAAAAGAATCATTAATATTGTTGAAATTTCAACATGTTAGGAGAATAGACAATGTCAGGCTTGATTGTTTCTACAACTAAACAAATGCATGCAATCCTTCGATCATGTTTTCAGGGAAAATGTAATTCAGTGGTCCAAAACCATATTCATGAAGTAAACACTTTATCTGCAAACAATGAGAATCAGAGACATGGCAAAAATATAGATGCTTTTATGTATCTGTATATATGATATGCATGTGGTATTATTCCCTGAATACTTGCATTCACTCAATCAACAACAGGCGTTCTATCCTTAAGGTTGGTTCAAATTGTCAAGAGAAAGCAAATATTTACATTTAAAGAGTGGAAGTCTTGAGTATAAGAAAGTCAGAAATATCTGGGTGTATCTTACAAACTAAGAGGTGGCTGAATGGACTTATGACCAGTACGTTGTACAAAGCCCTAATCTTAAAAAGACCCCTGCCTTGGGCTTTAATGCTTTGCAGTCACTGTCCTGCAGTAATTTTCTCTCTTAATTTGTGTTTTGCAAAGCAAAGTTCAATGGGCAGATGTAACAGGCACTCCAAACCTGGAGCCTCATTTCCACCGTCCTGCCCCCCACCACCTTCAGGGAAGAGGGCACCTGTTCTAATCCCATAAAGCCCAGGCCCTACCAGCAGCCCCATCCCTGCTCCTGGGGCTGTCACCATCCCCCATCTACCCCGGGAGGACCTGGATATGAGGACGGGGAGGGTTAGGATGCGGGCATGAGACAGTTGGTCAAGGCTAGAGGCCAAGTCTTAGCCTCTCAGCCGGGACAAGCCTTTTCATACACTCCTAATTCATGCACCAAGCATTTCCCAGCACCTACCACCAAGGTTTAAAAATCCCTGGGGGCTGCCTGTCTGACAAGGGTTGAGGCAGTGGGGCCAGGAACAGAGGAGATGTCTGTCTCAACTTCACCTGTTTTCAGCCTGAGCACAGTGCTTGGGTCCCATTGGCACAAGGGGGAACTTGACAGCCTGTATCCCTAGGGACCTCAGGGGCCAGCATGGGTCTGCATGTGATCTCCGGGTATTCTGGCACCCAGGGGTGCTCCCTTTGCAGGTACCATGCTGGGAGGATCTTCTCTTCCTCCTTGCAACCCACTCAAGTCTAGATTAAACTATTAGCATGAATTTTACCATCTATCTTCATTTTGTGCAATGCCAATTTTAAATGCAAATATCAGAATATTTGACTAGTATGCAGATTTATGCAAACTATACAATTTGTATTTCATCGCTGGTTACAGATGGTGCCTCCAGCTGTCCAGAAGAAACACACAAGTCAGATCCAGCAAGATTAAAGGAGGAACCGCTCAGCCACAATCCCAGCAACAGTATGAACACTCCAGGTTTATCATGACATCGAACTAAGTAGTACTTTTTATGAAAAACAGAAAAGATTTTTTAAATTAAAAGGCCGTGGTTATATAAAGAAAAGCTAAATATTGAAATATATGTATTCTGCCAAGTTAATCTGTGGATTTAATACATTAAAAATCTCAAAAAGAATTTTTTCACTTGTGTTTTAGAATACTTAGCAACAATATTCTTTAATGTATTCTAAATAGCACATGGGTGATTTTATCAATGAAAACTGGCCAAAAAAAGCATAAATAGGACAACTTAAGCATAACTAACTGAAAGGACAGAAGTACTGATACACAAATAATATGTAAAAACTGGAAAAGAATTAATAATTATAAACAAAAAAGCATCTGAAGGTAAGATATATAAAATAAGGTTATTTATGTTAAAAAATATTTACTCTAATTCAAATTTTATAGTCTCTATTACAAATAACCTCCAAAGGGCTAAAGGTTCAGTATAACCATTATAATTACTTCAACTGAATCTAACTGAGAATATATATATCAGATATATAAAAAATAACATTCTCCTTTTCAAAGTAATAGAAGAAATCACAAGGGGAAATATTGGTAGATATAAATATATAAAAACCAAGTAAAAGTTAAAACCTAGAAAGGCTATAAAGCCAGATTTGGGAACATTTATTTCCGATTTAAATTAAAATCCATGTTATCTGAAGAAATCATTCAAATTTTTACCAAAAAAACTATAAAGTACCATCACTAAAAGAAAGGAAAATTCATTAACAGGATAACAAAAGAACAAGACTAGAAACGAATGCTCATATTTTGCTATAGAGACATAAACTATAGCAAATTTGAAGTAACTTGTAAGAAAGAAAATTATTTTGTTTAATATTATCACTGCAACCAGTGTCATACTAAATAAACCTGGAATATTTGTACTCTTCAAGATCATAAGTAGTTGCAACTTTTATGAAATTCACTGTAGTTATATGTATGATATGATTATAGGTATGATAAGTTTTAAAGTTATCTTGTGATAAAGTTATTTCTCACTGTTATAATCCACTGAAAACAGATACTGACATTGCCAGGACAGCAACAAATAGTATCAAAATAGAGAAATGATTAAAAAACATGAGTCTCTAAATAATATTAGGCAGCAATTAAACTATTGTTCCATGTCAAAAAACAAGTAAATGTTTATCACATGCCATTAAACAAAAAAAGCCAAACACAGAACTATAGGTAAAGTCACTTCCCCGGCAGTCCAGTAGTTAAGACTTTGCCTTCCAATCCAAGGGAGCAGGTTTGATCCCTGGTTGGAAGTAAGATTCCATACGCCTCATGGCCAAAAAATCAGAACACAGACAAGAGAAACAAGACTGTAACAAATTCAATAAAAACATTAAACATGACCCACACCAAAAAAAACAGACCTGTAGGTACTTTGATTGCAATTATGAACAAAGGCAGATAAGCATAAGGACAAATTTTGAAAGGTCACACCAGAGCAAAAACTGATGTTTGGAATAAGTGGAGGAATGATTATTTCATCTTCAAATTTCTCATATTTGTATTTGTAAATTACAAGCTTACAAATTTGTAATTTGTAAATTTGTATTTGTAAATATTATAAATTACAAATATTATTTGTGTTTGTATATTAAAGAGAAAGAGAGGATTTCACTTGATCACATACAGGCTTGAGGTTGTGCTCATGCATTCTACCTTAGTATGGTTTTGGACTGGTTTAACTTGAATGCAAGGTAAGTCACTTCAGTTGTGTCTGACTCTCTGTGACCCTGTGGACAGTAGCCCACCAGGCTCCTCTTCCATTGGTTTCTCCATGCAAGAATACTGGAGTGGATTGACATTTCCTCCTCCACGGGATCTCCCCTACCCAGGAATCGAACACATGTCTCTTCTGTCTCCTGTATTGGCAGGCAGGTTCTTTACCACAAGCACCACCTGGGAAACCCTGCCCTCCTTCAGGGAATCTTTCCAACCCAGGGATCAAAACCAGGTCTCATGCATTGCAGGCAGATTCTTTACTGATTGAGCCACCAGGGAAGTCCAAGAATACTGGAGTGGGTAGCCTATCCCTTCTCCACTGTATCTTCCCAACCCAGGAATTGAACCAGGGTCTCCTGCATTGCAGGTGGATTCTTTACCAGCTGAGCTACAGGGAAGTTCCATCAATGTAAGTTTCCATTTTAAATTTAAATACCTCTCCTACGGGGAAGAAGTTCAGAGTATTCACCTAAGTTGGTAACTAAAAGCATCTCAGATTTGGAAGTTACCATAGTCTAAGGTCACTGAAGTTAATTACTTTATGCCATTGTGACTAGGTCCCAAGGCGTTTTCAACCCAAGACAAGTCTGTGCCCTGTGCCCATGCTTGGTAAGAGGAAAGCTCCCACATAAGAGCCAACGCAGTTCCTCTCCTCCCAACTCATCGACGCACTACTGCATAAGCAAAGACACGCATGTCCCCACAGGCACAAAAGGCTGTGGTACACATCCAAATAAAAAACAAGAGACACTGTGGCATCTCTCCTATGTCACAGTGATCAGTCCTTTCTTAGCATCTCAGGGTGACTGCCTGATGGATAGATTAACCTCACTGCACGGCATGTGGGATCTTAGTTCCCTATCCAGTGACTGAACCTGCACCCCCTAATTTGGAAATGTGGAATACTAACCACTGGACTATCAGGGAAGTCTTCCATCTCAGGGTTTCAATACCCCAGATCCAAGTTCCCATGCTTCTCTTCTTCCCTCTGTACAGCCTTCCTGTTAACCAATTACATCAAGCCTTCCCTGGCGGCTCCGTTGGTAAAGAATCTGCCTGCAATGCAGGAGACCCAGGTTAGATCCCTGGGTTGGGAAGATCCCCAAGAGGAGGGCATGGCAACCCACTCCAGTATTCTTGCCTGGAGTAATCCATGGACAGAAGAGCCTGGCAGGTTACAGTCCATGGGGCCGCAAAGAGTCGGACACAACTAAGCGACTAAGCATATGCCTCTGTTTAAAACTTGAACTCCACAAGGTGAGGGTTGTTACTTTTTGTACAATATTACTCAAACCAAAATGCAATAATTAACATATTTTATAAGCATCTACTAATAAAAATTAGAAGGGACACTGGGAAGGCAATTTGACCAAATGCAGTTCCCAACCAAACTGATTTACAGCACTTAAATGACTCAAATGCCATCAGAAAATCAATACAACCTAGATGAAAAGTGACACTGGATTTGGAATTGTCCACTCACATGGCCTTCATTTACTAAATGTTTGACCTAAGAGGCAGTCTGCTATCTTGCTTAAGAGCTCAGAGACTGGAATCAAAGCTACTTGGGTTACAATCAAGGCTCTGCCATAATATTTTTTTGTTTTGTTTTTAACTTTTATCCAGTTCCTAAATCTCCATGACTTTATTTCCCCCATCTTAGTATGGGAAAACTGAACCATTCCTAAAACACTGGGTTTGTTGTGAGAAGTGTTTAATGAGGTTGTTTAATGAGGATAGCAAGCAAACGTAGTGCTTGGAATGGATTGAACACGCTAACTCTGCTATTGCTACTGCTGCAACTGTTGATAACTTTCACGGCAATGTAAAAGACATTATGGTAGGTACTACCATCGGTTAAGGGCTCCCCAGGACAGGGAGTGGTAAAGCATCTGCCTGCCAATGCAGATGGGTTCATTTCCTGGGTGAGAAAGATCCCGTGGAGTAGGAAATGGCAACCCACTCCAGTATTCTTGCCTGGAAAATTGCACGGACAGAGGAACCTGGCAGGTTATAGTCCATAGGGTCGCAAAGAGTCAGACACAAGAGAACACACACAACAATGATTGGTTTTTTTTAAAATCTACTATAAGGAATAAATTCACTCTGGGAGTTTAGTAAAACATAATACTTTTCTTGCGCTTCTCACTGTTTAAGATGATTTAATGAATTTGAATTTCCAACCCAAAAAGGCATTAGTTAAGTACATTCTCTCTCTTTTTTTTTTTAAAGTAAAGTACATTCTTATCAGGGCTTCCCTGGTGGTCAGACAATAAAGAATGCAAGAGACCCAGGTTCAGTCCCTGGGTTGGAAAGATCACCTGGAGAAGGGAACGGCTACCCACTCCAGTATTCTTGCTTGGAGAATTTCAGGGATAGAGGAGCCTGGCAGGCTACAGTCCATGGGGTCACAAAGAATTGGACAGGAATGAGTGACTAACAGACACACACATTCTTATCAAGTCATGCCTTAATTTCTACCTTGCTTCAGAAAAAAAAAGTCAAACTTTCAGATGACTAAAACTTTTTCTTGCTTTTGAAGATAATAGAACATTTCTCATACTTGCCATTAAATCAGATCTCAGAATTTGAAGTTACACGAGCAAGTATTTAAAAGATATGCTTGATCTTTACTTTCCACTTCAATGATACTTAAAAATATTAATACCCAAACAAGACTGAGATAAAAACAGTATTTATAAAAAAAAATAGGTATATGATTCCGGGTTGCTAATTAATATATTATATGAAAATACTACTAAAGCTATATTATCTGTTCACTCTGCCCAAAATAATCAAGAAAAATATCCACCTCTACACCTTTGTTTGTATTTTTTCTATATAAGAGATCACTTTCTCCCTTATCAAACTTTTATTAAAGATTTAATTCAGGTGTCAATTTTTTTGGAACAAATTCCTGAGTGTCTCAATCCTAAGAGGTCACTTCTCTGAACTCTTCTAATGACGTGTATCTTAACTGTTTGGTAAATAACCCAATGTGGTAGATGTCCTCTAAAATGGCCTCCAGCGATCCCCACCATCTGATATTCACACCCTTCTGTAATCCCCTCTCCTTAAGAATGGGATGAACTTAATGACCTGCCTATAATGAACAGAACAGGACAAAACTAATGAAACGTTACCACTGAGATTAGGTTTAAAAAATTTTACCTCTGTCTTGCATGCCCTCTCTCGCTCTCTGATGGAAATTACCCATGTGAGTTACCCTGTTATCCTACAGGGAGGACCCCATGGCAAGGAGCTGAGGGCAGTCTTTTGCCAACAGCCAACAAAGAACTCAATCTTGACAACAACCACGTGAGTAAGAAAGTGGACTTTCTTCAGGCAAGCCATGCCACAACCACAGACCCAGTCAGTACCTCGACTGTAGACTTGTGAGCCAGAGGACCTAGTTTAGTTGTACCGGGATTCCTGACTCTCAAAAAGTGTGATTTACTAAACATCTGTTATGTTTCAACACTAAGGTTTAGAATAAATTTTCATGCAACAGGTTCATTTCACTGTATATTCGGTCTCTACAGTGTAAAAGTGTTAATCGCTCAGTTGTGTACGACTCTTTGCAACCCCATGGACTGTAGCCCACCAGGCTCTTCTGTTCATGGGATTCTCCAGGCAAGAATACTGGAGTAAGTAGCCATTTCCTACTCCAGAGGATCTTCCCAACCTAGAATAGAATGCAGGTCTCCTACATTGCCGGCAGATTGTTTACCATCTGAGCCACCAGGGAAGCCCATTCATTCTCCGTAACTATTAATTTCATCATAATTAAATCAATAAAGTTAATCAGGTGGATGAATTACGAAAATTAAAAGAAACTGAAATTGAATTCAAGACTCTAAAGAAGTTATTGATAAAGCACACACTGCGCCAAAGAATAAACTGACAAACATTTAAGCTCTAACACTTTTTAATTCAACAAATCATCTTTCAATCCCTATTAGGTAATTATACCCCATGCTTAAAGCTAACCATTGGAAGCCTGATAAAATAATTCACATTGCAACCGTTACTATGTGAATTTGTGATGTTTTAATTCTGCAAATCTCAACTCATCTATTGAGTTTACTATACAAAAGCTGAACATGTTTGGCACAGATCATAAGGAAGAAAGCTTAGAAGGCATATTTCTAAGATGGAATAGAACATACTTAGAGCGGAATTGTGAATGCCTCATATCCTACAGCAGGAGGAGACATATGTATCACTTCCCTGAGGATTTCACAATATGGCAGATGAAAAAGACAATAAAACAAGTAAATGAGCAAAGAGAAAATAGCAACTTGTTGGAATCAGTGCTGTGATGGAAATAAGCAGGCTACTGACACAAATAATGGATAGGGGGTGGGCATAATAGTACAGTATTCAGGGAAGACCTCTTAAATTTCCCTGGTGTAAAATAACAAACGCCCATGATCTTTGTCCAATTTTATACTGGGTTGCTACTCTCTGCGTGTCAATCTGCGAAAGCTGCTTACACTGAGTAAATTAGGTTTTGTCTGTGATATGAGTTGCAAAAAGTATTCTCTAGCTCAATGTCTCTTGTGGCAATTTTGGTCATGTAAAAATAGTTTTCTTTTATGTAGTAAGTAAAATTTATTACTCTTTTCCCCATGGTTCCTGGTTTTTATCGTAAGTTAGGAAAACTTTCTTCATGCTGAAGTCATATAAAATTCTCCCCTGATGTCTTCTAGTACTTTTAAGGTTGGTGTTTTAGATTGACATCTATGGTTTGTTTGAAGTTTCTGCTGGTGTAAGCTGTGAGGTATGGATTCACTTTTTTTCCAGATGGGTACCCTGCTGGCTCATAATTATTTACAGAAAAATCTATTTTTCCCTACTGATATTACATGGCACTACAATTCACATGTGTATTCTATATTCTTTTCCATTAATCTTTTCCTTCATGCCCAGAACCACACCGTCTTAATAACTGAGGCTTAATATGTTTTAATCTCAGGTGGGGCTAATTTCCACATCATCACTCTCCTTTGGCTGAATTTTCCTGGCTATTGGTGCTTATTTCCAATGACAATAGAAGATCAGTCTATCTAGTTCAAAAAAATCCTGTGGACATTTTTGTCTATGTCACACAAATTCATAGAATAAATTAGGACAAATGGACAAAATGCTTAGATTTTTCATGATGCATTATTCCAATTATTGAAGTATTCTTTCGGGATCATTAGAAGTTTTTCATAGTTTTTTTCCCCCAAACAGAAGTGCGCATATTTCTTACTAAGTTTATAGCTATTTAGATATACTTTTTGATGTTGAAAATCAGGGGTCTTTCTTCCATTATGTCTTCTAAGTGGTTGCAACTTTGTATTATACAGAAGTTATTGATTTTGTATAGTAATTTATCTTTACCACCATTTGGAATTTTTTTTACTCTTTGTAAGAATTTTCAGCTGACTCTTTTTTGGTTTTCCAGGTATACAGTCATGAAAGCTGCAAATCATTTTCTGTTTTTTACATCTCTGATTTCTCTCTCATGCCTAATGGAATTGGTTAGTACTCCAGAACAACGTTAAATAAGAGTTGTGATTCATATGACCCAGCAATCCCACTCCTGGGCATACACAACGAGGAAACCAGATCTGAAAGAGACACGTGCACCCCAATGTTCATCGCAGCACTGTTTATAATAGCCAGGACATGGAAGCAACCTAGATGCCCATCAGCAGATGAATGGATAAGGAAGCTGTGGTACATATACACCATGGAATATTACTCAGCCATTAAAAAGAATTCATTTGAATCAGTTCTAATGAGATGGATGAAACTGGAGCCCATTATACGGAGTGAAGTAAGCCAGAAAGATAAAGACCAATACAGTATACTAACGCATATATGTGGAATTTAAAAAGATGGTAACGATAACCCTATACACAAAACAGAAATAGAGACGTACAGAACAGACTTTTAGACTCTGTGGGAGAAGGCGAGGGTGGGATGTTCAGAGAGAACAGCATTGAAACAAGTATACTATCAAGGGTGAAACAGACCACCAGCCCAGGTTGGATGCATGAGACAAGTGCTCAGGGCTGGTGCACTGGGAAGACCCAGAGGGATGGGATGGGGAGGGAGGTGGGAGGGGGGATCGGGATGGGGAACACATGTAAATCCATGGCTGACTCATGTAAACGTATGGCAAAAACCACTACAATACTGTAAAGTAATTAGCTTCCAACTAATAAAAATAAATGAAAAAAAAAAAAAAGAGTTGTGATTCAGTTCTGTTCAGTTCAGTCGCTCAGTCGTATCTGACTCTTTGCAACCCCATGGACCGCAGCATCTGTCCATCACCAACTGTTGGAGTCTCCCCAAACCCATGTCCATTGAGTCAGTGATGCCATTCAACCATCTCATCCTCTGTTGTCCCCTTCTCCTCCTGCCCTCGATCTTTCCCAACATCAGGGTCTTCTCAAATGAGTCAGCTCTTCACATCAGGTGGCCAAAGTATTGGAGTTTCAGCTTCAACATCAGTTCTTCCAGTGAACACCCAGGACTGATCTCCTTTAGAATGGACTGGTTGGATCTCCTTGCAGTCCAAGGGACTCCCAAGAGTCTTCTCCAACACCACAGTTCAAAAGCATCAATTCTTTGGCACTCAGCTTTCTTTACAGTCCAACTCTCACATCCATACATGACTATTGGAAAAACCATAGCTTTGACTAGACAGACCTTTGTTGACAAAGTAATGTGTCTGCTTTTTAATATGCTATCTAGGTTGGTCATAACTTTCCTTCCAAGGAGCAAGCATCTTTTAATTTCATGGCTACAATCACCATCTGCAGTGATTTTGGAGCCCCCAAAAATAAACTCAGCCAATGGACATCATTGTCAGGTTCTAAAATGAGCAACAATGCTTCTAGCATTTACACATTAAGTATGATACTGGATTTTGGATTAAAATACATATATTTTATCATGTTAAAATAACTACCTAGTCACAATTAGAGATTTTTCTGTTTTAAAGTATGAACTTTAAATTAAATTTTGTTGCCAATCATGTGCTTTTTCCTCCTTAAATGTAATGTTAACAGATTTCCTTTTATAGACCATTACTATACTCCTGAAATAAACTCCCTTAATCAGGATATTTTATTCTTTTAATGTGTGCTAAATTCTGTTAACATTTAATTTAGGACTTTGTGTAGTTATTTGCATGAATATGACTATGAATGATCTAAAGTTTCTTTTTAATTGTAACCATTATTAAGTTTTGACATTAACATCATGTTCACATCATTTTAAAACTTGATACACTTCCTTTTCATATTCCCTGAAATAGTTTAAATACCATTGACATTAGGTTTTAAAGGGTTTAGTAGAATTTTCTTGTGAAATCATTAGGACCTAGTGTTTTTGTCAATGGGAGTATATATTTCTCTGCCCTCCTAGCCAATGCCATCTTAATCTGTCTGTCTTTATTTTCTCTATATAAAATATAGAGAACCTTATAGTAAATTATCTCTCTCTGGAAATTTAACCATTTTATTCAATTTGTCAAATTATTCATCTGGAGTTTAGAATGCAAACTCTCTTACAAGATAAATTTCCAGCATTTTGAGGTATTTTTCCTATTATCCTTTCTTACATTATGTATTTCTTTCTGCTCTCTACATTTTCTTGTAATCTTATTTTAGTTTTTCTAAGGGAAAAGTACTATTCATCTCTTATTTATTTGATTTCTTTCTGCCTTTATGTTTCTTAGTTATTTCATTTTGCTTTGCATAGATGGATTTTGTTGTTTTCTTCTAGCTTCCTAACTTACTACTCAAAGTAGTAAATGCATAATTTTTCTTCTGGAAGTTATTTATCCACTATCATAGGTACTGAAACAGGCTGTATTTGTATTATTATATTTATTTTCTGTATTAATCTTAGTTTGGATTTCCTTTTTGACATGACTTTGAGAGAAAGATGTTTTAATTTGTTATTTTCAATTTTATGCCCTTTAATAATTTGTAGTTTTACAGTATTATGATTAGTGCAATTTTCCTTGTCATACTACAAATGTTTCATTTCTATTAACATTCAATGGTCACTAGAGAAGATGTACTCTCTGTTTTAAGGAAACAGTTTTATACGTCAATTAGATTCATCTTTTTAGTAATATTACCTAGGTCTTAGAGATTTACATATTTTTGGCCACTTAGTCTGTTATTCACTATGTAAGAAAATTAAAGTTCTTCATTCTAAACTGCTTATTTTTTCTTGTTTTATGAATAGTACATAGATATATTTCATTGTTAGACCTTTGCTATGAATGGTTCAATCCTTTTAAAGTGTTATTTTATCTTGTTTAACATTATAAACTGCTCTTTTTGTTTAATTTAAGGTTAATTTGACTTAAAGTCAGATGCTTTATATCATCTGGATCATGATTATAGCTTACTTTTAATTTGCATTTGAAATTGTTGTTCAGTTGCTAAGTTGTGTCCGACTCCTTGCAACCCCATAAACTGCAGCATGCCAGATGTCCCTATATTTCACTATCCCCTGGAGTTTACTCCAACTTACATCCTTTGAGTCTGTGATGCCGTCTAACCATTTTATCCTCTGTCACACCCTTCTCCTCCTGCCCTCAGTCTTTCCCAACATCAGGGTCTTTTCCAATGAGTTGACTCTTCACATCAGGTGGCCAAAGTATTGAAGTTTCAGTTTCAGCAACAGCCTTTCCAATAAATATTCAGGGTTGATTTCCTTTAGGATTGACTGGTTTGATTTCCTTGCTGTCCAAGGGACTCTCAAGAGTCTGCTCAAGCACCGTAATTTTAAAGTATCAATTCTTCGGCACTCAGCCTTCTTTACGGTCCAATTCTCATATCCATACGTGACTACTGGAAAAACCACAGCTTTGACTATACAGACTTTTGTCAACAAAGTGATGCCTCTGCTTTTTAATATGCTATCTAGGTTGGTCATAGCTTTTCTTCCAAAGAACAAGTGTCTTTTAATTTTGTGACTGCAGTCACCATTTGCAGTGATTTTGGAGTCCAAGAAAATAAAGTCTGTCACTGTTTCCATTGTTTTCCCATCTATTTGCCATGAAGTGATGGAACCAGATGTCATCATCTTCGTTTCCTAAATGTTGAGTTTTTTTTTAAATTATTTTTATTAGTTGGAGGCTAATTACTTTACAATATTGTAGTGGTTTTTGTCATACATTGACATGAATTAGCCATGGAGTTACATGTATTCCCCATCCCGATCCCCCCTCCCACCTCTGGGTCTTCCCAATGCACCAGGTCCGAGCACTTGTCTCATGCATCCAACCTGGGCTAGTGATCTGTTTCACCCTAGATAATATACATGTTTCGATGCTGTTCTCTTGAAACATCCCACCCTCGCCTTCTCCCACAAAGTCCAAAAGTCTGTTCTGTACATCTGTGTCTCTTTTTCTGTTTTGCATATAGGGTTATCATTACCATCTTTTTAAATTCCATATATATGTGTTAGTATACTGTAATGGTCTTTATCTTTCTGGCTTACTTCACTCTGTATAATTGGCCCCAGTTTCATCCATCTCATTAGAACTGATTCAAATGAATTCTTTTTAATGGCTGAGTAATATTCCATGGTGTATATGTACCACAGCTTCCTTATCCATTCATCTGCTGATGGGCATCTAGGTTGCTTCCATGTCCTGGCTATTATAAACAGTGCTGCGATGAACATTGGGGTGCACGTGTCTCTTTCAGATCTGGTTTCCTCAGTGTGTATGCCCAGAAGTGGGATTGCTGGGTCACATGGCAGTTCTATTTCCAGTTTTTTAAGAAATCTCCACACTGTTCTCCATAGCGACTGTACTAGTTTGCATTCCCACCAACAGTGTAAGAGGGTTCCCTTTTCTCCACACCCTCCCCAGCATTGATTGCTTGTAGACTTTTGGATAGCAGCCATCCTGACTGGCATGTAATGGTACCTCATTGTGGTTTTGATTTGCATTTCTCTGATAATGAGTGATGTTGAGCATCTTTTTATGTGTTTGTTAGCCATCTGTATGTCTTCTTTGGAGAAATGTCTGTTTAGTTCTTTGGCCCATTTTTTGATTGGGTCATTTATTTTTCTGGAACTGAGCTTCAGGAGTTGCTTGTATATTTTTTGAGATTAATCCTTTGTCTGTTTCTTCATTTGCTATTATTTTCTCCCAATCTGAGGGCTGTCTTTTCACCTTACTTATAGTTTCCTTCATTGTGCAAGAGCTTTTAAGTTTCATTAGGTCCCATTTGTTTAGTTTTGCTTTTGTTTCTAATATTCTGGGAGGTGGGTCATAGAGGATCCTGCTGTGATTTATGTCAGAGAGTGTTTTGCCTATGTTTTCCTCTAGGAGTTTTATAGTTTCTGGTCTTACATTTAGATCTTTAATCCATTTTGAGTTTATTTTTGTATATGGTGTTAGAAAGTGTTCTAGTTTCATTCTTTTACAAGTGGTTGACCAGTTTTCCAGCACCACTTGTTAAAGAGGTTGTCTTTTTTCCATTGTATATCCTTGCCTCCTTTGTCAAAGATAAGGTGTCCATAGGTTCGTGGATTTATCTCTGGGCTTTCTATTCTGTTCCATTGATCTATATTTCTGTCTTTGTGCCAGAACCATACTGTCTTGATGACTGTGGCTTTGTAGTAGAGTCTGAAGTCAGGCAGGTTGATTCCTCCAGTTCCATTCTTCTTTCTCAAGATTACTTTAGCTATTCGAGGTTTTTTGTATTTCCATACAAATTGTGAAATTCTTTGGTCTAGTTCTGTGAAAAATACCGTTGGTAGCTTGATAGGGAGTGCATTGAATCTATAGATTGCTTTGGGTAGTATAGCCATTTTGACAATATTGATTCTTCCAATCTATGAACGCGGTATATTTCTCCATCTGTTTGTGTCCTCTTTGATTTCTTTCATCAGTGTTTTACAGTTTTCTATGTATAGGTCTTTTGTTTCTTTAGGTAGATATACTCCTAAGTATTTTATTCTTTTTGTTGCAATGGTGAATGGTATTATTTCCTTAATTTCTCTTTCTGTTTTCTCATTATTAGTTAAATGTTGAGTTTTAAGCCAATTTTTCACTCTCCTCTTTCACTTTCATCAAGAGGCTCTTTAGCTCCTCTTTGCTTTCTGCCATTAGAGTGATATAATCTGCACATCTAAAGTTGATATTTCTCCTGGCAATCTTGATTCCAGCTTGTGCTTCAGCCAGCCCAGCATTTCACATGATATACTCTGTAATGTAAGCTAAATAACAAGGATGACAATATATAGCCTTGATGTACTCCTGTGCCAATTTGGAACCAGTCTGTTGTTCCATGTCTAGTTCATGTCTGTTGCTTCTTGAACTACATACAGGTTTCTCAAGAGGCAGGTAAGGTGGTCTGGTATTCCCACCTCTTCAAGAATTTTCCATATTGAAATAAATGTACTTACTTTATCTGCCATTCTCTTTCCCTCTACTGTCCCCCTTTTGTAACATTTATTGTTTCTACTGTCAGCACAACTATCATTACAGTCTATTTTGTTGCCCTAATCCCTATATTTGCTCTGCTCCTAAAAGAGTTACATGGATCTTGTGCTCCTGGTTAGTATTTTCACTGGTTTTTTCAGACAGCTCTTATATGTCCATACTTCATCTTCTTAAAAATTCCTTAAGATATCTGACAGGCACAATATTCCCAGAGTTAAGCATGTTCAAAATCATTTACTATGACTTTTGAACTTGAACAACATTTTTGCTGGCTATAAAATTCTTGAGTCACACTCTTTCTCTTAAGATTTTGTACATGTTGCTCCACTATCTTCTAGCCCCGAACAGTTACAGGGCAGTTTAAGGTCACATTAATCTTTTTCTTTTAAAAGTGACATTTTTCTTGGCCACCCAAAGGATTCTTTCACTATTTCCAATGTTAAGCATTTAACATGGATGTTTTCACGTTGATGGCTCTGTGGCAACTTTCACTGGGCTTGGTAAAAGCCATGTCTTTGGCTTATGGAAGTTCACATACTTAATTTTGTCACATAATTTCCGTTTCATTTATTAGCAACTCCAGTAATATGCATGGTTGACTTCATTTGTCTATATTCTGTAGTTACAATTTTATCTATAATCTTATTGAACTCTTTATATTTGTTTCATTTTGCTCACTTTTCTCATATCCATCCTCTAGATCTTTTCTATGTTCCAGCATTGTTATTTCTTCTTTTTCTGACAAGTTTACCAGGTTTAGCTAACAATTTTTGTCTCTTTCTTGGCTCCATTGTTTTGTTTTGTTTTTCATGACCTTTCCTTACATGGTGGCTCAGACAGTAAAGAATCCATCTGCAATGCAGGAGACCCAAGGTCAATCCCTGGGTTGGGAAGATCCCTTGGAAAAGCAATGGCTACCCACTCCAGTATTCTTGCCTGGAGAATTCCATGGACAGAGGAGCCTGGTGGACTGTAGCGAAGAGTCAGACATGATTGACTAACACTTTCACTTTTTTTTTTTTTTCCCTTACCTAGCTTTTGATATTCTTCTTCATTTCCTCATTATTTTCCTTGTGATTTTCTTTACAAAGATCCTGGGCTGGTTCTTTTTTTATATCATAGTAGTAGCCCTGGTACTTTTTTTTTTTTTTTCTGTACCAGCTGCTTGCTGGAAATTCATGTAGGGAAGGATCCAGGGGCATGTTCCAGGATAACAGCACTTTTTGTCATGATAAAGGATTTTGTTTATGTATTTATTTGCACTTCACATTTCCTCAGCCAGTGGACATGGTAGCTGTGGTATATTTCTTAACTATGGCTTATATTTTATTACGATTAACTTATTGTTACTGCTGAGAGCCAAGCTAGGTCTGAGAAAGAGCCTGCACTCTGCTGGTTCACCCCATTTGACCTGTTATAAAAATGGAGGTCAGACACTGCACCAAAGTATGCATCCCCCTTCTCCAAAAATAATACTCTTTTAGTATATTGACTACACTCTCACTCCATTCTGTTTCATTTCCACATCCTACTGTACAGTATCATAGCTCTGGATAGAATTCATTTTGGGATGAATCTGGGGTTTTATCAGTGTCCTAGTTTCACCCAAAATGGTTGCTCATATTTTGGTTTCTCTTTCACCTTGTTGTTTTGGATAATTTCTGGGACGAGGATGGAATAATCTGACTATAAACTACCACATTCAAATCAGAGGTCTGATCCTAAATTCTTTCATTGTTAGTCTTAACAATGAACATTCTCAAAATCCACATGTTTTACATGTTTAGGAATTGAGTTGGAAGTACTAAGAAATAACAATAGCCATCTGCTTTGTATCTGGCACTCTGCATACAAATATATTTATTTTATTCTGTAGTCCTTAAAACAGCCCTGCAAATTAGGTATTATTATCTTCATTTTACAAATGAACAGCAGAGCCCAGAATTCAACCTCGCTCTATCTGACTCTAAGGTCCACATTCTTTACTCCAAACCACACACAAATAAGTCCCTCTCCTCCAAATATAATTTTTAAATGTTTAATTGTAGTGGAAACAAAGGAATTCCTGATTGATTAGATGGTGGCATTATTTCCTTGTTCTGGAATCTAAATTTCTTTAGTCTCCTCCAAATATTTTTTTAAACACTGGTTACATATAGAAGGAAAAATTTTAGAACAGAAATGGTTGCATGCTATTGCAGTAGGACTACACTTCCTAAACTGTAAAAACCACAAAGTCCAACATAACACAACCAATATGCTGTTTGGTTTCATCCCCTAAGCAACTGACCAAACACTACTATAAAAGTGTCTGCCAATGGATTTGACAAAGATTAAGAATGTTGATACACCCCTACCTAAAAAATAAACTTTTAATAAACATAAATAATAAATAGGCGAGCATTCAAATGAAAAAATATATATTTTTGAGAGTAAATTACAAATGTTTCATTTTGAATAGAACTGATATAATTACTTCATGAATGTTTTAAACTTGTGACATGTATGAAAACTTCAGACACAATCACTATTTCAGTCACAGATAGAAATTAGTGATTGCTACCATATTCATCTTGCCATTCAAATGAAGGAAGCAATGCACAAATCCTCCCTTCTTTCAAAATAAAGTTTTATTTTAAAATTTTAATAGATATCCTCTAAAGACAGCACTAAAAGAAGACACGATAGAAAAGCACTGTATTTCAAATAAAGACTTGAGTTTTTATACCAGTTCTACATTATTCGTGGTGTGAATCTGGGCAAGTTACTTAACCTCGAAACTTCACTGCCTTTGTGTATAAAATAGACTTGGAAATACCTCTCCTCAGTGTTTCTGTGTGGCTAACACCTTTGTAAACAGGCTAATGTAGTTTCTAACACAAGTATTTACTGAACTTGAAAAACATGAGTAATTTCTTATTTCTCCTTCCTGCTGCACGAAGTTAATATGAAAATCACAGTATATTTATATATCATAATATCATGATATTATGATGAGTGATAGCAAACTTAACTTGCTATCAATTTAAAATAGATTGCTACAGACCCAAGTTAGCTACATGTAAGCTTCATGGTAACCATAAAGCAAATATCTATCATAAATACATAAAAGATAAAGAGAATATAAGCATACCACTAAATAAAGTCATCAAATCACAAAGGAAGCAAGGAACTATAAAAATAGCTTTAAAACAACCTAAAGACTAAAAGAGCATACCTCTTAATAATTACCTTAAATGTAAATGGATTAAGTACTTCAATCAAGAGATACACCATGGCTGAATGGATTAAAACAAATGACTCATCTATTTGCTGCCTATCAGAGAGACACTTTACATGTAAGGACCTACACAGATAAAAAGTGAAGGAATAAAAAAGATATTTCATGCAAATGGAAACCAAAAGAAAGCTCAAACGTCTATACTTTTATCAGATGAAGTGAAGTGAAGTCGCTCAGTCATGTCCGACTCTCTTCGACCCCGTGGACACTCCTGGGATTTCCCATGGGATTTTCCAAGCAAGAGTACTGGAGTGGGTTGCCATTTCCTTCTCCAGGGGATCTTCCCGACCCAGGAATTGAACCCTGATCTCCCGCATTGTAGGCAGATCTTTACCATCTGAGCCACCAAGGAAGTAGACCTTAAAACAAAGACTGTAGTTTTAACAGACAGGCAGTGTTACATAATGATAAAGGGGCCAATCCAAGAAGAATCTGTTACATTTGTAAACACAATAACTGTAGAGAACTTTAATACCCCTCTTACATTAGTGGGTAGATCACTGAGGCGGAAAAATAAATAAGAAAACATAGCCTGAAATGACATATTAGACCACATAAAATTAACAGATACCTACAAAATACACCATCCAAAAGCAACAGAATACACATTCTTCTCAAGTGGAACACATGGAACACTTTCCAAAATAGATCCCATGTTATGAAACAAAACCAGTCTTATTAACTTTAAGAGTAATGAAATAGATCAGTTTCATACCAGAAACCAGAAATTAATTACATGAAGAAAACTGGAAAATTCATGAATGTGCTGACTTGCTCAGTCATAGCTGACTCTTTGCGACCCCATGGATTGTAGCCAGCCAGGTTTCTCTGTCCACAGAATTTTCCAGGCAAGAATACTGGAGTGGGTTGCCATTTGCTTCTCCAGGGGAATCTTCCTGACCCAAAGACTGAACCTGAGTCTCCTGTGTCTCCTGCATTGCAGGCAGATTCTTTACCACTGTGCCACCTGGGAAGCTAAGGACAGAATTAAATGGCCCTCCCTTTGGCTGTCCACCAACTCCTGCCACAGTATAGCCCACAGGTGGAGAGGGCCCTGGCTGGCCAAGTCATAGCCCAGCAGAGCACAGTTCCAGTGTCCACAGGAAATTCAGTTTTACCTGCTACATCAATGGTGACCCAAGGCTCCCCTGGGGTAATGAGAAAAGATCAAGTGGGATCTATAAGCAGGCAGGCACTCGGGCCCCATCGGTCAGTGTGTGGGCTCTCTCATCCAGCTTATTCACAAAGAAGTGGGACTGGTCGGGGTTGCCCCTTGGGTGTCCCTCAGGAGGGTGCTCAGGACATTCCCCCTTTCAGTGCCCCCCTTTCTGACAAGAGCACATGGATTCAGGCCCAGGCATCTTCTTGGGGGTCTGTCCAGCCTTCTCAGTCCTTCAACGTCCCCTCGGGGTGGTAAGTGAATCAGAACAGCCAAGAGCTGCATTTTCTTTATTAGCCTCTTATTTTTATTGGCTTCCTCCATCAAGTCTTGGTAGTTACAGAGCCTGAAAGGCCTCCCCTATCAAGGTTGACAAGGATGAAGATAAAACAACATGCTAATGAACAACCAATGGGTCAAAGAAGAAATAGTAATAAAAGGAGTAACAAAAAATATCTTGAGAAGAATGAGAATGAAAATGTAGCATACCAAAATTTATGGATTATAGCAAATGCAGTTATAAAAGGGAAGTTCACAGTAATAAATGCCTACTTCAAGAAACAAGAAAAGCCTCAAATATACAACTTAAGTTTACACCTCAAGGTACTACAAAAGGAGCAAAGGTCAAAGTTAGTAGAAGGAAGGAAATAATAAAGATTATAGCATAAATAAATGAAATAAAGACTTAAAGAACAAAGAAAAGATCAATTAAACTAAGAGTTGGTTCTTTGAACAGAAAAATAAATTGATAAATGTTTGGATGAACTAAGAAAAAAGTGAAAGGACTCAAAGAATTAAAATCAGAGATGAAGGAGGAGACTTACTACTGGTACCATGGAAATACAAAGGATGATAAAAGACAATTACAAACAGTTACTGGAAACACTGGATAACCTAAAAGAAATGGAACATACAACCTATAGAGACTGAATGATGAAAAAGAAAATCTTAACAGACTGATTACCAGCAAGGAGATTGAATCAGTAATCATAAACCTCCCAATAAACAGAAGCCCAGGGCTAGAGAGCCTCACTAGTGAATTCTACAAAACATTCAAAAATAATAACAATGCTTCTCTAAATCTTCCAAAAGGTCTAAGGGGGGAGGGGATATCTTCCAAACACATTCCATACAAGACCAGCATTACCCTGACACCCAACCAACAAGAATGACACAAAAAAGAAAGTTACAGGCCAGTATTTCTGTTGAACACAGATGCAAAAGTCTCAACAAAATATTAGCAAACCAAATTAAACAATACATTAAAAGTATTATACACCATGGTCACAACTAACATCATACTTAATGGTGAAAAGCTGAAAGCTTTTCCTCTAAAATCAGGAACAAGACAAGGATGCCCACTCCCACCACTTTTATTCAACACAGTAATGAAAGGACCAGTCAGAGCAATTAGGCAAGTAAAAGACATAAAAGGCATCCAAATTGGAAATGAAGAAGTACAGCTGTCATTGTCTGAAGATGACATCAATATTATATACAGAAGACCTTAAAGATGCCATCAAAAACTTGTTGAAACTCATAAACAAATTCAGTGAAGTTGCAGGATACAAAATCAATTTGCAAAAATCTGTTGTTTCTTACTTATACTAATAACAAACTATCAGAAAGACAATTTTTTAACATCTCATTTACAGTTGCATCAGAGATGAAATACTTAAGCATAACTTAAACCAAGGGGATAAAAGACTTGTACATTGAAAACTACAAGGTATTAATGAAAGAAATTGAAGATGACAAAAATAAACAGAAAGATGTCTGTACTCATGGATTAGAAATATTGATACTGTTAAAATGTCCATACTACCCAGAGTAATATACAGATTCAATACAATCCCTACCAAAATTCCAATGGCATTCATTGAAATAGAACAAACAGTCCTATAATTTGTATGGAAACAAAAAAGACCACAAATAGCCAGAGCAATTTTGAAGAACAACAAAGCTGGAGGCATCACACTCCTTGACTTCAAGTCATATTACAAAGGTATACTAACTTAAACAGTATGGTATTGGTATAAAAAAGGACACATGGAACAACAGAATAGAGAACCCAGAAATAAACCTACACTAATTCATGACAAAGGAGCCAAGAAAATACAATGGAAAAGGGAGAGTCTCTTCAATAGTGACACTGAGGGGAAGAAAAGAAAAAGAAACTGGACCACTATCTTGTACTATATGCAAAAGCTAATTCAAAATAGATTAAAGACTTAAACATAAGACCTGAAACCATAAAATACCTAGAAGAAAGCAAAGATGATAAGCTCCTTGACATAATTCTTGGCAATGATTTCTTGGTTCTTATAGCAAAAGCAAAGGCAACAAAAATAAAAATAAATAAGTAGAACTCTATCAAACTAAAAAGCCTCTGTACAACACAGATAACCCAATAACAAAATAAAAAAACAACCTACTGAATGGGAGGAAATGACAGCACATCATATATCTGATAGGAAGCTAACTCAATACAACTCAGTAGTGAAACAAACAAACAACTGATTAAAAACTGGGAAGAATATCTAAACAGACATTTTCCAAAGAAGACATACAGAGAGCCAACAGACACAGGAAAAGATACCCAACATCATTATTCATCAGGGAAATGCATATCAAAACACAAGATATCACCTCACACCTATTAAAACAGCTTATCAAATAGCCATTTTAGCAGAAGGCATTGTGTACCCTGCAGAGAGGGCATATTTTATTGGATTACACAATTTGAGTATTCTCCGCTTTTTCAAACCCTGATCATAAAAAGTCTACAATTTAGTAGGAAGAAAAAAAGGAATTTAGTAAGAAGAAAAAATATCTAGTCTAAATCTACAACTTAGTAGGAAGGGAAAAAAAGTGCAAATAAGATTATGTGAGATAAGTTCAGGGCAAACAAAGCCACTGGAGTTTAGAAAGAGTACCTCATTCACCTGGGACAAAAGCCTAGCAGTTAGACACATGGACTTTTGAAGGAGAGACAGCCTGTGTTCTATTACTGCCCAACCACTTGGTGTATGGCCTTGGGCAATTTACTTAAACTCCTTTACCTTCAGATTCCCACCTGTAGAACAGACCTTCCCAGGGTTGTAGAGAGGATTTAACACACCATAAGTCTCAGCACTCAGGACCCAGGAGTTAAGAATAATATCACTATCAGGATCTAAGTCACACAGTTAAGGACAGAATACTATTACATCTACTCTCATTTCTAGCAAAGACGTGCTGTCAGTTCCCCCTTAAATGATGTTCATGGTGATTTAAACAAGCAAACAAAAACCTACTTGCCTTTAGCCCTAGCTCAGATATGTTTGGAAGAAAAGAAGTAGTAAGGTATTAGTAAAAGCAATAAAAATATAATAACACACTTGACTGCACTATGAACTACGTAATCTAATTACTTGTTTTGGTTCTTAGTGCTTAGTCACTCAGTCATGTCCAACTCTTTGCAACCCCATGGACTACATGTAGCCCACCAGACCCCTCTGTCCATGGGGATTCTCCAGGCAAGAATATAGGAGTGGGTTGCCATGCCCTCCTACAAGGGGATCTTCCCTACCCTGGGGTCAAACTCAGGTCTCACTTGCCTTTAGCTCTAGCTCAGATATGTTTGGAAGAAAAAAACAGAAGTAGTAAGATATTAGTAAAGCAATAAAGATATAATAACACACTTGACTGTACTATGTACTAGGTAATCTAATCACTTGCTTCTAGGAGTTAGGATTATTATAATTCTAAACAGAAAATGCTGCTTCCTGTTTAAATTTTAGTTCTTAATTTAGAAATAAAAAGACGTAAGGAAACATATACAGATCTTTCAGGTAGTTTATTTTTCTAGGGTAGGATATTTTTTTGCTTCTATCTTCTGGCATTCAGTCCTGTGAACTGATTCAGACCTGGGTTGAATTTCCCCAAAACCACAAAGTCGAGTGATGGCGCCTAGAAAGCTCGTGACTAATTTTAACCTTAAAAATAAGCATCTGTGCCAGAAATCTGTAGTAAAATGAGGCAACATCAAAGGTGTAGTGAACTGAGGCAAAGAGAACAACAACAAAAATACCTATCAATATTTAGACCTACAAAATTAGCATTAAACATCATTAACACTTGAACTTAAATTCCTAAGAGCATATTTATATGCTACCCACTCTTTCACACTCTCCATATTTGCCTTAGACAGGACAGGGAGCTTGGGAAAATGTCAATACAAAGATTTTTAATTCTGCTGTTGACTATGTAAAAAAAGAAAATGAACTACCTTTTCCATAAAATGTCTCAACACAAGACTATATTGTTTCCAAAAAATTACCATAATCAAACATTCTTTTTTTAAGGGTAGAAAAATATTTTAATGCTCATTTAAAAAATAATGAAATGAAGTGATGATCCACATGTAATATTTTAAATAATGTTTTGATATAATGTTAATTCTTTCTGGAATTACCCATAATGTATGCGTAGGGAAAAAGAGTACAATACAAAACAACTATCTCAGGTACTATCCATTTGAAAAAAAAGGAAAGAGAGGAGAGTGAAGGGAGGGGAGAGAAAGACAAGAGACAAATGAAATATGCCGAATTTTAACAGTGAGATTGTTAGAACTTTGCTGACTTTGTTGTTCTCTATACTTTCACACTGTCTCCACATTTTCTACAAGGTGCAAAGTTGGTTTCACAAGCAAATAAATGAAAAATCCTGTATCTGAAGTATTATCTGTCAAATGGGATAATACAGATGTTTCCATCAGGAAAAACACAACCAATTTTTAAAATTAAGAAATGATAAGTAAGGAAGCCCATATTTTTGCTAAAATATTATTTATTTTGGTGTATTAACTCCTACCACGTAACCAATATTCCCTTCACGGATTACAGCAGAAAGTGAAGAGAAACTAAAGAGCCTCTTGACGAGGGTGAAAGAGAAGACTGAAAAAGTTGGCTTAACAGTCAACATACAAAAAACTGATAAGATCATGGCACCTGGTCCTATCTTCAGGAAAACAGAAGGGGAAAAAGTGGAAGCAGTGACAGATGCTATTTTCCTGGGCTCCAAAATCACTGTGGATGGTGACTGCAGCCATGAAATTAAAAGATGCCTACTCCCTGGAAGGAAAGCTATTACAATCCTAGTCACTATACTAAAAAAGCAGAGACATCACTTTGCCAACAAAGGTTCATATCGTCAAAGCTGTGGTTTTCCCAGTAGTCAAGTATGGATGTGAGAACTGGACCATAAATAAAGCTGAGTGCTAAAGAATTGATACTTTCAAATTTTGGCACTGGAGAATGTGTCCCTTGAACTGCAAGATCAAACCAGTCAATCCTAAAGGAATTCAGCCTTGAATATTCATTGGAAGGTCTGATGCTGAAGCTCCAATATAGTGACCACCTGATGTGAAGAACTGACTCTCTGGAAAAGCCCCTGATGCTCTAGCAAAGATTGAAGGCAAAAGCAGAAGGGGACAGCAGAGGATGCAATGGTTAGATAGCATCACCAACTCAATGGACATGAACTGAAGCAAAGTCTGGGAAACAATGGAGAACAGAGTAGCCTGGTGTACTGCAGTCCATGGGATCACAAAGAGGTGAACAGGACTTAGCAACTGAACAACAGCAAGCAACCAATATGCCATTGAACTTTCGCCACTGAGATAGACTCAACAACAGACTAATTTCTAATGCTAATTTAAGATTTTTTTAACCTCACTCTTTAATTTAAAACCTTTATCAGCTGAAAAAAAAAAAAACTCGTAAATATTCTAGCGGACTTAAGCACATGAAAGCAGTTGTATAGGGAAGGGTTGATGTAATTTATACCAAACACAATCAAGTTTTTCAGGTTAATAAGGAAACGCCGACCGGGCAAGCAGAAAGTAGAACACTAGTTTTGATATATCTGAAGCTCTGCTGTTCTAGTGCATGAAGGGAAAATATACATATAAAACTTAATATACAGTAAAGCAATCAACAGGTTTCATATGCCAGGTCAAGACACACTCTCTCCCACCCCTAGAGAATCATCTCTGCCTGCTTGCTCAACTACTCTCCAGTTGCCTAGCCTTCTCTGAGGCCTTCCTGAGCCCCTCCCAATTTGGCCAAGCAGATGGGGACCATGGACAAGCCCTGCTGCTAGCCATAGCTCTCAGAAAAGCTGAAAATACTGAGTCACACCAAGACTGAAACATACTTGTCACTCACACACACACACACAGAATATAACTGTCACCAGACTCTCACAAAACTGATAAATGAACTATTAATACATCCTAAAATGTTGCTTTGGTTGCATAAATTACATATATCGATTCTGGGGAAACCAACTGTCCACAGTTGTCTGCAACTCAGTAGGGATTATAGTATGCTACCCTTAAACTTGGTTATTACATTAGCTTTTTACTAATACATGACAGAATATGAGTTTCTTAACACCTTTCTACCCATAAAAAATTCATTTCTCTTAGATCAAATGTATGTCAAATACCTAATGACATTCAGTTAGTATAAATTTAAAGAGAGAGAAAACAAAACTTGACACTAGCCTCAGAATTCCTCTCAATGTATGTACCTTTAGTAAAGTTATGCCAGAGAATGCAATCCTTTATATTGGTGATCTCTACAGTGAAGTATACATATCCTAAAAGGGTGCATATGGATTTCAGTATGCAAGAAATTTCTGGTTATATTTAATTATCTCAACCAATTTATTTCTGGTGTGTTTTTCAGTTAATATACTTTATAGGAACAACAGTACATGCATGTGATTTTCAGTTAATATGTATATTACTACAGTTATATACTCAAGATTTTTATCAGTAAGCATGACTGATTTTAGAAGTTTGAAACTTGATCATCAAAACTAGCAAAGGAAAATTTCTATATAAAAGTCTATATATATAAAAATCAGCGTGCTAATCTCTACCTGAGTGAAAATCTTTACCCAGCTCAAGGCAATAGACAATCCATTTCACTTACAGTTAATCTCAAGCACTGCACAGCCAGAAAATAATGCTATAAGGCACTGAAATATTATATATTCTAGCAATATTTCCCACAAAGTATTCTTTGATGACTCAAATACATTTGGTTAGCGGTCCTCAACTTGATCTTAATCATATTAATTCACTAAATCTCAAAGCTGCAAAGAATACGTGTTAATCACTCAGTCATGTCTGACTGACCCCATGAACTGTAACCCACCAGGCTCCTCTGTCCATGGAATTCTCCAGGCAAGAATACTGAGTAGCCATTCCCTTCTGCAGGGGATCTTCCTGACCCAGTGATCAAACCCAGGTCTCTTGCACTGCAGGCAGATTTTTTACTATCTTAGCCACCAAAGAAGCCCAAGAAGAAAGGCTTCCCTGACTAAGAACATGTACCACAAGCTTAAATATATTTTTCAGACATATACACCATGGAATTTTACTCAGCCGTCAAAAAGAATTCATTTGAACCAGTCCTAATGAGATGGATGAAACTGGAGCCCCTTATACAGAGTGAAGTAAGCCAGAAAGATAAAGAACATTACAGCATACTAACACATATATATGGAATTTAGAAAGATGGTAACGATAACCCTATATGCAAAACAGAAAAAGAGACACAGAAATACAGAACAGACTTTTGAACTCTGTGGGAGAAGGTGAGGGTGGGATGTTTCAAAAGAACAGCATGTATACTATCTATGGTGAAACAGATCACCAGCCCAGGTGGGATGCATGAGACAAGTGCTCCGGCCTGGTGCACTGGGAAGACCCAGAGGAATCGGGTGGAGAGGGAGATGGGAGGGGGGATCGGGATGGGGAATAAGTGTAAATCTATGGCTGATTCATATCAATGTATGACAAAACCCACTGAAATGTTGTGAAGTAATTAGCCTCCAACTAATAAAAAAAAAATTAAAAAAAAAAAATTTATTATTTGTAGTCTTCTTTGAATCAAAGAAAACAATTTTTAATTTCACAGAAAGACATTACAAAAAGTCATGTGGAACCAAGTCTTTCTCTTCTGACAAATCTGATCTAGATTTATTGATGATCTATTCTACCAAATGGGCTTCCCCCGTGGCACTAGTAGTAAAGAACCCGACTGTCAATGCAAGAAACTTAACAGATATGGGTTCGATCCCTGGGTCGGGAAGATCCCCTGGAAGGCATTGCAACCCACTTCAGTATACTTGCCTGGAGAATCCCATGGACAGAGGAGCCTGGCGGGCTACAGGCCATGGGGTCACAAAGAGTCAGACACAACTCAAGCGGCTTAGCAGGCACACATTCCACCAACTAAGATTATTTGGGGCTATCTCAGTATCATAATTTTAAATTTCACTTTAAAGGATATGAATAAAGAAAGCCCTGGTTTATAAAATGACTACAGCAAAATTCAACCCCCAATACTTACTTTTCTGACTCAATAATTTTATTCATCCCTGTGTAACAAAAATGGAGCCACTGTCTTTGGATGAGGTGGTTCAGGTGAAATGAAATAGGAGGCTAATCTCATTTAGGATCCATGTCCCAGATGAATTTTCTCTTGGAGGAGGAGAACAAAGTATCCTCACAGATTACATCAACATTTCCCCTGCCGACAGTTTCCAAGCAAAGGCATCAGCAGGCACACGTGTGTCAGCCCACGGGCAGCGCTTCTCACACTTTTCTAACCTTGCCACACTTCGTTGGGCATTTTTCCTTTCTGTTACTTCTTTTCTCTACTTCCTGCTCCTTCTCTGAGTTTTTATTTTCTTCTCTTCTGCCTTACTACACCTTCAAGAGATTATGTCAAACAGATATACAGCATGATGCACTGTTAGTAAAGGAAAATAAAACTACATTTCAGAATCTTGGTCAGGGTTCATAATACTGATTGTTTTACTGACTATTTACATTAAGAAAACATCACTGGTTCAATATACTGCCTATTTTGGATTTCTCTTGTTTTTAAATATTTGGGACAATTTCTTGTAAGACTGCTTCTTTCTTCAATTCTTTCCAAACAAAAGAATATTTTTTAAATAAAACATTTAAGAAAAGTGATTATGTAGAGGTATTTTTTTAAAAGCCATGGTAATCAGAGAAACACATGTTAAATCATTGAAAAGACAAGGAGAAAATAATCATTTTAAAGAAGGAAATTTTTCTCTAATTTCTGACTAAACTATATTTTATTTTCTGAAAGATTATACACAAGGAAATAGACATATGTAGTATCTCAGAATTCACGGACAATAAGAAAATGGAACAGAAAATGACAAATAGGAAATTCTTCTCTCAAAAAAAGAAGAAAAGAGTGACAAATTTTAGAAAGCATATATGGACTGGTAAGCTAAATTTTCAATTTCAGAAAATAACTGTGGCTATTGGGTACAGCATATTTCAATCCTTATGAAAAATATATTCAGACTTCAGTAAACTGCAAGCTTTATGTCATCCAATAATGCAAAATCACTAACAAAAAAGCTAAAACTCTTAGGGCTAATAAAGACGTTGTTTTACATCAAGGAAGGTAAGAATTCAGTACATTCAGTTCTACTCAATTCATATCTGGAGAACTGTAAGCAAGTACATGTTTTAAGAGAGGAAAGTGACCCATTAAAATACATCCAGAGAAGGGCTATAAGGTTGCAAGGCACAGTCATCTGGAAATCATTTCATACGTATATTTAATAACAGGATAATCATCTTCAAACACTGGTAGCCATGTCATTTATAAGGAAAAAAACTTAAATCAACAGCAATAAAAACAATAAACAGATAAATAGATTTAGCTCAATATAGTAAGGAATTTTCTAGTTCAAGCATACCTTGGCTTATTGTTCTTCACTTTATTGTACTTCACAGAGGCATACCATTTTCCTTTTTTACAAATTGGAGGTCTGTAGGAACCCTGTGTCAAGTAAGTCTATTGATGACATTTACCTAACAGCATTTGCTCATTTTGTGTCTGTCACATTTTGGTAATTCTCACAATATTTCAAACTTTTTCATTATTATTATATCTGTCATGGTGATCTGTGATCAGTGACCTCTGACGTTACTATTGTAACCGTCTTGGGGGTGCCACGAACCACACCCAGTGAGCTTACTCCATAAATGTTGGGTGTGTTCTGACTGGCCATTCCCCAGTCTCCCTCCCTCTTTCTAGGCTTCCCTATTTCTACAAAAATAATGAAATTAGGCCAGTAAATGACTCTACAATGGCCTTTAAGAGTTCAAGTAAGAGAAAGAGTCAACTGATGCAAATTTTACTGTTGTCATTTTTAAAACTTGCCACAACCACACCAAGTTTAGCAACTATCACCCTAATCAACACCCTCCACCAGCAAAAAGATTTATTCATTGAAGGCTCAAATGATGAAGAGCACTTTTTAGCAATAAAGTATTTTTAAGTTAAGATATATACATTGTTAGACATAATGCTATTGCACATTTAATAGAGTATAAGAGTGTGTAAACAGAACTTTCATATACACTGGGAAATCAAAAAATTTACAGGACTCATTTTAGTGCGATTACTTGCTTTATAGTGGTGATCTGGACCTGAACCCACAAAATCATCGAGGTATGCTTACAACTAAAACTGGTATAAGATGACATATACTCAGTCACCTGAAATGTTTAAGGACAGTTTAGATAATCAACTTTAAGGCTTGGAATGAATGAATGATTAATGGATCCATTCTTGACATCAAAGATGATGATTGTACAATGAAAGAAATATGAAGAGAGGATATATTTAGGTGCACATGGGGGTCTATTTGCCTCATAAATGTGGGTAAGTTGAAGGAAGGTTTTGAGAGAAGCACAGAAAAAAATAAATGATCTAAGTTTGGATGAAAGAGTTGGGTTGAGCCAAATACAAGAGATAGACAGGATAGGACAGATAGGAGGGAAAACCAAAGAAGACAACACAGGTAAAAACCACTAATATTAAAGAAAAAACAGTAGCTGCAAGGGACCAAGCATCTAAGCTTGTTTCCACTGCTTTCTAACTCCTAAGCGTCTATGAGCCAAAGCAGCTTGCTGTGCTCCACACAGAAGGATGATTTTTCTCAAAGGGAAGGCTTTTCTCAATCTTCCTTTCCCATGTATCAAAATCTGAATGCAGACTTACTTCTTGAGCCACTTGACAATTAGCTCTATTAGATACAGTGCATAGGCTTCGGTGAATTAAAATCTGAAACAATTTAATGAACTACATTTTGAAACTGTGCAATATGCTAAGAGATATAAACTATGGCTAGTGACCTTCAGGATTTGAGAACTGACCCTTAAAGCATGCACAAATCTCTAAGTAAAAATCTGCACTGCCTGAAGTGTGAACAGTTTTATCAGGGCTTGGCTAGCCCTCCGGCATCCGGCCCCAGCCTTCCCCTTGGACCTTCTCTTCTACCTCGTCCTCTCACAAATCCTACCCTGGCCCAGCCTCTCTGTTTCCTGCTCCACAATCGTGCTCTGACGCCTCCACCATTGTCTTCTGCTCCTGTCTGTGTCATCACCTGGGTGCACACCTTCCCCTGCTGCCTCTTGCTGCCAACCCATCTTTCAAGACCAAGCTGAATGGCTCTTTCTCCACGGGGGGCCCTGTAGCACTAATCCTGTAGTTTCAGAGACTTCATTCAGCACTGCAGACCCTCAGTGATATCCTGTGCTATCTTATATACATGACATGTTTTTCCTGTTAGGCTCTGGGCTGGCTGAGAAACAAAGAGTTTGTCATTCATCTTTATTTCTCCTCTCACACCTGTGAAATCACCTTACACAGAGTAGTCTCTCTTATTCAGTTTATTTGCAAATATTTACTGAGCTCCTACTATGTACCAGGCCCTGTTCAAGACACCAAAGATACGTTGTTTGGGCAGGGGTGGGAGGGGGATAAACCCCCAGCAACCTCTGCCCTCGTGGGGCGTCCACTGGTGAGGAGACGGAGGTCTGAGCAGAAGACTGGAGAGAGGTTCAGGCCATAGCATCAAGAGCATCTTGCAGTCAGCCATCAAACCATGTGATAAACAAAAATGAAGCCCTTGCCACTTTCTATTTCTGCCTCCTGGTGACCCATGGATGTACCCAGTTCCTGGCACTAACCCTAACAACATTTGACATTCCTGAAGTCTTAAGACAAGATGCACTGAAATGCCTCGGCCCCCACGATGGGGCAGTGGTACTGAGTCACTCTCGCTGCAAGGATGTTACCCAATACTGACCACAGGGTTTTCCATGTTATGTTCCAATTTGCCTTTATTGCTAATCAGATACAGCTGACATTATCATACAAACATCACCCCTCATTATCTAAAACTTACTCTGTCACAGGCATAGTGGAGATAAATTGTTTTCATCTCTTTCCCTATAATCAAAAAAGTGAATGTATATTGGGAAGTCAAAAGGGGATGAGCAAGGGTTTTAAGAGATTTAAAAGCTGTGATCAAGCTATGGTGGTAAAATTCTGCGAACCTCCTCTCCTTTTACCATACTATAAGCATCCATCAATATAGAAGTCTGCTTTTTAAACATTAAAGTGGTAGAAGAAGATTATCACTGATTGCATTACAAAGTCACCTTAGCATATGGATTGATGAATCTGCATTAGTTACTGCCTATAATTTCCTCTTCTTTTGGGTCCCTTAATCTTCTTGTCTGACCAGATGGTGACATATCCCATGATGACCAGGCTGATTGCCCTTCCTTAAAAGGGAAATAAAATGGAATTTCTCTGGTTAAAGCAAAAGACTTCCCTGCTCCCAATTTTTCCTTATGCCAAACTTAGTCCATTAATTCTTGCCTGGACTCTGACTCCTAGGGACATTCATTATACAGTCTCATGGGTACAATACTGTTTATAAAAAAAACAGCATTATCACCAAGATATGGAGTATACAGCACTATTTGGCATTATAATAAATACATGCATCAAAATGGCGTTCAGCAGTACAAATACTTTAGCAAGGAGTTCCAGTCATCCACAAGTCTTAATGTGGCCAAGTTGTAAGAAATGACAACCTGTGAAAATAGCAGTAGTCTCAAAACTGAAGAGTTGTTTTCATAGACAACCAGCTTGATAAAATCTAATGACACTACTGTCAGTTATACTTGCATTAAAGGGTTAGTGCACACACATTTTGAAAATCAGAGGAAACAAATAATTGCATAACACTGTCACGAACTTGTTACTGAGCACACTAACATAGTTCATTTTCTTCCTAGGGTGCATACCTAACTGCTTGGCTTGATGCTTCTAACACTACATCAAAATTACCTCTGCAGCAAATAATCTAAATAATGAAAGTAAAGATTTGAAAATTCCTTTTCAGAATAAACACATTTTTTCATTTATTTATCTTCCTGGAGTACCTTCCATGTATAAGCACAGTTCTTGGCAGAACAGATGATCAAACATGAAATCCCTTCAAAAGAATCCTGGATGACTGCGGGTATTATGGGCTTCACCAGTGGCTCAGTGGTAAAGAATTCAACTGCAATCCAGAAGACCCAGGTTCAATCCCTGGGTAGGGAAGATCCCCTCAAGGAGGGCACTGCAACTGACTTCAATATTCTTGTCTGGGGAATTCCATGCACAAAGGAGGCCGGCGGGCTATAGTTCCAGGGGTTGCAAAGAGTCGGACACAACTGAAGCAACTTAGCATGCACATAGATATTTATAATCCCATTAAGAAAAAGAAAATAAGAATAACTTTCTCAAGTTGTAAACAACTGATACACACATTTTATGCAGAAAACCTCAAGCTTACGGCTTGACAAATTTATCATCCCACCTAATTATCTGCTCATTTCCTTATAAGTGTTAGTCACTCAGTCATGTCCAACTCTGTAACCCAAGTACTGTAGCCCATCAGGCTCCTCTGCCCATGGAATTCTCCAGGCATCAATACTGGAGTGGGTTGCCATTCCCTTCTCCAGGAGGTCTTTCCAACCAAGCATCAAACCGCAGGCTCTTGCATTGCAGGCAGATTCTTTGCCCTCTGAGTCACCAGGGAAGCCTCACCCTTTCCTTAATGTCCATGTCAAACAATATGTTTTGAAGGTTAATTAGATCATCCTTCGAATTTGTGCTTCAGCATCATCTAGTCAGCATTTCTGAGTGATACATCTACCATTATAAATGTAAAATTTCTCAGATATAAAGCTCTTTTTATTTGCTATTGGTGTCAGTGCTGTTTTTCTTGTCAAACCAAGATTGTTCCCTTTTCTCTTTTTAACGAAGATCTTTTCCAAAAGATTCTTTTGTACTCTTCACAACATCTAAATTATGACAACTATACAATAATATTTTTTAAAGTACTAAGTATAGTAATATAATTATTATTTTATAATATATTTAAATATTATTTTATATAAATTATATGATCATATAATTTCTCAAGAAATAACCTCTCGAGAAACAATCAGTAGAAAAGAGAAAATAGATTCCTTTGTTGCTGAGTCCCCAGTGGCTAACAGATTAAATGTCACCAAGCACCAAATTTGCTTCCTATTGGGTAGGTTAAATTATTAAAAGAATCATGAAAGCAGATGTTTATCTTCAACTACACCCAGATAGAACTGGGAGTAGTTTAAAATTTATTGTATGGTGAAAACGAGTACATACTGGGAAATACTTCCTCATCCTTGTTTGCAGCACTAATTTTCAATTTTATTGTACATAAATGTTCCAGAAAAGCATCATCTATTTAAAAGGCAGAAGAATAAACATCTAAGTCAAAGAGTTAAGAACTGCTTCAAAAGAACAGCTTATACAACTATTGGTTTAAGGGAAGAAAACAACCTTCATATTTGAAGGAAGGCCATTTCCATTCTCAAGTTGTCAGGTTCTATCTATTTCTCTCCCAATTAAATATCACACTTTACTGTTCCTGTTTTACTTTTGAGAATTCCAGTGTATCATTCAGAAAACAATATGCAGTGTCTTCAGCAGTGAATAATAAAATGCCATAAATGCAAAAGTGATATGTAAGCCAAACATGCTTACATGAACTAATAACATCTAAAATTTCACTAGAGCTTTCCTGTCACTCTTTCTTCATGATGGTTCTATACCTGGCTTTGCAGTTACTCTGGTTTCAGTTCCTGGTCAAGGTATATCAAATGTAATATAGTGAAATTATGACTTTTTCATGATAGTAAACTTGTGGTTCAAATCCAAAAATAATGCCAAGGAGTAAAAAAAAAAAAAAATTCTATTAAACTCCAAATTATGGTTATATTGTCTATAGAACTTAAGATATGCACTTCATACTATGACATACAAAATTCCTTATGGAAGTATTGGCCAAGATTTTGGTCCTAGCCCATGAGTCAACCCTCTAGAAGGGTTATTATTCAGCACTGGAATACAGAGCCACCTACTGGTATTTCTAGACCCAAGTTAAAAACCTTTCTACCTAAATTCGTTTATTCAAAACTGACCTAAACCCTCCTATAGCAGTATCTCTCACAAGAGTAATTCGAATTTTATTTGCTTAAAACGTGTCCAAAAGTAGAATTAAATGGAAATTACTCTGCTATTGCACAATTATATTTTCACATTTTAACTAGGTAGTCAAAACCTCAGTCATTAAACTCAGTTTACCTTGCTTCCACATACCCATGTTTCAATCTTAATAAATGAACGAATGTTACATAACTAAGTATCTGTTGATTCATTCATTCATTCATTCACAAATATTAGTTGAGCATCTACATATAATGGGCTAAGTTCCATGTTAGGCTGTGGGAAGCAGAATTGAGCAAGGCAGACATGAACTTTATAGGGTAATTGACGAACAAAAACTAAACAAATCCTTATTCAGGTCGTTGCTATCATTTTAGTGAGATGCAGTGAGGGAACCATCAGGAAAAGCTTCCGTAAGGAAAGCATATCAAAAGTGTGCCCATGCACTTTGTCAAGAAAACTCATAATAGTATCTCTTTGGAAGTACAGCACTGACAATTTGAAAATTTTATAAATTTCATGCTGTATGTCTTCTCTCTTAGATTAAAAAAGTTAGGACTCATTCCCATCTCACTGAGCATGATACGCAATGAAGGAATGTGTGTGTGTGCATGTACATGAAAGTATTAAATTGGGATAATTAACAGCTAGGAAACAATTGAGTGAATAACAAAACTGTCAAAAAATATTTTCAATACTTTCTCTCAATTACCCAATTATTCTTACATTATGTACCAATACATAAACTGTTTCAAATGCCCAATATCTGCATTAAATATATACCTTTAAAAATTTACAAAGTGGGCTCTGTACTGGGAAGCAGATCATAAGTATAACTCTTATTTCTTAGATTTCAAATACTATATATTGTTAATACCAACAGGTAACCAGAGAACGTGAAAAAAACCAAAGTCATTTCAAATAAGAAAGCACTTTAATGTTTCTTGGAGCTGAATATGGCAACACATACAGTTTTTTTTTTTTATTATTTTAAGGAATATTTGCAGTAAGTCAAAATGAGACTCATTTGTCCATGTCAATTAACTCTTACAGAGATCCAGTTGCTTGTGTTTTTCATTGGTTTGATGTTATCATGTGTATTTTGTTTTCCAGTCAAATAGAATACTAAAATTAATATTTCAGCAGAGTCTATGTTCTGTTTTTCAAATATAATACTGTTTTTTGTATTGTTTTTCAGTCAAATATAATACTAAAATTAATGTTTCAGTAGGAAGATACTGATTGAGAAGAAATCAACCAAATAATTCAGAGAGGACACAGAAACAATTAGCTTATTCACCTGTCACTCACATGCTGTTTCCTTGTTATCATCATTTACATCTCGCTCTAAAAATACCAACATACTATTAAGCAGATGCAAAGTGTTTAAAGCTGCCCATCTGAAACAACTATATACTACCAAGAGATTAGTTGACAGGTGATCAAAAACTGAGTATTCTAGAGCTCTGACAGGATCTGCATTAAACTGAAAATAAATGACCTTCACAAATGTTATTAAATGTGTCTCTAGTTTTCTATAAGATCACAATTCTTAAGGAAATGCCCTAGAAACTACTTCATCTCCTTAACTGAGGCAATCTTAAAATATTGAGCAAGTATTAAAAAGAAAAATATGAAAAAATGTCAAGAAAAAAGTCTCCTAGTTAGGTTACTTCAGTATATTCAGCATTTTCTTTCAATCTTTTCGTTAACACGACTCAATGAAGGTATTTGCATATGTGTTCAAATATACATTTATTTTTTCTCGGAGCAAGTAAAGCAAGAGACCACACTGCTTTCTTTCCTTTTAGTCTCCTAACTTAAAAATCAGAAACATAAGAAAAATGGGTTACACCAACAGACACTCACACGTGTCTATCAAAATTCTATTTCCCTGTTTGAAATGGCCTGATAGCACTTTGGAGGGGGACATACATATTTCTTTCTTTGTGGAGACAGTATAACAGAATCTACTATGTCTCAAATTGAGACCCCAAACAATTTTAAGCATTTTTTTTTCAAGTTTCTGTAAGACTACTCCCATCTTAAGTCTTAAATATAAGGGTATGTTGAAATGAAATAAATAAATCAACAAGAACTCAAATGAAATAAGCAAATAAACTAAAACTCGGAGAAGCACAAACAAATTAAGACTAAATTTCATGACATTTGAAAACATTTTGTGACAAACTTAACTTGTTTGAGAGACAGGGGGTGTGGGGTGTTTCTTAATAAGCAAATGCAGATGTTGAAGGAAAAATGCTTAGATTTTTTACAGTGTTCTTTGCTAACAAAATTTCAAATGTTTTCCATAAGCAAACAATGCTGAAATGTCTGAATATTTTTTTCTTAAACCACCATCCAGCTAAACTTTGAAAAATGGAATTTATCAATTTACCATTGAGATTATACATTTAATCATTTATGATCAATATTTCTTTGCTCAACTTTTTTTTTCATTTATTTTTGTTAGTGTGTTTGCTCAACTTTTATTTTGCATGTCCTTTATAAATTTTAATTAATTGTGAGAAGAACTCACGGTCTTCCAATGTTGTGTACACACAGACACATATACATACACATATTGAGTCAGCATTTATTCAAAATATGTCACTCTCCAGGAACATATTTAAAGCTGTCCATTAGCAGATTATTGGATGAAATATTTCATTTTACTACACACAGAGATTTGGGTTCACTTTTACATAACATGTGAAACTACCTTTATTTAAGTGTTCACTGTCAAATCAAAACAATACTCAACAAGTAAAACATTGATGCAGCTTTTCTTACACCTGAGTTTTACTTTCAGTCATTACTGTGATGCCCCTAAATCTTTTTATCAGATCAAATAGTTTTTTTCCTTTTAAACTTAAAATTGTCACTGATTAAATTGGATACCACCAATTGGAAAAGATCCTGATGCTGGGGAAGATTGAAGGCAAAAGGCGGCGGCGACTGCAGAGGATGAGATGGTTAGATAGCATTACCGACTCATTGGACATGAATTTGAGCAAACTTGGGGAGATACTGGAGGACAGAAAAGTTTGGCATGCTGCGGTCCATGGGGTCACAAAGAGTTGGACATGACTTATCAACTGAACAACAACATATTAGATAAGTTTCACTTCTATCTCTTTCCAAACTCTGTCCAACAGGCAAAATTATCCCAATTATTATGGAAAACTTTCTAAATTCAGTTTTAATGCAGTTGCCCTATTGAGATATTAAAGACTTTTTCATCAATAGGAAAAAATGACAGATGAAAGTGAATGAGGTTGAATAAGTTAACCGCAAAACGTCTTCCCCTTCATTCCATTTAACAGTGTGATGAAAGCTCAAATGAGTCCGAGTTTCTTATGCTTTGCAGTGCTACAATCATAGCATCAAAAGATTACTTTGCAATTACCAAGAACCCCCAAACAGAGTTTCAAAGATGAGCTTGACTTGCCTCTCCAAGAACTTATTTCCTCACCTTTAATCTCCTTACTAGGTAAGACTTTACTCCTTGGAAGGAAAGTTATGACCAACCTAGACAGCATATTAAAAAGCAGACACATTACTTTGTCAACAAAGGTCCGTCTAGTCAAGGCTATGGTTTTTCCAGTGGTCATGTATGGATGTGAGAGTTGGACTACAAAGAAAGCTGAGCGCCGAAGAATTGATGCTTTTGAACTGTGGTGTTGGAGAAGACTCTTGAGAGTCCCTTGGACTGCAAAGTCCTTTGGTGCTCCTTATTGTCAGTCAGTTCAGTCGCTCGGTTGTGTCTGACTCTTCACGACCCCATGAATCGCAGCACGCCAGGCCTCCCTGTCCATCACCAACTCCCGGAGTCTACCCAAACCCATGCCCATCGAGTCGGTGATGCCATCCAGCCATCTCATCCTCTGTCGTCCCCTTCTCCTCCTACAGTATCTAAATACCATTGGAGTACTTCATATCTGGCTGATCCCAACATCCACATATCAGGAAGTATGTCAAGTTCCTACTTGATAACAGTCTCAGAAATGCTAACTGTGCAAGGGCAAGGATCACCTTTTCATCAATTTTATCTTCCTATCTTCATCAACTGAGTATAAGATGCATAGCAGATATTTCAGGAATGACTACTATTTTCAAGAAGCTGTGTGTGTGTGTACACACACTAGGAATTTCTAGTGATATATCTAATCACATGTGTGTGCATACATATGATTGTTTGTATATACAATTGTCAATGAAGTAAAGAAGAGAACACATTTTATTAATCATGAGCATCTCAATTGTCAATGAAGTAAAGAAGAGAACATATTTTATTAATCATGAGTATCTCAAAGATTCCTATTAATAAAGCTTATTAAAAGAAAGTATTTCAAAATTAAAATTCTTGGAGAAAATTGCCAAAGTTTGTGTTCCAGAAAATGGCCTTATGGTCCAGCCCTGTCTGTAAAATGGGGTTTTTACTACTGTGAAGGAAAAAAAAACTTGGCCTCAATCTTTTTCTTAGACATATGTTAGGAATGAAAGAGATGTTAATAAAGTGCTTATATGTCCTTTGGGAGAAAAATTCTATACCAAGTGCTCTCATAAGGTAAGTCAAAATGTAATTTGACAAAAGGTAATTACCCATTTGAATCCTTTGGCTCTGGATCACAGAAGAGGAGGGTGGGTAAAGTAACCTTGAACAAGTGGTCTGGAATAAATTAATAGCTATCCATTCCAAAGAGCTAATCCATTACGTACTGCCTGTTGCTATTTCCCTTCTGAATACTTTGGACTCTTATAAGAGTTGCCCAAAGATCCATGCTGGATGCCATCACATCATTAATAGTCAAATAAGGAAATATTGATCTGCCAAGAAAAATGGAACAGTTAACCTCTTGTGTCATTCAGATGCCTGTGGAGCAGAGACAGTAGAATGCACTTTGAAGGATTCCCTTATTTCACAAAGTTTATCAAGTTGCAAAGATTGAAATGTAACACAAAACGCAGCTGTTAGGCTTATTCCCACAAAAAAGAAAACCTTGTAGGAAGCACCACAACCCATTCAAAAACATAGTATGTAGTCCACTCCATAAACAATAACAGAGGCAAATCAAAGATAGTTTCCTCAGTTTCCATTCATCATTTTTATAATTATTTGGAAATTTCAATACAAACCAGAACTGTCTATGTCCAAAAATTAGATCAGAAAATTCCACGCCTTAAATATTTCTACAGGAGAAATTTTCTGTCACTTGTGCTTCTGAACATAATGTTTTAAGATGTTTACTTTTTAGAAAACTGGTTAAGTTATACCACCTAATTTGTTATCTCATCTTTCAGCTAAAAGAGAAAAAAAGTACTCTTGTCATAAAAGAATTTCTCCAGAAAGAATCCAGTGTAAAGATATAAAATTCATAAACATGAAAGAAGTGATACAAAAGATAGGAATGCAAGCATCAGTTTCATAAATTCTAAATAAGGTTGGAAAGCTTATTTTAAAGGAGTTTTTAAATCCTTACATCAAAACACAGTCATCCAAGAATAGCCTTTTGGCCAAAACTAGTTTTTCAGACATGTTTGTGTATAAGCATGAGTACATATGTGTGTATGTGAGTATCTATGTGCACATGTGTATATTTGTGAGTGTATACTTGAACACGCACAAGCATGTGTGCATGCATACATATGTATTTGCTGGTTAGTGTGCATATCTGTATATGTGCATTGCACGTGTTTGAATCTGTGTTTGAATATGTGAGGGTACATGAGCATGTGTACGTATGTATGAACATGTTTGTGCATCTTTTAGATCCCTGGTAGCTCAGTGGGTAAAGAATCTGCCTGCAATGCAGGAGACCTGGGTTCGATCCCTGGGCCAGGAAGATCCCCTGAAGAAGGAATTGGCAAGCCACTCCAGTATTCTTGCCTAGAGAATCCCATGCACAGAGGAGCCTGGTAGGCTACAGTCCATGGGGTCACAAGAGTCAGACACGACTTAGGGACTAAACCACCACCAATGTTAATTTGCTTTTCTCAACCTTATTTATTCTTCATATTTTAAGAAGCAATCTGTTTTGTTTGTGAACCATGCAGAAGGTGTAAGTACCTTAGTATTACATGCAACTATGGAATAGAATATTGGCAAGGTGGAAAACAGTCCAAACATTAACTCTTTGGAACCAAAACATCACTGTTTATTTCACAAGGATTATGTAATCTTCCACAGGAAACAATCACACTAAAGTGTTAAAATTTTTCATATCATTCAAGGTTTTTGAACACTCTTAGGTAGTTGGGACAAGGGCTTTTTTTTAACAGAAAACCTGTTATACTGATTTTACAAACTTCAACATACAAATAACTCAAACCTTAAACATCCTCTTATAATTACTATTATACTTATAAAGTCTAGTGAAATTAAAGTTATTTCAAAGTCAAATGCATGATCTTAAGTATTCTCAATTAGTGAGGAAAAACCCCAACTGTTTCATAAATGAAATGTTATGAAAAAAATTTACAAGACAGGAAATGAGAAGGGAAGTCCTCTCATAACAAGACTAATTAATTCAAACTTCTTGACATGTTGCCATCATTAAGCCATGTCAAAGTAAACACAACCAAAACACAGTGATCATTTTATATACTTATACATAATATTACCATCGATACAAACCTCCCTAGTGGATTGGATTTAATTTTCAAACTCTGGGGGCGGGGGGGGGGGGGAAGCTCTTTCTAAGAAGTAAGACAGTTTGTACAGGTTAATGAAGAAAGAAGCAATGCCAATGTACATGAGAGATGCTTGGTAAATACTGCTGGATGAAACTTCTGTTAGACCTCAGAAACAAAGAATTATAATCTGAGAAAAGTACTCCCAAGTTATCAGAGGTGGAGGTAGAAAAGCTAGGCAGTTAAGAATGTGGACTCTAAATGTAGACTGTGTTCGAATCCCATCTCTGTGTCTTTTTAACTATCCGAGCATTTAACCTCTTAGTATCAGTTTCCTCATCTATCAAACAATAAAACTACTTTGTAGAGCCACTGTACATGTAAATGACTTAATAAATAAAACCATTTAGGACAGTTATTTTAGTAAGTTATCATTACTGACAGCCAAACTCTCGATAAAAATTGTTGCTTAATCACACAGTTGTGTATGACTCTTTTGCGACCCCATGGACTATAGCTGGCCAGGCTCCTCTGTCCATGATATTCCCCAAGCAAGAATACTGGAGTAGGTTGCCATTTTCTTCTCCATGAGATCTTCTTGACCCAGGGATTGAACTCATGTCTCCTGCAGGTTCTTTACTGTTGAGTCATCAAGGAAACCCCAATAAATTTACCTATTATTATTATCATTATGTTAAGTTTGTTTATGCTTAGATTCACTCACAGGTGGCTCTCCACTTCTTCAGCCATCATTTTTTAATGGAAAATGAGCCATGACACAATCATGAAGGTGGTATCAAGTGGTAATGAGTAAAATGTGTATTTTGCCTGTACCAGGATCAACTAAAGTCCTGGCTGGACCAACACTGGAGCGTTTTAGCAAGAAGGCAAATTACTGTGCTACCACTGAATCTTTAGAAGTACTTTTGTACTCCAAATTTCATTCAGCAATATTTACCAAGCATCTCTCATCCATGGATGAGAGTTAGACATGTGTGGTAAACAGACAGAGATTGAAACAAAGAGACAGAGAAACAAATAACACATATGCCACAAAAGAAAATCCTGCTTTCCCAGAATAAATTCACAAAAAGATCAAACAGCTTATGTTTTTTACAAAAATAAGAAGTTCATTAAAGATTTTTTTGAGAGAGATAAAATACACATATTCCTTTTTTGTTCTTTATTAATAATGAGGAGTGTCAAAAACTTAATAATTCCTGCTAAAGTTAGCAAATGTTAGTCAAACTTGATAGTCACTTTCATTTCACATACACAAAAATTTACATTTCTACCTAAATGTTATTAGATAACAATTTATTATTTCCAGAGGTAAAATATTTGAAGTTTAGCCTCTCCACTTGATCACTGTGGAATGGAGGAGTACAAAATTCTTAGTTGTCCACTTTATAAGCATATGTGGGCAATTGGATTACTAATTTTAAAACTACTTTGAAAATATAAGACAAAATACTATAAGCTTTACTATAATTATAACTTTTGTGTCTATAAATTTAATGTCTTTAGAATAAGAGAAATGTGAGTATGTTTTGCACACTTTTCTCATCCTCCCGGCTAAGGCTAGATAAGTAAAATTTGAATAAAAGTCTAGCATAAATTTAAGGAATAATCTACCATTATAACCATTTTTCTCCACAAAAAATCTAACTGAAATGATTCAGGATACAGTTTCCAATAGAAACTGTCAAATGTACTCTCCCTTTCAAATGTTAGTCTTGCCCATTTCCTAACCAAACAATCATAACAGGTCAATAGGAAAATAGTATAGTTTAAAAAAGAAAAGAACACTAGGGCAACATACATCACTTTAACACAATGCACATTCTTTCCAAAAGCAGGAATTTGTAATCTCGTCATAACATCATTCTAAGACCCCGCTGAAGTTCAGAGCACAAGAATTTAGGAAGACTATAAAAGAGGAACTGCTATAGTCAGGACAGGAAGCAATTAAGACATAAATAAGAATTTCCGCAGAATCGGGTTAAAGTAAGGACACATTTAAGACATGTCCTAAAGGTGAAACTAACAGATAAATAATGATGTAATGGGTGGAAGTGGGTGTAGGAGACCTGTTTGGTGATAAACGCAGCTATCTTTAAGCACATAAAAGTTTCGTGCTGAACACCGTAAAAGTGGATTTTTAAGTGCAAAGTACAACAAAATTCCACAGGGCTCTGGGTGTTTGGAGTTCCATAGTCACTCCTGAGATCTTGCAGGGGGTGAAGCTATGAGTTTGAGGAGAATCAGGTTTTCTTTTTCTTTAATTATTCAGTGAAGCATTCTTGAAATATTTAGAGGAGAATGATTTAGACATTTGAAGTTTAGGTAATAAACACTCCAGAAGACTCTCAAACAAACTGAAAACAACTCAATAGACCCCAAAATCATGAAGACTACTGCTAAAATATACAAAGAAGTCAATATCTCAGTAAGCAGACATTATACCAAATAAGGGTGTGTTAGTGCTATTTTTGTGATGTTCAGAAGCATTCTTGAAATATTTAGAGGAGAATGATTTAGACATTTGAAGTTTAGGTAATAAACACTCCAGAAGACTCTCAAACAAACAAACTGAAAACAACTCAATAGACCCCAAAATCATGAAGACTACTGCTAAAATATACAAAGAAGTCAATATCTCAGTAAGCAGACATTATACCAAATAAGGGTGTGTTAGTGCTATTTTTGTGATGTTCAATGTATAATTATTGTTACTCAATTTTGCAATTATCACAATCATTCTTTGATTACCAAAAATTAACCTTGAAAACAGAGAGTACACAATATGCCCTCCTTAGCCATTTCTCTCAATTTTCAAATGAACATAAAAAACAGTGACCTGTAAGTGCTCTGTAAACCAGCTCATCTAGGGAGTGTGGTGAGAGATGGATAAACATCTCTTCCCTTTTCTGCCCCAATTCTCACATCTGGGGCCCTAGGAGGGCTATTTCAGAAATAAAAAATTTATTTTTGTTGACAGATAGCTAACGGATCCAGAAAGACTTATTTTGAGGAGAACAAAGGACAGCCAAGAAGCAATGAGTAAAGTTTCCTGAATTCTGGAATCTTTAATCAGGAGGGAAACTTGGAGGTCATCTCTTCCAACCCTTTGGTTTTAGAGATAATAAAATTGAAGAGTGAACTTAACTAAGTTTACAGAACTAGTTAGAGGAATTTATGTTACATTTGCTTTCTTGTCTCATCATTTTTACTTCTCAAAGTCTTGTTTTCTTGGTTCTGCTAACTTTAGTGGAGGTGTTTAATAAAACCAAACTGTTTCTTGTGTAATGGTTACTTCGTGGGGAGCTGAGTAGTTCACAGAAAATTCTGACCTTCCTCTTCTTATAGGTTGGTGCAAATTAATCAGATTCTGATTAATAAGCAAAGAGAAAAAAAAACTAATTCTAAATATGCAGTAGGAACCTCAGTTTTTAGATTATTTGATTTTCTACTATATACATCTACACCACCCTGATTTCCCATTAGCTTTTGAACTTTACAAATTTTCTAATTAAAACAAAAAAGGAGTGGGGGGCAGCTCCTGCTCCCCTTGTTCTCCTCCACTGCCATCCTCTATTTCTCTTCCCTTCTGGAGGCAAATTTTTCAAAATATTTGTCTATGCTCACCATTTCCTCATCTCTTTCTGAAGCCTCAACTTTACCAAATCCAGCTTCCTCCTCCAACACGTCACCAAAACAGCTCTGCGTGAAGTTACCGGTGGCTTTGCTTTCACTCAATCAAATAAGCACACAGTCCACATCTTGTAAGATCTCTCAAGGGCATCTGGCAACACTCCCTCTTTCTTGAAATACTCTCTTTCCTTGGTGTCCCTGACATCACACTGTCCTGATTTTCTCCCTCCTCTTTCTTTAAATATTTATTTTATTAATTATTTATTTAATTGGCAGTGCCGGGTCTTAGTTTCGGCATGTGAGACCTTCGGTTTTCATTGCAGCATGCAGGATCTTTCAGTCATGGCATGTAGATCTCAATCCCTGACTAGGGATCGAACTCAGACTCCCCGCATTGGGAGTGCAGAGTCTTAGCCACTGGACCACCAGGGAAGTCACTCTCCCGCCTCTTTTATCATTGATTCTAGCTTTCTTAGCTGCACGCTCATTCTGCCTAACCTGGCCAATAATGACTTTGCAGTTCCTAAAGTTTCATTCTTTTTTTTTCCCCATATATATTTACTTTTTAATTGAAGGATAATTGCTTTACAGAATTTTGTTGTTTTCTTTAAGCCATCTCATTGATACTTTTCCCTAGCTGATCTCATACATCCAGTGACATCAGTTAAAACCTAGGCAACAGTGACTCAAGAATGTATATTGAACTAAAATGTCTTTAAGTTACATATAATTCAATATATGAAAGAAAAACTTATTTTATCTCCACCTTCCCATCCGGTCCTCTTACACTGTCTCCCATCTCTGAAAAGTACTTCCATTCATGCAGTTGCACAATACACAACCTTTGGATTTATCATCACTCATCCTCCCAGGCTCACTCCTCCATTACCTAAACCATCACCAAACCCTAACCATATTATCTACTAAACAGCTCTTGAGTCTTTCTCCTTGTCCCAATGTCATCAACCACAACCTTAGTCCTAGCTCCACCATCTCTTATCTCTTAGAGGACCTAGACTACAGAAAGAGGCCTGAACGGTCCTCCCATCATTCACTGTGAGCTTTTCTCTGATCCACTGCCCACAGGAAGCCACAGTGATTTTTCTGAGACATACATCTAATTACATCATCTACCAATTAAACCTTCCCAGTGACTTCGAAAGAGTCGGACATGACTGAGCAGCTGAACAACAATGACTTCTAGGCTCCTAGAACAAAGTTGAAACCCCTAAACATGCACTCTTTCCCTGTATGGTCTGGCTTCTACCCATTCCTTCAGCAATCCTTAATCCTCCGCACCCCTTTCGGTTTCTCTTACTTCCCTACTCACTCTTATTCCATAGGACCTTCCCTCTGTGTCCTTACCCTAAATGATTAACTGATTAACTCCTGTCCTTCCTTGGCATTTATTTCTGTCTTCATCACCTTGAGGAAGCTTTGCCTAAAGCCCCCAACTGCCTCATACTCACTAAATTGCCTTTTCAGCTCTTTAATTTGACTGTTTCATCAAGTTCCATCATTCCACAAGACTGTCAGCCAAAGCAGGAAGGGGTTGCATCTGGTTTTTTGGTTTCTCAACCATCCCAGCGCCACGTGAGTTCCTAGGACACCATGCAAACAGGATTTGCTGAATAACAGAACAAATGACCGGGACTCCCCTGGTGGTCCAGCGGTGAAGCATCTGCCTGCCAATCTTCCCCGGTCCACGAGGGTCCCACACGACACTGAGCAACCAAGCCCAGCCGACGCCGCCGGTACTGAGCCCACAACGGAGAGCCCGCGCTCTGCACATGCGGAGCCGCGGCGGCCACAAGCCCAGGCACGCCAACTAGGGCCCCTGCCTGCGGCAGCCAGACAAAGCCTGCGAGCAGCAAGGAAGACCCAGCGCAGCTAAAAATGAATGGAGAACAAAAGGAACTAGTGACCAAACTGGAGCCTCAGAGTTCTGAAACATCAGAATAACCTGCAGTTGTCGGAGCTCTGCAAGAAATGGAAAAGAACATATCCAGTCATTTTAGCTGTGATTTTTCCAGGATATTTCTTTTTCTTAGCACACAAGTGGATATATCTTAGCCAACTGATTTTTTTCTGTTTCAGCACTCATCACTACCATGAATCATTCTAAATTACTGACCAAACTCTAACCAGGCAAGATGTTCATTGTCGCAGTATACGATTTTTGTTCAGGAAGGAGTTTCCCTCAGTGCAACTGAAAACAATAAGTGATTCCTGTGGAACTGGTATCACACATGTGCTATGCTACTGTGCTTGTTATGATGTAGTTGTTGTGTTTTATTTTTATATATGCTGAAACCAGTTCATCTTTCACTTGGTGTAATGCAGTTTATTTTCTTAGATGTCATATAAATCTATATATTTTTTTAAATGCTTTATTCTTCACAAAAATAGAAGAGATATTATCAGATATTCACATCTCATACAGAGCCTAACATATTTCCAATAGCAGGAATTTATTTTCTCTTTAACATAAACAATTATAAGTAGTAAGAACAATTCATAAATTATATGTGGTTAATCCAATTATTTTGATGCATGGAAATTTTTACTGAAGATCTTATTCATTTGCAACAAAATATTATCAGGAAACAAAGCTGCATTTATTGCATTTATAATTATTTATAATACTATTTCCTACCATCGAGTAAGTATCTATTATGTATCAAGTGCTCATCACTAATCTTCAAAACAGTTTGTAAAATTAATTTAACAATGTCACACTTACAGAGAAGGAAATTAAAGCTTGAAAATGTTAAAGATCAAAAAAAAAAAAGGAAAAAGAAAATGTTAAAGATCAAACAGATGATGAGATGATTTCTAACATGGAGTTAAAAAGAAGGAGACATATCTATGGAAGCATAACTAACATTATTCTCTTAGTCAATCAACAGATATTGAGTGAGTACCTATCTGGTCAAGACTTCAGGATACGACAGGCAACAAGACAGTCAGTGTCCTTTACCCTCACTGAAGCTAATAAGTATAACTTTTAAAACCTAAAGAGGAAGAAATCAGTGTTGCAATTTAAAAAGGATACTCCAAGACCTTGGTTCTTCAGGTCCTTCAAAAGGAGTTGTTTTCTAGGACTAAAGAGGTAAGAAATTTCTTCTCATATGCTGGACACGCTCCTCTTCATGACCTTACCAATGTAAACCGAGATCACATTCATTTCTGAGAACTTAGCAATGAGGCAAGATCCTCACAATCAACACATTCCTGTGAAGAAGTGTAAAGCAGAATCTGGCACCCAAACTCTCACCATGATTTTCTTGAGCTGCATCTTTGGCGTGAGGGCACCCAATTTACTATGTTACTATGAGGTTATTTCAACAGTCAGAAATTGATGATTTGTCACACAACCAACTCAACATGCAACTCCTTGGGGTGGGGGGAAGGCATTTCTCTTGGGAAAATATTTTGAAATCATTCTTTAACTTATTGTTTTCAAATTCAGTGATTATATGAAGTAACAAGATTAAAATGTACACTTCTTGGACAGCTAAGAAACTAAAATATTTGGGTTGGCAACTGAATGTTCTAAGTGAGTCAAAGGCACTATAGCTTCTGTCAGCTGGTGGCCAAATTACTATGGGAAAGAAATTTCACAAGTTTGACTATGACTGCTCCTATCTTTAAAACACTGCTATTCGACACTCGGGGCGTCCCTGGTGTCTCAGACAGTAAAGAGCCTACCTGCAATGCAGGAGACCTGGGTTCAATCCCTGGGTTGGGAAGATCCCCTGGAGAAGGAAATGGCAACATACTCCAGTATCTTGCCTGGAGAATCCCACGGACAGAGAAGCCTGGTGGGCTACGGTCCCTGGGGTCGCAGAGAGTCAGACACGACTGAGCAACTAACACTAGACAAGACTATTGGATGCTCAGTTACGGGACTTCTCGTAAAGGCGGGTGTGGGCTAAGGTTCGCTCACTTCTTCCTAATACAACATACATACACATTGTTTCTTCAATAGTAGGCAAAGATTTGTAGTTGCTTCATAAAATACAGAGTGGATCTTAATGGAGAATGGAAACAATTTCTGAACATTAACATTCCAAAAGTTAAGGTTCTAATCTAAGAATCCCTACTCTAAATATAGTGACATTACTTTCATGTTACTTACAAAAGTCATATTTGGGCAATGTTATTATAACACGTTTTTAAATGAATGCCCTGCATACATTAAAAAGACATAGCTAAATACATAATTTGGGCTTGAGGTTGCAGCTACATGATAGACTTGTTAAAACATCCCTACTATTTTCAACAAGATTTTTTAAAGTTTTCTCCTTTGAGAAGGAGAAAACAAAAATTTCAAGAAGACCTATCAAAGCCAAAATTCTGGATAATGAAGGCAATCATAACCTTTCCCAGGCCTGTCTCCTTATCAAGAAGTTTTACAGAAATCAAGTAACAACACTGGTTGTAAATTAATGCCTTAAAGTCAGAAATTATTATGATTTGGAATAAATGATTACATATCTAAATACACTTAATGGCTCAATCTTTTGATAGTTTCTAAAAATTGAATTCACTAGTTCTGAACCATTTCTTAAGTCAGCATACAGCTCATCTGCACAAAGACACTCCACTTATTATCTCTCATTACATATAATGATTCTCAACAGAAGGGAGGGTAGAGGAATGCAACATTTAACCCCAATGTGGAGTATGTAAGAATCTTCTTAGAGTCATACATTATTTGAAAAATGCCCTTCTAAAACCTAAATGATTCTTAAAACACTTCCCCATCCCCTGTTTAAAAAATTTATAATTTCAATTTTCAATTGAAATTTATAATTTCAATATTTGATGTTACTCATCTTTGATATTAATCAGCATTGTAAATGAGTTAAAATAATTCTTAATGATGCAGACACTTTTAAAGCATCTGTGATAGAATAATGGTCCCCTCAAGATGTCCATATCCCAATCCCTAGTACCTGAGAGTAAGATGCCTTACATGGCAAAGGGACTTTGCAGCTGTGATTAAGAATCTAGACATAAAGAGATTTTCCTAGATTATTCAGGTGAAAGTGAAAGTGAAGTCGCTCAGTCGTGTCCGGCTCTTTACGACCCCATGGACTAATGTAGCCCACCAGGCTCCTCCATCCATGGGATTCTCCAGGCAAGAATACTGGAGTGGGTTGCCATTTCCTTCTCCAGGGGATCTTCCAGACCCAGGGATCAAACCCGGGTCTCCCGCATTGCAGGCAGACACTTTAACCTCTGAGCCACCAGGGAGGTCCCATGTAATCCCAAAAGCGCTTATAAGCGGGAGGCAAGTAGATCAGAGTCCAAGAAGGAACTATGACTACGAAAGAAAAATTAGAGCAATGTAAGGAGCTATAAGACAAGGAATCCAAGTGGCTTTAGAAGATAGAAAAGGCAAGGAAGTGGATTCTCCCATAGAACCTCTAGAAGGAATACAGTCCTGCTGTTACTTTGATATTTTGATTTCTAAAGTCCAGGACTGTAAGACAGTGTTTTTTTAATGCCACTAAGTTTGTGGTAATTTGTTACAGCGACAATAGGAAACCAACTCAGTACTACTATGTCAAGAATTGTAAAATCTACCAGAACCATGCTAGAATTGACTGGCTAAAAATTATAAATTGCTAATCTGTGATAATTATAAATTGCTAATCTGTGGCTCCCGGTGGAAGCCATTCTCCATCATGTCTATGTTTTAGCAGGTAAAAACCACTTTAAGAGATTTAATGATATAGTATCTTTACTTAAACCATAACAGTAGAAATAAAAACCAAGAAAATGCACAAAGAAAATGCAGGAGCTGAATAGGTCAAGTTTTTATTCTGACATCAAGACATTTAAAGACTAAATACATCATCAATTCAAATAGCTCCTAAACATGCACACGCTGGAGAAATTATCTTCTACTCAAAAAGATGACAGCACTTAACCACCTATAACAACAGCTAACCGAACACTTCTGAATGGTTTTTCTTACCGTGATGGATTTATGTCAGTCTCTTCAAGTTTTATCGCTACATCTCGCTTACCACAAGACTATGATTGGGATATGGTTTGTGGTTATAGGACAGATGAATGCTAAATGGCCCAGGCAAGTAAAAACAATTGCTCTTATTAGCATAGTGATGGCTCCTTAGCAAAAGAGCCAAGCAATTTTTTTTTATCACCACCTCGAGTTGTCCTACTAAAATGACTTCTATACTTTCATTGCATGGCTTTGGGGTTTTTATTATAGCTATTTTTTCATATCTATTACTCATCTCTATACCCTCACTGCTTGTATCATAGTAGGCATTTTATCAATGTTTATTCCATCAATCATTCCATCTACCTATTAGTGCCCTCAATCTCATTTTGGCCTACACCTGGGTGAAGCATCTCCCACAGCAAAAGACAGCAAAATCACCTGTACGTCAGGAGTTACATGGGTTCACTTAAGTTGTTTAGGATTGCTCTGAACATTCATGACATGTTAAAAATGACATCATTCAACTGGAATATACAAACCAACTGGCTAATTTAATCCTTCTGAGTTCTCCTTTTTTCTTGTACAAAGGCAAATATACTACTAGGCAGCTAATGGATCAAAAATCACTGAATAAAGTCAGCAAAAAAGTATTTAGAAAAAATTAATTCATCTGGTTTTAAGCATTAACTAAGTTTTTGCTTCCAAATAAATGGTTATATTAACAGTTAACTGTAATGCCCTAAGGCAAAGATCTTTTTCTAGTTTTCCTGACTACCAGAACAAAAAAACTACAAATTCCATAGGATCCTTGGCCAATGATTTGGTTTATTAGCTACAGCACAGTTTTATTGACACAGAACACTACTACAAAACCAAATCAGTATCCTATCTCTTGAACCACATAAAATCTTAAATAGCACCAAAAAAAATGAAGATTAAGCCACATAAATATGAGCAGATGTGCTTATGCTCATTGAGTAGCAGCTCATATTTATCTATGGGCTAAGGAAAAGACTTCTACACAAAACAGCTATGCCGACTAGTAATACTTGGAACAAAGTAATTGGCCACAGAAGTGAAGACATGCTCATAAGAATAAACAGAATATAATTTTGAGAACATAATCTGGCAACTATAAAAAATGTTTTTAATTAAAGTACAGTTTTTGGACTTTAAAGTTACAATGTTGTTAGTTTCTGGTGCACAGCAAAGCGATTCACTTTTACATATATTAGTAGTAGCAGTAGTAGTCAAAGTCACTCAATCGTGTCCGACTCTTGCGACCCCGTGGACTGTAGCCCGCCAGGCTCCTCTGTCCATGGGATTGTCCAGGCAAGAATACTGGAGTGGGTTGCCATTTCCTTCTCCAGGGGATCTTCCCGACCCAGGAATCGAACCCAAGTCTCCTGCATTGCAGGCAGATTCTTTACCAACTGAGCTATGAGGGAAGCCCTACATATATATGTACATATTAATATATGCTTTCTCATATTCTTCATTATAGTTAAGTACAAGATATGGAGTATATTTCCCTGTTCTATATAGTAGGACCTTGTTGTTTATTTTATATATAACAGTTTGTATCTGTTAATCCCAAACTCCTGATTTATTCCTCCCTGCCCCTTTCCCTTTGTTAACCATAAATTTGCTTTCTACATCTATGAGTCTGTTTCTATTTTGCAAATAAATTTATTGGTATCATATGTTAGATTCCACATATACCGTATGCTATTTGTCTTTCTCTTTGTCTTACGTTGCTTAGTATAAAAATCTCTAGGTCCATCCATGTAGCTGCAAATGGAATTATTCCATTCTTTTTTATGGTTGAGTAATATTCCATTGTATGTATATACCACAGTGATGGCCCCTTTATACATTCTTCTGCTGATGGGCATTTAGGCTGCTTCCATGTCTTGACAACTGTAAATAGTGCTGAGAAAAAGTTAAGTTTTAAAATAAAGATTCTTTTTAATATCCTCAATGATAAAGACAGGGGTTCAGAAACTATGAAAAATAAAATTCTCCAAATGTATTTAAATCTCTGTACTAAACAGATACAGTTCATAAAAAAGTTTGTTGCTTTTTTCACTTACTCTTGTTATGCAGGACTCCAGCTCTTCCTTGTTCCCAATTCTGACCTTTGGAAATCTTTCTGAATAATCACTATCCTTCATGTTTCTGATTTCAACTTTACAGTTTTATAGTTTTTTCAGTTTTGCCCTGGGGTTTTTGAAAATTACTTGAATAAAAATTAAGTTAACTACAAAGACATTCTTTCTAAACTCAGATGGGAGCAGGTGCTACTTCAAAGTCTATTTACTCTTTGTTAACTCATTCTCATTGTCAGGATAAGAGCAGTAAAATTTCCCTCCACATTCCAAGTTTCTAAAATAGCCCATCTCACTCTACAACGTTCATAACCTATTAATATAAGCTCTTTCCACCTAAAATGTTTCTGAATCTTATATTTTTTGTTTTATTCACGTAACAGTAAATATTTACTGAGGGCCTACTATATGCCGGACAGTAGCCATGAACAAGATCAAGTCTCTGTCTTTGAGTATATTGAGAGAGATGGACATGAAAACAGACTCTGGATTTCAGAACAATAAATGCTCTGCAAGTGGTAAGGGCACTCATAGGAGGCAGGTCCCATATCTGGGCATCAAGGAGGTTAGGTCTTGATGGATTTCAAAGTATGCATAGGAGTTTCTCAAGCATAACAGTTTTGCATCAGTTAAGACAGAGGCTTGGAAGTGAAGAAGAAACAAGGCTGGATAAGTATGAATAGGATAAAAGGTATCCTATGTGACAGAGGTAATATACACGATGCTGGACTTACATACCACACTGGTCTCTCAAACAAAATAAAAGAGTAAGGCTTTATATGCAAGGTCAAGGACTCTGAGGAAAAAACATAATCAAAACCCCCCATTTCCCCTCAACCCAGGGCAGAATCATCTCTGCAGAGGATATCTGGGAATTTGCAGGGCATTTTTTGGCTAACACAATGGGGATGACAGCAAGTCAAAGGTTCCCACCAAGTCTATCCAATTGCAAAGCCCTGCTCCTTTCATAAGTCAGGATACAGCTGTGATATGAAAGTCAAGCACAAAGACAGTGAGTTAGAAAGGACTGATGCATCACAGTCTACAGAAAAGGGAAGACGGAGACTGACCAAACACTGTTTGCTTTGGCAACAAGCTTGTTGTTGGCGACCACTGAAGAATAGTAGCTTTTTTTTTTTTTTACAAGGAACACAGGAAGGGGTGACTAGGAAGTGGAAATTTCAAGTAGGTTTAAAATGTGCTTTCAATAAATGTGACAATGAAGGAATGCATGATACTGAAGTAGCAGTTTGAAAGAGTTGTTGGGTTGTAGAGGAAATTTTTGTTCTGTAGTTGTTTGGATCAGGACACCAGGATATAAATAAAGTGTAGGGTATGCGTGTTTCACAAATGATATGAGAAGCTGTTTGCAAGAGCCCATCGAAATTGACTAAAGAACAGAGTCTCAAAGGAACAGAACTGGAACAGGTATTTTTGTAGAAAATATGGATCTAACAAATACTCAAGTATGAAAGAGCTTTCAAACATAAAGACTCGGGCAGATTCTATAGTTCTTGGCAGGTAAGGTATAGCCCAGAGATAGGACCAAAAGAAAAGAAAAGGAAAGCACAGAATGACTACACCAGTAAACAGTAAATCTTTGACCCTGGAACAGACTGTGCCTGATTCCACAGAAGTTAACAGATAGCATATAAAAATAAAATTGCCTCTGCCAGTAGCCAGGGCTGATTGAATCACTTAAATTACTGAAAGATCATCACAAGGTACATCAAGTATAATCACAAGACCATAATCAAGTCAGAAACATGGTGAAGAAAATAGCCGTGTCACATGTCATTCTCTGGACTGCTACCATAATCAATGGTACGATTTAGTTAAAATCTACAATAGTTCTGTTCTGTAACATTTACAACATTCCTGTTGCACAAAATCACAAAGAATCAATGTACATGACCTGCTTTCTAACTGATGTAATCAAGCATTATTTATCATGTCATAGTGAGAATCTGGTAATTTCAAAATGCAATCTGAGCCATAATGAAGTCTGAATACCACATCATGCTAAACCTGGAACAATTTGCCAGTGTCTCTGTGATTACTCGTGAGGGTCCCACAAACTACCTCAAACTAACCAAACAGCCAACTCTTTTCTCACATATCTTTGTTCTTTATCTTAACAGAAAACATATCTACCTAGCTGCTAAAGCGGAGAACATAAATGTCAGTTAACTCACATCAATATCCAGTAAGGTACCATTATTTATGATGGTTATTTACTGCTTTATACATTATCAGTGGTGGATAAGTTTTGTCAGATACTGTATGTAAATTTTAATTTTTATTAAAATAACTTACAAGTCTTTAGGAATTTATAATAAAAACAAGTGCTGTTAAAGTGTTTTCTTTCTCTATCTCAAAATGGCCTAGGAAGCTTTATTTCATAATTTTTCAGAAAACCTTAGATTAACCAAACACTTTGAATTTGTTTTAAACCACTTTATTACATAGATATGAAAATGCAAAGAAAAAAACATGATTTCTTCAAACTAAGTATGGAACATTTTCACTGAATACATTACTTGAACTAGTTTTTTCTGAATATATTTTTTTAAATCCATTAAAAAATTGCATTTGGGGGCAGCAACATTCTTTTCACAAAATGAAACAAAAGCTCTGTTCTTCTGAGAAGAGACTTGGGCATACCAATGTCCAATTCAGGAGAGCTCAGGAAATGTTTTAGTGATATTCCATTACCCCTTGAGACACTTAACTTCAGCTCATGAAAATACCAGCGTCTAAGGGATAAAAATTACAATGGCTTCCTGCAGAAGCCCCCTCCAGGCTATGGGACTAATTTAAACAATATGGCAAAATTCCAACCAAACCACTAGCATAGGTTAAAAACATCTATTCCTTAAAAGTTGATTTGTGCATTTACCTGTCAATACTGAATCTTTCATGTTTTACATGTTCCATGAAAATAAAAAACTGTCATGTATTCTAATGTAATATTAATTTACACTGTCTCTGTCTTTCTCTCCCTCTCTCTTTTTTTGGAGAAGGAGTAAGGTAAGGGGAGGGGAAGTCTGGGCAGAGTACCTTACATATGTGTGTACAGATGTACTGAATTGGGTATTTTGTAATGGCATTTAAATAAATGCAGAGATAAAGCTATATCCTATTTCTATTTGTTGGCATTAGAGAAATGCCAAAACTCTGCAATAGTCCATAAAACCTCTCAAGAACAAAAATTAAGATAAGATGAAATATCATACATTTCAAACACATCAAACTCTCAGCTTAAAATTAATCTAATTCACCGGGTTATAGCCTTTAGAAGAGAGCAAGCTAAGCTGATTTTTAATTATGGACAGACTTGTTACTTTGGGTATCATTCTTGTGGGTAAGCAAGTGGGAGAAAGGTTTAGTATCTATTAGTCCAAACATAAACTCAGAATCCAAATAAAAGGGTCTGAATTTCAGCTACAATTTACTTGCTGTTTGGCCTTCACCAAGTCACATGACTCCTTAGAGCTTTGCCTTATTACCTATAATTTGGTATACACAATCTCACAAGATTAAAAGAGAAAATCCACATAAGCAAATGTTAGTTTCTTTATCTCTTCTCCAGAATTTGTTCCTTCTACCCTGAAATAGGTAGGCTCAGCTGGCAAAGAATCTGCCTGCAATGCAGGAGACCCCAGTTTGATTCCTGGGTCGGGAAGTTCCCCTGGTGAAGGGATAGGCTACCCACTCCAGTATTCTTAGGCTTCTCTGGTGGCTCAGACAGTAAAGAATCCGCCTGCAGTGTGGGAGACCTGGGTTCGATCCTGGGTTGGGAAAATCCCCTGAAGGAGGACATGGCAACCCACTCCAGTATTCTTGCCTGGAGAATCCTCATGGATGGAGGAGCCTGGTGGGCTACAGTCCATAAGGCTGCAAAAAGTCAGACACGACTGAGCAATTAAGCACAGCACCCTGAAATATGCAGACAAAATACATTCCATTTTGCTGAGGATTTCAGCCACAGAGAGAAAAAGGACTTGCCAAGGAGAGCTGAAAAATGGCAATGGAAGTGTTCAGGATTTTTAAGGCTTTCTGTCTTCCATGTTCTTACCTTGATCATTCCCTTTCCAACACACTTTCCTGTGAGCACTCAGAAAACATCTTACAATATTAGCATACCATGCATTTGGTCAGGCGGCATCACATCGCTGAGCCCCGAATGTGCTTCTGTCGGTCTCTCAGACTCTAATTCGGTGTGCCATGCACCTGCCTGTCAATTCCCACCTTCCCACCCCAGAGTGAGAAACCAAGCCAAGATGGAATTTAAAACAGCTTCTGAGATGGGCATCCTCTCAGCACCTTCGAGCCTGGTCTTAACCAAACCCTCGTATAGCTGATTGGTAGAGGAGGTATCCCAGCAGGTCTCTCATTTCCATCTGCCTTCTAGGCAAAATTTTCATCAAGAAAACTTTTGTACAACACCCAAACCCACACACACATGCACACATTCACCTCCTAAGTGCAAATTTTAAAAAGTATATTTTAACTTGTGAAATTACATTTTAAAAGAGAAAGAGAAAACACTGAAAACAGCAGTCATCTCATGTTGCCAGAGACAAGTCCAAAAAGCATGAACCTTCATCTCACATTTAGCTTGCAATAGCCTGGAGAGAAAGAGCGCTCCCTGTGCAATGCTGGCAGATGCAGCGCTGGCGTGACACATAGTATAGGATATAATGATGCTAACCACAAACGGGAAACTAGGCCGTCACAATGGCCCAAACCTAGAGACTGGGAAAAACTCTATCGTTTTAATTTGGTTCTGCCATATTTAATTTATGTAAAAGCTTCGTGTTGGCTTGGTATCTGGAAATGTGTCCATCTTCAAATAGTTTTAGCATTAATAATTTGCAGATTGAAATCTGCAGTTACATACATCTTTCAGGGGGGTATCTGCAGCTAGCAAAGATTTGCACAATGCTACATCGCAACTGCTCGAATCAGACTGAGCCATAGAACAGATTTCCAAGAAAGTCAAAGAAAGCCAAGATGCAAGAGAATCCCAGATGAGGCTAAAAGAGCCAAGACGCCATTTTTAATACAAAGCCCAGCCTCCCTTTGCCTATGTGCATTTTCATCTTAAAACAAAATTAGGATTATTTCTTATCAGCCAAACAGTGAGCCCCCTACAAAGAAATAAATGACAGGGAAGAAAAGGATAATCACTGTTAATAGAGAAAAAAAGAAGACTAAATATAAGGCAATGGGCATGCAGAGAGAACATGGAAGAATACGAATTCCATAAATACAATTTCCAAATATTGTTTTCTGAATTCCCATGGAACACTTCATGTTAGGGAAAACCATTTCTGGGCTTTAAATCTGGAAACTTGAAGGGGCCTCCTTGGAGCCAGATAAATAACAACATCATCACAAATGCATTTTTTCTTCTAAAATATCTCAAAATGTCTTATAGATATCTCTGTGTTTACTGGCATGGGACTCCCTAAGATACACACAAAACACTACTGATTGAGGATTTCAGTCACAGGAAAAAATGGCACTTGCCAATAGCTAATAGGTGGAGACAGGATTAGACACACGATCATCCAGTGTATGGAACAGACTTCTATTCAGTAGGCAATGCTGTTTTAGTCAAGTGTCTCACAATAGAATGACTTCAAGTCCAGCAAGTGAAGAGAATGATCCATGTGTTTTAAAACATCCCACAGAGGAAGATGACTCTATCTCAGAATTGTCCTTGGATTTGCTCATGTTAATGAAGCGTTTGATTTTTAAGGACAAGAGAGTCTACTTTCAGCCACAAACAGAATCATGTAACATTGTTGCACTGCAAAAATATTGTCCCTGTTTGACCATAAAAGCAGATTTATTGGACTTCTGAGGGAAGAGGGCAGAATAAAGTCAAATTTGGTTTTAAAATATCTATCTGCTCTGAGAAATATATATAATACGTGGCAAGGAGAACTCTGAATCAGTTGAGCAATATTCAATATTTTGTCTGCTATGCATTGGACTTGTAATGAATATTAGCTGTTTGAACCCAGATCACAGAACCATCCTTCCTACAAACAAATGAAAGAAAAAAAAATGCTAAAACTAATTTAAAATGTATCATAGCAATCAAATAAAGCAAGAGGCAAAACCTTAATGCAACTTTCTTTTTAAGACATTGCCAACCAATATTTTCTTAGGTCAGTCGCCCAAGGCAATAGAAATAAAAGCAAAAATAAACAGATGACACCTATTCTCAAAATGAAATGACCACCTATGGACTGCGAGAAAATATTTGCAAAGGATGTTACTGGCAAGGGCTTAACTTCCAAAATATAAAAACAGCTCATACAACTGAAAAACAAAAAAACAAACAACCCAATACAAAAATGGGCAGAAGACTAAGTAGACATTTTTCTAAAGAAGACATACGGATGATCAAAAGGCACATGAAAAGATGCTCATCACCACTAATTATAAAGAAATGCAAACCGAAACTACAATGAGGTAGCCCCTCACACCAGTCTGAATGGCCATCATTAGTAAGTCTGCAAATAACAAATGTTGGAGTGGGTATGAAGAAAGGGGAATCCTTCTACAACATTGGTGTGCTGGTGGGAATGTAAACTGGTGTAGCCACTATGGAAAACAGCGAGGAGGTTCCTCAAAAAACTAAAAATAGAGTTGCCATATGACCCTGCAATCCTACTCTTGGGAAAAAACTATAATTCAAAAAGATACTGGCACCTCTATGTAATGTCCACTGACAGATGAATGGATAAAGAAGATGTCGTTTACACATGTGCACTTATGCAGACACACACACACACAAATGGAATAATACTAAACCATGGCAAACAATGAAATGAAGCCATTTGCAGCTACATGGATGGACCTAGAAATTACCATACTAAGCAAAGTCAGAAAGGGAAAGACAAATACCTTACATGTGGAATCTGAAAGACAACACAAATGAAAATATCTATGAAACAGAAACAGACTTGCAGAAATAGAGAACAACTGCCCCCTTACAGTTGCCAAGGAGGCAGAAGGTGGGGAAGGAAAGGATCAAGAGTTTGGGAGTAGCAGATACAAACTACTATATATAGGATGGATAAACGACAAGGTCCTGCTATATAGCACAGGGAACTATATTCAATATCCTGTGTTAAACCATAATGGAAAAGAATATGAAAAAGAATATATGTGTACTCTTTGCTATACAGCAGAAATTAACACAAAATTGTAACTCATCTGAACTTCAATAAGCTTTTTAAAAGGAAATGATGCTAGAGGAGACAGAAAGAGATTCTAGAAAGTAGCTCAGTCATCTTAAACCACATTCTACTAGAGCAGTAAGCAGTGACAAATTCCCAAGTTTTCTACTATATCTCTAATTATTTATTTAAAGAAGCAGCCTAAGCAATCCAAGACCAAGCAATGTATTTACAGATACTCATTTAAGAGAAATGAAAACCTATGAAAACATTCTGTATAATGTCCACAAAAGGACTTAAACAAAAATATTCATAATAGTCAAAAACTTAGAAGCAACCCAAATGTCTATCCACACAAGACTGAATAAACAAACTGTGGTATAATCATATGACTGAATATTACTTAGTCATGAAAAAGGAATTTACACACGCAAAACAAACGCTTTGAGTGAAAGAAGTCAGTCACAAGTGAATATGTATTCTTTTGACAACACTCATGTGGAAAACTAAGCCATGACCACAGTTATTAGAAAAATGGTTATCTACGTAGTAGGAGGACCAGCAGAGAAGGGGCATAAGGGAACATTTTGGGGAAATGGAAAGGTTCACTACCCTGACTGGTCTATACGTTGGTTACACAGTGTAAACATCTGTCAAACTCTCAAACCATAATCTCAAAGTCCATACATTTTACTGTATGTGATTTTTTAAACAAACAAACAAACAAAAAGAATAAGAGCAGCTGTTATGGGGACAGGTGGACAACCCAGGAAAAAGATAAGGAAACCCTTCACATGAGTAAGGACTTCCCATTACCACAGCATCTTACAAGTTTAGAAACATCCACTGAGCGGTCCAGCTCTTTTTTCCTGCCTAGAAAGAAAGCTAGGATGAGAAAATAGAACTATCAAAACCAACCCACTAAATTTCTAGCAATAAAGAGGGATGCAGTGGGAAGAAAAAGAAAAGGGAAAACAAGATGACTTTCTGAGGGGATGGGAGGTCCTTCAGGGAGAAACACACAGAGATCCCTATAGAAGTGCCAGCACTTCTTGGAAGTAACAGGCTATGGCCAAAAACCAGAGCTGTCCCTTCAAAAACTAGAGAAATGTCTGAAACCCCCCAAAATAAGAAAGGTCTCCCAAACAGGTAGAGGAAACCCCAGTCTGTGTGTTTTTCTCAGCCTTTAGGCAGAGAGGGTCCACCCGTCACCACAGTCAGCCACAGTCCTCTCCAAGCTCCACTATCTTCCCTCCTCACGCTATCAAAGAACAGCATTTTGAAGACTCAGTACATCCAGTCCCAGAAGAGCAGTTAAGGGCATGACAAGTAAGCCTCAAATAGGGTGACGACAAAAGAGAACTCATCAAGGCCATATCACCATCAACTAGAGGCTTATGGAGCTGCCCGCATCTGACATGAATAATACCTAAAGGAACGGCACGGTGCACCAGATTCCCTGTGTACACGGGAACCCCAATCTCACATTGTGCCACGCATCTGAATTTGCAGAATCTTTTATAATACAACTATAAGATTACAGAGAGTAAGTTATTGAACACAACCAATAAATGCCTACTTAAGAGATATCAGAAGATGAAGTGCTCTGAGTGGATGTCATAGAACGGAGGCAGGAGGAGAGGAGACTGCAAGAAACCTACATGTATACTCTTCTCTGCATCCCCACCTCTTCATGTCCTTATTTATCAGACAGCTGGCCAAGGGGGAAAGGCAGAAATGAAGAACAGGAAAAGGCACCGGAACCTAAACTCCTGAGTACTGAAAATTATGCAAAGTAGAACTATAATAATAAGTACTCTCCTATATTGATCCACTGACTTCAGCTTTACACTTGGATGCTAAGTTGAAAGAGAAAAGCAAGCAGCACTACTGCATTCTCTCACATGAGCAGTCCACACTCAAAGGCAGTGCAGACTCTGTTCTCAACAATCACCAGTAACACAACAGGGTGGAGTTCACCGACTGAAAACAGCAATTACTGAAATAAAATCTGCAAAGTCTTACAAAAAGTGAGTATTCCACCAGGAACAAGATAAAAGAAAAGTATCCTACATAGACAACCAGGAGACACGCCATTCATATTAACATTTTGAAGTAATCATGATTTTTGTTATCCTGGAGCAAGTGAAGCATCTGTGGATGCTAAAAGCTGATGTATTTTTCCCACTCTTAAAATAATCCTATTTATTTTACTAAGCTTTTCACAATTTACCTCCAGCAGAGACCTAATGAAGTCAGTTTCATCCTTAGTGAGGCTTTTTTTTAAATCATAGAAAAAGGAAGTCATGCGAATGGAATCATTCAAAAAGATTTGCATTTACTTGTATTTACTCCATATTATAGTATGGCTATGTTCTTTGAGTGAGTGAGGAAGGAAGAAGCTGAGGTAACAAGGGAGAAAGCTAGGAAGGGAGGAAATTGAGAGACCTATAAAATTATTGTTGATACTGAAAGTTAACCACCTCCTCAAAGGCATGCTCCTCACTCACCCAATTGTGGGAGAATTCAGTGACAACAAAGGACATTCTATCCTAAAGAGTGAAGAAAGCTGTGACCCCCCTTGAAACAAACTATCTAATTAAAATGCAGAAAGACAGCTCAGCTCTCCAATTACTAAATAACACAAAAGAGGCCATTTAAAGGTTCATAAACAACTCTAAAAAGAAAGCCAGAGCGAGTTTACAAAGAATTTAAATATGAAGACAATAAACTGGATCTAATAATAAATATAAACAGGAAATACCAATGACTTATCACTTAGTAAACCATACGCTCTGAGCCACGATTTGGATCACTTAAAAAAAAACAAACCAACCTTGGCAGTATTGTGTTTCAACATATGGAACAGTCAATAGAACCTGCAGAGAAAACCACACCTTCTCTCTCCATCCTACTCCTATGAGCGGCTTTGTTAATTACTGTAGGGCACAGCAGAGGTTGAGGAACAGAGCTGACCCCTTTCAACAATGTTAAGGCTTTCACCAGCCTGGCCTAATAAACACATGTTCCCAATAACTTCCCCAATGAATAAGCCCCTTTCAAAAGAGAAACAGGACTCAACAGGAACACTAACCTCTTGATTAGAAAGCACATACTTGGCCAGTGGACTGTGAAGGTCCCCCCAACTAGCAGGCTTCAGGCTACATTCACAATCAATTAGTTACATCAAATCCCCTTTTGTTTCCCTCCAGTGACTTTCTGCCACCCTGTTACTTGACTCCTAAGCAAATGCCTCACCTGGCTTGCATCCAGAATCCCTGCAAAGCACGCCCTTCCCAGACCACGGGAGTCAGCCCCCAAAGACGTGACTAGCCTTCTAGAACTTCTAAAAGTATGGTAGAGAGATGTTTTCGAAACAATTGTGCAGCGGCAACGGAGGCACATGTTTGTTCAATTGAAGAAGCTTACTTGTTTTTTGCTTGACATCTCTGTTAAGGATCTTTCTTTCATCTACTCCAGAACTGCTCTGGGATGAGAATATTCAGCTGGAAACAAAGCTGTCCAGGTTGTAATCTCAATTTAGTCATTAAAAGCTACCTGACCTTGACATCTCTGAAGCTCAGATTCCTTATTTACAAAGTGGGTGAATTTTGGTTAACTCCATTTCTCTTTCAAAATGTTAATAATTTGGGACTTCCCTGGTGTTCCAGTGGCTAAGACTCCATGCTCCCACTGCAGAGGGTGTGGGTTCGATCCCTGGTCAGAGAACTAGATCCCACGTGCTCAACTAAGAGTCTACATGCCCCAACTAAAAAAGATCACAGATCTTTGCCATGTGTGGCAACTAAGATCCAACACAGCCAAATAAGTAAATAAAATTTTTAAAAATAGCTTTAAAAACAAAACAAAGTTAATTTGTGAAACAGGACATCCATCTGTGATCTCTTGCCTTCAATTACTTTCTATCCTGCTCTCATTTTAAGCAAGTGATCAAGCCCTACCACCACCCCATAAGCCTTATCCCTGAAAGATTAACTGATGACTAATGATCCGTTCTAATAATTCATAATTCCTACTGTGGTCTTCAATACCCTTCAGAATTTACCTAAATGTGTTTCCGTTGACAATGTGATTGATGCTCAATAATACCAGCAACTTTCTTACCAGCTTTTAGAATTATTACTTTGCCAGTTTACTGTCCATTCTACCCCCATTCTACCACTCCTTCCAATCTCCAAGTTTGGATTAATACAACTGTATTTCCTTTTAAGAGTTACAGAGCATTGCCAGGAGAATCACATAAAAATGTTAATGGGATCCATCACAAATTTATTAGATTCAACCTCAGCTGTTCAGCAATCCATTAATTTCTTTTTCCTCTGCTCCCTTTTCCATTGCCGACAAGTAGTTATTCCAAATGTTTATCACTCGCTTCAAGCACTAGACTCCGTGCTTCTGCCCTTCTCACTCTCAGTAAACAACTGTCAGAAAAAAATAGGTGACTTTAGCCAAGAACCCCCTAAACTGCCCTCTTGATTTATAGTATATCCATTCTTCCTACTTTCCTTCCTGCAATAGACAAACTACTGTGAATGCTTATTTGCCAAAGGTATACCCTCCTCCTCAAAGTGAACTGGGCTTTCCTGGTGGCTCAGCTGGTAAAGAATCTGCCTGCAATGCAGGAGACCTGGGTTTGACCCCTGGGTTGGGAAGATCCCCTGGAGAAGAGAATGGCTACCCAGTATTCTGGCCTGGAGAATTCCATGGACTATATAGTCCATGCGGTCGCAAAGAGTTGGACTTGACTGACTGACTTTCACACTTCAAGTGATTTCACATGCAGCTCTTCACTTTTCCAAAGCTGTCTATCAGTCACAACTTTCATTTATTCAATCAGTGATTCTTTCACTTCAGAGCCTTTTTTTCCCATCTGCTTGGGATATGTGCTCAAAACTCTCCAAAACTTTAAATAACAAATTCTCTCCTACTGGACTATCTTGAAGTTAGAGGGGTCTGGGGAAGATAATTTCTGGCTGAACATCCCAGAGATTTTTCCACTGCATCCCAGTGATTCTTCCACAGCATGGAACCAAAAACACAACTGAAGATGGCAAGTTGTCTCCCATATACTGTAGCTCTCATTAGGTTTGACACTGAGCTTTCCTGACTCCTTTCAGCAAGTGTTTTATTAAATCTTCCTCTTCTCAGACCCACACTGTAAGATAGTCATTGCCTTTTCTGTCTTCATTGCCTTTTCTTCTCACTCTCCAAACCCAGCTTGAATTAGATCATCAGCTCCATGACTATGCCTATCATCTCTATATGGAATCTTCCACAGCTCTAACTCCAGGCTTAAACGTCTCCCTAAGCTCTAATATCACATTTCAACACTTCATTTAACACTACCATTCTGAATCATCCACGAGCAACTCAACATGGCAGTATCAGGAGGCTTTTGCTTACAAGTAATAAGAAATTTCTACTCATTCAATCTTAGACCATAAGTAAACTTAGAGCCCCACGTAACAAGAGGTAGAACAGGCCACAGGCACTGTTCAGATGTACATCAAGGTTCTGAATCTCTTCTCTGCATTTTTCTTGGTTCTGCCCTTCTCTGCATGGTGGCTTTATCCTCAATGGTAATGATGATGATAAGATGGATGCAACAATGTAATAGTCAAACACAACATCATCCATAAATGAAGCGTTTCTCTTAGGGCTAAGAGAAAAAACATTATAGAAGTCCCATTGAAAGAGATCCATGCTTATTTCTAAACCAATCACTGGCAAATGGAATGAGACTATCATACTTAGTTTAGACCAAGGTTTCTTAGCCTTGGAACTACTAACATTTAGGGCCAGATCATCCTTTCTTGTAGGGAGCTATTCTATGCATTATAGAATGTCTAGCAGCATCGTGGCCTCTACCCACTACATGCCAATAGTATTTGCCACCTATGACAACCAAAAATGTCTCCAGACATTGCCAAATATCCCCTGGGAGGCACAATCACCACTGGCTTAGACTAGCTATGATACAGCCTTAGAACACAAGTAAGGGTCATCTTAAGAAAGGAGGTAAAAAATTAAAGTTAACTAGACAACCAACAGTGGCCACTGCAACGTCCAAAACCAAACTTATTCTCTACTTCCCAAGTTCAAAATATATTTCTCCTCCTGAATTTCTGATATTGATTAACATATCACTGTCTAGATACTCAGTGACCCAAACTAAGAACAATGGCCCAAACTTAAGAACCGCGGTGTCATCTTTCCCATGCCCAGTGAGCAACAGTTCCTGCCGACACTGATGCCAAAGCTCCTTGTGGATCTTTCTCTTCTCTCCACTTCCACTGTCACCTAAGTATCTCAGTGGTTGCCGCCTCACTATGTTTCTAGCCTCCTAGGCTTTCCTACAGTTTTAACAGTTATTATCTAAGGATAAATCTGGTCAAATCACTCCACAACTTAAAAATATTTGATGATACTTCCTCATTACCCAAAAAAGCAAATTGAAAATTTTCAGCCTATTGTACACAAAGGCTGCAATGATATGCCCTTTGCTTATTACTGCAGCCTAAATTCCAGCCCCTCCACTTACCTTATTCTTTACCACCCAAGATTACTACTTTTCAAACCAGACATCTGATATATCAATGATTTGCTTGCATCACTTTTTCTGCCTGGAATGACCTCTTCACTCTCACTTCCTAATCCTGCTTCAAGTCCTACATACTTCTTATGCACTATTTCTTTTTTTGGTGACTTACATTCTCCCCATGGGAAATTAATTACTCTAGCAGCTGTATCCACACAATATTTATTAAACATATAATTGTGATTGAGCACTTAATGCAACATGTTACAGCTTTATTCATCTGGCAGTTAGATCAGGGCTACTCAAGATAAGGTATTATCTCTATTTATAACAATTTCTGGTCCAGTGCTTAGAACATAACAAAACAGCCCTAAATGCAGAGCTACCGAAATAAAAGAAGGGAATTGAACTCATTTCAATATATTTCAATGCCCAAAACTATTATAAGTCTCAGGGACTAAGTCTAACCAGTCAGTTAAAAGTATTTAATCTCTGGACTTCCCTGGTGGTCCAGTGGCTAAGAATCTGCTTGCCAATGCAGGGGATATGGGTTCGATCCCTGGTCTGGAGAATTCTACATGCCTCAGGGCAGCTGAGCCCACACACCAGAACTGCTGAGCCCACGGGCCCTAGAGCCTGTGCTCGGCAACTAGAGAAGCCACTGCAACAAGAAGCAACTAGAAAGAGCCCACACAGCAAAGGAGACTCAGCATAGCCAAAAAAAATAATAAATAATTTTTTAAGTATTTAATCTCTAATAATAAGTCAAATTATCTGAAACACACATACAAAATGCCTGTTTAATAATTAAACAATTCAAAAAGCGAAAACCAGTGTGCCAAATAAAAATTCATCAATGTCATCTATAAAATCATTTTGTATTAAGAGGAATAATAATTTCCAATTATTTGCATGATTCAGAGAGTCTGCTACACCTGTGTATTCCCACAGACTATCCAAATCCCTTCTCACACTTCACCCTCAATGATGAACAGGGTTTGGGTGGGCTCTCTGAGAATAGGAGCTCAAGTACAAGTGTCCTTGGACCCCAAGAGATGCTGAACTAGAGAAATTAAGAAAGTCACATCTCCAAAGGGATAAGAAGAAAGGGGTTTTTTGGTTGCTGTTGTTGGTTTTAATTCAAACCAAAGTAGAAACTGAGAACAAAGGAAAGGAGTCGAGGGAAACAGAGACCATCTAGGGAGACCAACAGAGGCATCGTGCTATTGGTCTGTTATATTTCTTAGTACACGAGATGCCTGATTAGAAGATAAATAACGATAGAATTTATAGAGGCCTATAAATGGGAAAAGCAATGTGGCAATATATGTTGAGTCATAAAGATGTGAGCTCTCTTTGTCACAGAGGTTCTGCTTCGGGAATCTTTGCTGGGCAAATAATCAAAAACCCAGAAGGAAGTCTGTAAGCACCTTTGTGTCTCTGTAGCCCTCTTTATAAACAAGAAAAATAGAATTGATCTACAAATCCACCATAAAAGACTAATTACATCTTTTTACATTCATTCAAAGAAATTAGCTCTGGAAACTATGCAGTGTCTATGTGAAAACATGAGGTACTTAAGATACCTGATACTTACATTTCAGTCACGATTATATAGTTAAAAAAATCATATGTGGAAAAGCTCTACCTAAATCTATCAAAAAAGATAATGGCTATACCATTAAGTGTTAATAATTTCTTCACTTGGGATTTTCATTATCTTCTAAACTTTCCATACTGTGGTTATGTTACTTTCAAAAGTTTAATTTCAAGTCAGTAAGAGAACCAGAAATCAATCTCATCCATTCCCATGTGCCTCAGAGCACAGGCAGCAGAAGCCCCTGTCTTCAGAAAGGCCGGCGTCAGGGTGGAATGCCGCAGAGAAAGATGAACACGTCCTGTTGGAGGTCCTGGCCCCGTCTGATCTCACTTCTTGGAAAGTCCCAGGAGCTTGGAATTCAACTCTAAACTGCAGACATAAGATTCATCAGCAGTGTCCCAAAGAATACGAATTAGCTGACAGAAGTTTATGAGGTCACTCAAAAAAATCCAAACTTAGCTGCTCTGTCAGGCTGATGGAAGTCCCAGCCTGGACACTTACCTTGCCTGGACAGGGTGAAGATGCACCTGTGATTATTTGTCAACCCTCACTCACTTTTCTTCTTTGCAGACAACCTTAACTGTGTTAGCCTGTGGGCCACAGTGCCAGAAGACCAGAATTCTCAACTACTGTAGTTCTAAGGGCTTCTTTTTGTGCATACATAAAAATCTGTTTTTTTTCCTTAAATCTATTTAAAGAGATAAATAGTGCCCCAGTAACACACCGCGAAATCTTATATCCAAAGTGAGATTTGTATAAAAATGTTATATTGTAGACCTATTCTCTCTGACCCTTTGATTTCTATTTAACCCTGTTTGTCAGAAATAGCCAAAGATCCTGCTCTCATCCATAATAACATAAAACTACTACAGACACGAAGATAAAGACAAGAGCTAATAAAATGGCCTGGGCTATGGCGTGATCCTATTGCTTTAACTAACAGTCTGGTGATCACAAACACTTCTTTAATGAGGCACTGCCCTTAAATGGAGAAGGAAATGGCAACCCACTCCAGTATTCTTGCCTGGAGAATCCCAGGGACAGTGAAGCCTGGTGAGCTGCCATCTATGGGGTTGCCCAGAGTCGGACACGACTGAGGTGACTTAGCAGCAGCAGCCCTTAAATGTCCCTTGCGTTTTCACTTCCTGCTTAACTGGCTGGGATAGAGTGAGAATCACTGCTAAATGATTGCTCCGTGGTAGAAGCAACTGAATATTAGTGACAGGCACATAGAGTATAAATTCTGAAAAATGGTAAGGCACATTTCCCCACTGCCAGAACTAAAGGCAGTTTATAGGCTGAAGGGACATTACTTCTCTTCCCTCTGCCCTCATTCTATTTACAAGGGGAAGATCAGATTTCTCAGAAATTCCTGTTGCATCTGGGTACCCTAAAATGGAACTTACTGCCTCATAAAACAAAAGTACCACATTTCTATAGGAAAAAAAAATCACAGTTAGCTGTATGTCATATTTGTATTTTTGGATAGGATCTGGATTTTCTTCATAGTGTTTTCCCTTTCTCTTCTTTTTTAACATGTATACACTCCACTTGATTTTCTCCGGGCTTCCCAGGTGACGCTAGTGGTAAAGAATCCACCTACCAATGCTAGAGACATAAGAGACTTGGGTTCTATCCCTGGGTCGGGAAGATTCCCCGATAGAGGACATGGCAACCCACTGCAGTATTCTTGCCAGGAGAAGCCCATGGACAGAGGAGCCTGAAGGGCTACAGTCCATGACCCAACTGCTGACTTCAACACTTATCTAACTTAAAGTTTAACACTAGTAATTTTCTCTCCAAAGTTAATTTCTTTTATCTATAAAATACGTTAAATATATATTCTCTCTGAAAAAATTTAAATCACCTTTGCATCTCTTTTCAGTATTCTTCCCCAAAAGAGTTCCCACCAAGTTCTACCTCAGTCATCCAGGCCTTTCTAACCACCCCTGGGGAGAAACTGCTGGGTTTGCTGGAATCAGTCTCTTGTAGTTCCTTCTCAAGATCTTTTGTTCTCATCATAAAAAATATCAGAACTCACTTCCCGGCTATAGTAGTTTGCAAAAATGGCCTCAACTATCTACATACATGCCTGCCCTCTGCAATGTGATGAGCCCTCCTGTCAGGAGGCAGCATCTACTTCCCCCACTGCAAATCTAGTCTGGACTTTGATACTTGCCTGGGCCAATAAAATATGGTAAAAGAAAGGGTGTGCCAGTTCCAAGAGAAGACTCTGAGAGCGTTTGTACACTTACCCTCAGTCTCCTGGGATCCCTCACATCTCTTGGATGAACCCTAAGCTAGCATCCTGGATGATGGAAGACCACAAGGAGCAGAGCAAGGCATCCCAGCTGAAATCATCTGAGAGTAGCCAGGCCCTAGCTGACTAAGCAGTTTATCAAAGACACATCAGTGAAGCCAGCCAAGACCAGAAGAACTACCAGGAGAACTGAGCTCAGCCAAAACTGTTGGCCCATAAGACTGTGAACTTTATTTTTTAAACATTTTACATTGGAGTATAGCTGATTAACAATGTTGTGATAGTTTCGGGTGCAAAATTTAGTATATCTAAGTCTTTTAAGAAATGAGGGCTTTAGTCACATACTCTCAAACTGAAAGCACTCAATGTTTTAATCAAAAAAGCATAGACTCTGGAATCAGAAGGACTTGAAGACATGAATTAGCCTATTTTCTCATAGAAAAGATAAAAGGGGATGTAATTTGTAAAATATGTGACTCTTAGCAGGTTATATAAAATCCTAAAAGGATTTGTTTCTATATTGTATGACAACTGTAGGAATTCATATAATCTTAAATATTTGACTGAGGGAAATTTTCTGACCCATCTGCAGGTGTACAGAAAAGGAACTCAGCCATACATATACATGTATCCATTTCCCCCCCAAACTCCACTCCCATCCAGGCTGCCACATAACTTTGAGCAGAATTCCCTGCACTCAATGTAAAGAAGAGGCTTGGTTGGTTGGTTACCCATTTTAAATATAGCAGTGTATACATGTCCATCCCAAACTCCCTAACTATCCCTTCCCCCTATCCTTCCCCGTGACAACTGTAAGTTCATTCTCTGAACTTTAGTAAATGATTATTGTTTAAAACCATTAAGTTCGGGGATAACTTGTCACACAGCAAAAGCTAACTAATACAGCCACCCCTACACATTCCTTAACAACCAAGCCTCCTCTTTACTACTTCTCTTTTCATATGATAGGCTAAAATTTTCTCATCAATTAGACTACCCTTTCACCTAGCAGCACATAAGTTCTTATAATTCAATGCAAAAATTCTCCTCATCCCCAAAGTATGTGGACAGGGTGTTCTCAGCCACAATGACATCACAGGAAGTATTATGTAAAATTTCCCTCAATCAAATATTTAAGATTATACAAATTCCTACAATTGTCGTATAATACAGAAACAAATCCTTTTAGGATTATATATAACCTGCTATGTGCCAGCTATTTTACAAATTACATCTCTTTTCATCTTCTCTATGAGAAGATAGTCTAATTCATGTCTTCAAGTCCTTCTGATTCCAAAGTCTATGCTTTTTTCATTAAACCATATTGGTTATTTTCACTTTGAGAGTATGTGACTAATGCCTTAATTTCTTACAAGACTTAGATATAATAAATGTTGCATCAACTTATAGAACTCAAACCAAAATCCTTCACTTTGCTTACTCATCCATCCAAGTGGCAGATGTAGCCTAAGTCTGTGCACTCTTGAACCTACCATCCTCAGCACTGACCTACCTATCTCCCCGCTTCTTCTCTTCTCGGAGGTCATGACAATGGACTAAGCCACTTTCACCTAACTCATTTCTACATGTGTTTTCCTGTCTCTAAAAACCAATCAGCTATCTACTCCAAAAGGTCTGACTTTTTCCAGCCTGTCTTCTAATCTATGACTGAGGTAGACAGTGGGGGAGAAAGATGGAATACAAATCAAAACATGAAAACATCCATTAAACATATAATAAGATGCCAACTTATTCTCACCTATGAGATGCATCCCAGGCTATTGGTTATACATATTGTAAACTTTCTGGACAAAGTCTACTTCTTCCTGTATATTTTGACATGGCATATGTTCAGTAAATCAATGCAGAGGAATAATATTTACAAAAGTGGACACTATGGCCTCAGTGGCTTCACGTTGCATTAAAAAGAATTAACTTTTATGGAATTTAACTTGAACTTTATGTTTTTTTCCTTGCTAAGGGCTATTAACATTAATAGGGCACCACAGAGGGGACTTTTGTTTTTCTTCTGATAGCCATCTTTCAACAAGTCTGGCTGCAAGCAAATGAGATCAGCATTTTAAGAGCCAATAATTGTGTGGCTGATTGTCTATACTTGCTAAAAAAAATTTTTCCCATAGTTTCCCTCTATCTATGTCTCTATAGTATGCCTCTATCACTGACTCTATCTTGTAGTGAAAATTAATGCCCCGATTTAAACGAATGATATGAAACATGATCTATTACGCCTGCTGGCACACAGTATGTTACACCTCATTACCACATTCTCAAAGAATAATTAGCATCTCTGGGGATGAATCAAATATTACACATCCAACATTTGCAGATACGTTTACTCACAGTTAGAAAATGGTGGTTCTATCCTTTCCATACACTAAGCCTCAGTCATAAGTTTTACCAGTCCTGAAAGTTGACATTTTCCTCTGGGGAACACAGATTGTGTTACTGTTGAATCACTGACATGCCAGTTGAGCCTAGAAACTTTCCACTCACATGCTTATATACTCAGTCTATTGTCATATTTTTGCATTTCTTCCGAAGTTATTTATACTCTTTAAAATCTTTAATTAAATTTGATAAATAACATGGGGACTGACTCCATTTAACTGAAATCAGTTCAGGTCAGTTGCTCAGTAGTACATGACTCTTTGCAATCCCATGGACCACAGCACGCCAGGCCTCCCTGTCCATCACCAACTCCCAGAGCTTACTCAAACTCATGTCCATTGAGTCAGTGATGCCATCCAGCCATCTCATTCTCTGTCGTCCCCTTCTCCTCCTGCCTTCAATCTTTCCCAGCATCAGGGTCTTTTCAAATGAGTCAGTTCTTCACATCAGGTAGCCAAAGTACTGGAGTTTCAGCTTGAGCATCAGTCCTTCCAATGAATATTCAGGACTGATTTCCTTTAGGATGGACTGGTTGGATTTCCTTGCAGTCAAAGGGACTCAAGAGTTTTCTCCAACACTACAGTTCAAAAGCATCAGTTCTTTAGTGCTCAGCTTTCTTTTTGGTCCAACTCTCACATCCATACACGATTACTGGAAAAACCATAGCTTTGACTAGATGGACCTTTGTTGGCAAAGTAATGTCTCTGCTTTTTAATATGTTGTCTAGGTTTGTCATAGCTTTTCTTCCAAGGAGCAAGCATCTTTTAATTTCATGGCTGCAGTCACCATCTGCAGTGATTTTGGAGCCTGAGGAAATAAAGTCTGTCACTGTTTCCATTGTTTCCCCATCTATTTGCCATGAAGTGATGGGACAGGATATTTAACTGAAATATTTGGCCTCAAAATTCACAAGTGTTCATGATATATTCAGATAATTAAGACCAACTTAGGCCACTGTTTAATTTATTGGAGAAGTCACTCATACATCCATGTCATTATCTGTATTACAGTCAGATGCCAAAACTGAAATACAGATTTAATGTGAGCTTAAACCACTTTGAATTGTCTTTATATATCAAGTTACAATTTAAACATGTCATTTATTAATTTCAAATAAATTTAAATCAAAAGTTAACCACACAAAATATAAGATCTCACAAAATATACTCATCAAAAATCCAGACGGTTATTTAGAGTGTAAAACAGTCTACTTTAATCATTATCAGTTCTGGTTTAATATATTTTTACTTTTTCCCTTCTTGAAATTCTATTTTTTTCCATCAGATTTGATAGGATTTTATTTCCCTGTTTCCTTAAAAATATTTTCAAGCTTATCTTATTTCTTTAAAGATAGAACTGCATCTTGTACTCTGATGATTCTACAACCTTACATTTTTCTGCATCTGTTCTGGCAGCTGGTTGTTTCTGCTTGTACTTATCCTTGGTGCCGGGCTTCCACAAATACTTGGCTAAATTTTACTATGATTTTCCCATTACACTCATAGAACTATTTCTGGGAATTCCTGGAAGCCTAGGACCTTCATTTGCTTTTACTAGGGACACCCAGGGGCACGACCAGTTCAGGACCACCTTAAACCAAATCCACACCCAGCGTTCTTTGAACTGTCTAGATGAGGTGTGTTTAAGTACCACATCCTTGAGAACATCAAGGTTTGGCTGTAACTTCTCAAAGATTTATTTCATTAGGATTTGGGTTTTGTGCCCTCTACTACTCAGCGCTAAAGGTGGGTAGGGCAAGGAGTGTTGACTTCTGGTTCACCCTTATCCTTATGCTCAGGGGGGAGCCTAGGGATCTCAGTTTAACACAGAGAGATTTCCTCCGAGACTCCCTACCATGGGTAGGTCCTGGGTTCAGTGTGACTAGGTTTTGCAACCAAAAATAACACCTGCCCATGTCCTCAAACTTCCCTGGTGGCTCAGTGGTAAAGAATCCACCTGCAATGCAGGAGACCTAGGTTCAATCCCTGGGTCGGGAAGGTTCCCCTGGAGAAGGAAATGGCAACCTACTCCAGTACTCTTGCCTGAAGAATTCTATGGATAGGGGAGCCTGGCAGGCTACAGTCCATAGGTTGCAAAGAGTCGGACACAACTGAAGCAATTTAGCACGCACATAGGTATTTATAATCCCATTAAGAAAAAGAAAATAAGAATAACTTAATCTGTAAACAAACTGATATACCCACATTTTATGTAGAAAACCTCAAGCTTAGGACTTGACAAATTTATCATCTCCCTTAATTATCTGCTCATTTCCTTTTAAGTGTTAATTACTCAGTTGTGTCCCACTCTGTGACCCATGAACTGTAGCCCACCAGGCTCCTCTGTCCATGGAATTCACCAGGCATCAATACTGGAGTGGGTTGCCATTCCCTGCTCCAGGAGGTCTTCCCAACCAGGGATCAAACCTGGGTCTCCTGCATTGCAACTAACATATGTCCTCAAGCAGAAGTGGCTTCAGTGTTCCACTGACTATTCTGGGTCTCATTTTCCTCTAAACTTTTAGCCAGGTAATTCCTTTATTATTTTTAGCTTTCTGATACTTTTAAAATTATATGTATCCATCCCAGACTTGTTAGCTGTTTTCAGTGGCAGGATTGGTCCTGAGTGTCCTAGTCCACTATCGTTCCAGAAACAGATGTTTCCCCAGGGTTAATAAACCCCATTCAAACAAACATATGCCACATGTCTGAAGCGTTTGTTTTAACTCTCTCTCTTAAATGCAAGGAACAAACATGGCTCAAATTACTTCAAATAACTGAGGGTAGTTACAAGGATTGGCTTCCCAGGTAGCTCAGTAGTAAAGAATTCTCCTGCCAATGCAGGGGATGCAGTTTTGATTCCTAGGTCAGGCAGATCTGGAGAAGGTTATGACAACCCACTCCAGTATTCTTGCCTGGGAAATCCCATGGACAAAGGAGCCTGGTGGGCTACAGTCCATGGGGTTGCAAAAGAGCTGGACACGACTTAGTGACTAAACAACAAGTTACAAGAATGCAGCGCACAGGATCCCAGGAGTAACTGGGAAGAGACGGAGCCTTTCACAGTGCGCCAAGAAAGATGAGAAGAACTGGAAAGAGGAGGCGATTGTGGGCCATCACTCCTTCTCAGAGTTCCTTAGGCCTTTTTTAGCAAGACTCAGAATAGCCTGGAGGGCTGGGAAAACACAGGTGGCTGGGTCCCACCTGCAGGGTTTCTGAAACAGGGCCTGAGAATGTGCATATCTGGACCGCAAGGAGATCAGTCCGTCCTAAAAGAAATCAACCCTGAAAATTCATTGGAAGGACTGATGCTGAAGCTGAAGTTCCAGTATTTGGCCACCTGATGTGAAGGGCCAACTCATTAGAAAAAATCCTGATGCTGGGAAAGATTGAAGGCAGGAGGAGAAGGGGATGACAGAGGATGAGATGGTTGGACGGCATCACCGACTCAATGGACACGACCCTGAGCAAGCTCCGGGAAATGGTGAAGGACAGGGAGGCCTGGTGTACTGCAGTCCATGGGGTCTCAAAGAGTCGGACACAACTAAGTGTCTGAACAACAGCTAGATTCCCAGGTGACGCTCACGCTGCTCATGATCTCAGAGATCACCCTTGGGGAACCACTGCCCTGCTGCATCCATGTTCAAACAGGAAGAGTTTCACTGCTGAGGTCCCAATCCTAGTTGCCCCTCTACTGCACGTGTGAACGTAGACACACTGCATTTTCCCACCTCTCTGTGCCTGTTTCCTGTCTGGGTGACTCAGATTCCTTGTCTGTAAAACAGAGAAACTGGTAGCACTTACCTCAAAGCATGTGTTGAGAAGATTAAATGAAACAAAAGATGTAAAATGCATAGAACACTGCCAGTATCTATAATGACAAGCACCTGGTAACATCAGTTACTTAGCAATAACATTATCACTCATCTATTTAACTAAATCATATTTCAGCATTTATTCTCCTTTTGCCTATGTGCAATTTTATTTTCTCCTCTGTTAACTAGCTTTTTCTGCCCCCAACTCCCTCCCTCTCACAAATGCCTTTAAAAATATTCAAGCATAGCTTCCTTGGGATTTTGGCTCACCATGACACTTGCAGACTAGTCACTATCCCCCTTCATGACTTTTTAATTATGAAAAAATTTTAAAGCTTTTTATTTTGCAATTATTTTAGGCTTGCATCAATGTTGCAAGCATGGCACAGAATTCCTGCACACCCCCTACACTGCTTGCCTTCTTAACATCTTATATAATGACAATAACCACTCCTCAGTGTTTCCTAATCTTTCATGACTTTCACATTTCTGAAGAGTCCTGGTCAGTTGTTTTATACAATGTCCCTCCATTTGAATTTACCTACTATCTTCTCATGATTAGATTGCAGTTACACATTTCTGGCAAGAATACCACTGAAACAATATTGCATCTTTCTTAACACATTGTATCAGGAGGGACATGATGTCATATATGACTGTCTACTTTATAGCTTCTCTATTTCCAATATTTTGAGTTTATTAATGACTATGGTATACTCAGGGCTTCTCTGGTGGCTTAGACAGTAAAGTTATCTCCCTGCAATGCTGGATGGAGTTCAGTTGAGTCACTCAGTCATGTCCAACTCTTTGCGACCCCATGGACTACAGCACGCCAGGCCTCCCTGTCCATCACCAACTCCTGGAGCTTACTCAAACTCATGTCCATTGAATCGGTGATACCATCCAATCATCTCGTCCTCTGTCGTCCCCTTTTCCTCCTGCCCTCAATCTTTCCCAGCATCAGGGTCCTTTCGAGACAGTTCTTCACATCAGGTGGCCAAAGTATTGGAGTTTCAGCTTCAGCATCAGTCCTTCCAATGAATATTCAGGACTGATTTCCTTTAGGATAGACTGGTTGGATCTCCTTGCAGTCCAACGGTCTCTCTCAAGAGTCTTCTTCAACACCTTCTTCAAAAGCATCAACTCTTCAGCACTCAGCTTTCTTTGTAGTCCAACTCTCACATCCATATATGACCACTGGAAAAACCAAAGCTTTGACTGGATGGACTTTTGTTGGCAAAGTAATGTCTCGGCTTTTTAATATGCTGCCTAGGTTGGTCATTGCTTTTCTTCCAAGGAACAAGCGTCTTTTAATTTCATGGCTGCACTCACCATCTGCAGTGATTTTGGAGCCCCCAAAAATAAAGTCTGTCACTGTTTCCATTGTTTCCCCTACTATTTGCCATGAAGTGATAGGACCAGATGCCATGATTTTAGTTTTCTGAATGTTGAGTTTTAAGCCAACTTTTTCAATGCAATGCTGGAGACCCTGGTTCAATCCCTGGGTTGGGAAGATCCCCTGGAAAAGGGAGTGGCAATCCACTCCAGGATCCTTCCCTGGAGAATCCCATGGACAGAGAAGCCTGGCTGGCTTCAGTCCCTGGGGTCACAAAGAGTCGGACATGACTGAGAGACTAACACACTCTAGGTACTTAATTACATACTGAATGCTGTCCGTTTTTCCCAGTTTAAATTCCCAAGAGAGAATCTGACTAGTCAAATTCTCATTTGCTACCATGTCACATCACAATCCGTGAATTCATTGCCCTGGGACCAGGTCACTCTCCCGGGTCCTGTTAGCCATGGTGCAAGTAGGATGAGTAGAATAAAATGAGGTTGCACAGGGCAGCTCTTCAAGCAGTGACTACCAATGGGGAAGATGTCCTAAGAAAGGCCTGGAAATGAGGCCGATACCATGACTGACATGTCTAAATATAATTAAGGCTCAAAAACATTTAGTGTTGTGGCTCAATGTTTTTTCTCATTAAAATGAAATGCTGTGACTAAATTCCCTTCTATCCCAGGACTTCTCTTTTTATACAGAACCTATTCAAATACATCTGAGTGCTGACATCATGTGTTTCACACACGTTAGGATCACTGGAGGTTGTCAGCAGTAAGTACAGCAGGACCTTCCAGAGTGGGAACAGGAAGAAACTGATCCTGTCCCAGAGGAAAGGTTCTACTATGTGCATACGTACATCACCTGCTTTGATACTACTATTGAATCCATCAGTCAGGAAGCACAGTAAAAGGGGTAATTTATAGAGCCTGCCTGAGAAAGTGATGTTCAAAAGAAAATCCATAATACTAACATGAAGAGCACAATAAATATTAATAAGAATGAAAACAATGCTCCCAACTCTTTCTGGAAATGGCATCAGACAAAAATTCTATGCAAACTGTGATAGCTGCCTTAAAAACACCATCTTGAAATATCAACCACAGAGCCCTAACTTCTTATAGAAATGCCAGTTATGGATCCACCATCTTTGAGTTTATCACACATTTGGGCTCCAAAATCACTGCAGATGGCAACTGCAGCCATGAAATTAAAAGACACTTCCACCTTGAAAGGAAAGTTATGACCAACCCAGACAGCATATGAAAAAGCAGAGACATTACTGTGTCAACAAAGGTCTGTCTAGTCAAGGCTATGGTTTTTCCAGTGGTCATGTACAGATGTGAGAGCTGGACTGTAAAGAAAGCTGAGCGCCAAAGAATTGATGCTTTTGAACTGTGGTGTTGGAGAAGACTCTTGAGAGTCCCTTCAACTACAAGGAGATCCAACCAGTCCATCTAAAGGAAATCAGTCCTGAATATTCATTGGAAGGACTGATGTTGAAGCTGAAACTCCAATACTTTGGCCACCTGATGCGAAGACCTGACTCATTGGACAAGACCCTGATGCTGGGAAAGATTGAAGGTAGGAGGAGAAGGGGACGAGATGAGAGGATGAGATGGTTGGATGGCATCACCGACTCAGTGGACATGAGTCTGGGTAATCTACGGGAGTTGGTGATGGACAGGGAAGCCTGGCGTGCTGCAATCCATGGGATTGCAAAGAGTCAGACACGACTGAGCGACTGAACTGAACTGAAGATAAACACATATACTTTTTTCTCCCTCATTCTCCAATTTACCATGCAAAGCAGAAAATGTAGGTTTCTCATAATATCCAAGAGGGTAAAGCGTCTGCCTGCAATGTGGGAGACCAGGGTTCGATTCCTGGGTTGGGAAGATCCCCTGGAGAAGGAAATGGCAACCCACTCCAGTACTCTTGCCTGGAAAATCCCATGGATGAAGGAGCCTGGCGGGCTACAGTCCATGGGGTCGCAAAGAGTCGGACATGACTGAGCGACTTCACTCACAGTATATATGCTGGCATGTACTTCTCTTTCTTGAATTCATTTTATGGAATTCCACCAGCTGATTCAAGAAGTTGAGACTTGCGAGCTATTCTTGACATACATTTGTTCTCCATTCAGGAAACTCGCTGGAACTATCCTCATGGACGCCCCCACTCCCATAGGGATAACATCTAGTTCCTGGGTCCTAGAATACATTTTCTCTTCCTGACCTGAATAAACAAGTTGCATGAACATTTTTGTGTGGGTATGCCTCAGCTGTGTGAAACTGTCATATCATTTGAACATTTAAGTATAAAATAGGAAGGTTACAAATATTATAACACATAAAACTTAGAGCATGAGTAATTGGACAACAAAGAACATGCATGGTGTGGGTGACAAGGTAAATTACATAATCTCTCAGAGCCATAACTTTCTCATCTGTAGAACGGGGATACAAAGAACTTACATCAAGCCAAAATTATGAGAATTACATGCGATAATGCATGTGAGCACTTGGCAGAGTCCTTTTACAAAATATACGTTCTTTTCCTTTCCTTCTACAAAATATAATGTAAGACAGAGTCTGCCTTAAAATGAGATATTACTCTTTATTATCACTATGCATTTAGGAAGAGAAACTACAAAGTTGCTCAAAGTGCCACCACCAGCTTGTTCCAAAAGTTAGTTAACACAGAGGCAGATTTCAGCCAGGGGAGGAGAGGGCACCAGCAAAGGATATCACTTTAGACAAAATCTTTTCTGTGTCTCTACCTTCAGTTAGATCTTTCTGATCTTCCATCAAGTAAATCCTTCCAGCAACTAAACCTCATTTTGGGAATGTGCCTTTGTATCTCTGTAATTCCAGCCAACTCTTGACCTCACACTTCACCCTTGGAATTTCCCCTCGGGCCTGAGTTCATTTCTGTGGTTGTCAGCCTGTTTCTAGTGGGCTTGGGAGTAGGTTTCTGATACCACTTCTGGTATCAGCTCTCCCTCACATTTTGTTGCAGAAAATGGAATCGCTCCCGGCACAATAAATTTACCGGTGTTCGTGGGTTTATGTGCCTCGGCACCTCTGGACTCAAAGCCACCCTTTTAAACATAACTTCCCGAGAGCACTGATCTCTTCAGGTCTTCTCATGCCCACAGCCCTGTTCTTTCATCTTTGGGCCATAATGGTTTAAGCATAAATAGATACATAAGTTAACCAAGGAAGAAACTTCCATCATTGGAAGAAGACAAGGAGGAGGAGGACAATAACATTAGAGGAAAAACAAAAACCTCTATAAAAGTCTTAAAAAAAGTTTTGCATAAACATTCCTAGTGTTAAAACAAGGGGGATCTTGTGGTCCGAACCAACATCTAAACCTCTTCTATACTAAAAGCTTTCAATTCAGGTTCTTGGGAGTTTTTTCCTTTAAGTTATTCCTGACACTTGTTATCAGAACTAGTGTTAAAATGGACTAGTGTTAAATGTTATGGTCGATTCTGCTGAACTCCATCCATCCTGTCCTGTTAGCGTCTCTGCCTGTCTTCATCACCAACAGTAGTAAAATTTGCTTCTCCTCTCATTGGTTATTGACAGATTGATACAATTTCTAGTTTCTCCAGTTTTCTTATTTAATGTTAACTAAGAACCATGACTCTAGGAACTAAAAAAAAACACAAGCGCAGGCTTCATTCATTTTAATAACCTCAGTGTTCAAGCAAAATATTAGCCTCTTAATACAAGTTACTAGTATCCAGAATATGTACACTCAAAAATACCATGTATCTCAGGCATATGTAAATGAAAGACCTACATAACATCGGCAGATCTTTTCCTGATGAAACTAGAATTTCATTAAAACAAATTATTGCACTTTTTTTTAAAGTGTAGAGACATATAAAATTTCTCAAGGAAAACTTCTTCAAAAATATAATGCCAGTTATTCCTTCCCAGACAGAACTGAAATGCAGGGTAGAGTATTAAGTCTTTCCCTGGCGAAAAGAAATCATTTTTCTAAAATACTCTTCCCCTCTTTTTTCCCTGCAGTACAAATCGCACAGAATATTCTACACGGAAGCCTTTCAGGTTCCCAGTTGTCGCTTCAGTTGTGTCCGACTCTTTGCAACCCCATGGACTGTTGCTGACCAGGTTCCTCTGTCCATGAGATTCTCCAGGCAAGAATACTGGAGTGGGTTGCCATTCCCTTCTCCAGGGGATCTTCCCAACCCAGGGATCGAATCCACATCTCTTAGGTCTCCTGCATTGCCAGGCCGGTTCTTTACTAGTCCTTCTGGTGCCTTAAAATTGGTAAAACTGAAATGGCTGCGGTGAGCCTATTAAAATAGGTTAGCAGGCCAGGAAATCATTCTGTATACAGTCAATTTTAAAGGTGAATGTTGTTTTAAGACATGTTTTCATATTTATCACAATTCTCTCATGCTAAGACTTAAATAGAGCATTTTTGAGATTAATTAAGACTTACGATCCTGTTCATAGTCAAGTATCTCTCTCCTAAGACTCTACCTGCCCATCTTACTCTCCTGAAGTCATGCTCTTCTCCAGTTTTTACATATCTACAGTCAAAAGACTCTCCCTGTGACCCTAGTAACTTCATGTTGAAGCTTATACATCAGCCAACAAAAATAGCTCTATTGCCAACTTGACTGACTGCTCTCCAATGTCACCATTTCCTTTTTGCCTTTGAGTCTTAAACATGCTTTCTCTCTCCTTCCTCCCCTTGGCCCTGTGCCATGCGCCTTTCGCCCCAACTCCACCCCAACTCTTCACCCAGATAACTGCCATGCCCCTGCCTGGGGGATGTTTCCTGGTTCTGTGTCCCAGTCCCATCACCTTCTACTGAGAACTGGAGAAATCAATAGGCCACAGGGAGGTGGGAGATACATTGACTAGATGCTTGGATTCAGGAGATGAATCTTGGATTTCAAATCTCAGATCTACCATTTACTAGTTATGAGGCCCAGGGTAGGAAAATGTCACCTCTCTGGGCCTCTACTTTGACAATCACAAAATATAAACAATATTGTTATTTCATAGTTTTTTTAAATCTGTTAAAGCATGTAAAGCAACAACAGTACCAGATGTGCAGTACCTATTCTGTAAGAATTAGATACTATCATTGCCACAAAATCTGGATTTCCCACATCCTATTATATGATGTGTATTATTATCACAATTCTTAGTCTTATAACATGATCTTCCAAATATCATAAACTCTACTAAGATAAAGGACCTTATCTGACTCACTAACCATTGCATTCTAAGCACCAAGGCATATGCCTTGGCGATATAAGGCATAGAATTGCACTCAGTAAGCATTTAATGAATCAATGAAGAAGTGAATTACTATCAGACAATGACTGCCTCCAAGACATGAGTTCAAACTTGCTTTTAGGAAACTGTCACTGTGCCCCCAGAAGTCCACAGCCCCCACTCACAACAATAGGGGTCCAACCGCTCGCACACCAAATTCCACTGTGTGTTACTTTGAGGCTTTTGGACTTGAGTCAGCTGTTGGAATACTCTAAACCTGATATTTTAGAATCTGGACTAAACTACTTGCTGAGTGTTTGGACTTGGCTTGTTTCTTAAACTATTTACAGGAAGTGGTACCCTAGCTGCGCATAAGAAATACCCTGCTCTGGGTCACCACCTGGATGAGCATTTCCTCCCATTTAACTTATATCTTATCCCCAACCAGTAGTTGAGGAAATTGACACTATAACACCCCAAACTATAACTTTGTTCATTAATTAGCTGGCTGTAAAGAAAAGAATTATCTGTTCTGAATATCAATTAGAATTATCATTGTTACTTTCTTATTATTACAGTACAATGACAATTGGTATTGTTAATAGTGACTTGACTCAATACATTTCAGTATCATTTACTCTTCTGTGTTTTATCAGTTGTAATGTTTAAGAATATTCCATATTCATAACACCATCCCATTGTCCATGACATCTAACAGAAAACATTTCATACTAACAAAATCATGGGATGATAATACAAGGTTATATACAAGTCCATATCAAGGGTACTAAAACAATGTTATTTCATCTGTTCATTCAAAAATATGTATTGAATTCCTATTACACTGTGATGTATTAAACAAGAGAGCTGTAAAGATGAATCATGTTCTATGCCTTAAGAAGTTCATAAATTAGTGGATTTAAATTTAGGTTAAAATAATACTTAAGTGTTTGAAGTTAAAGCAGCTTCCAACTTTGCTCTTCACCAAACGATAAGGAGCCATCACGATCTTGAAGGATAGCTGCTAAAATCATCTTTTTTGCAGTATTTCATTTCTATTAAATCTTTCTAAATACAGAACAGATCCAAAAGGACTTTCTCTCTGTATGGCCCTAATGTTTAGGTCAGGATAGAATCTAACAGAATAACCAACTCATTATAATGTTCTAGTGTTAATATTCAAGGAACATCCCGGGAAAGGCAGAAAGGGAATCAAAGTTCAACAGCAAAGACCCTCTCCCTCCACAATTCTCATCTGTACACATTGCTGCCGTGTTAAAACAGAGAAAATGTGTTCATGTGGCAAGAAGGAAATAAGGGAAAAGGACAATACTCTCAAGTGTTTATAATCACAGACAGTACAAAAAACAGACCCTAGTCAAGTTTTGCTTAAATGTATGCATTTTTCTTCTAATGTAATTTAGACTCTTAAACCTCCAACCATGGCCTTCAGTCATGTTTCTGTTCTCTTCTGTCTATAAATACAGTTTCAAGGGACATTGCTGGGTTAGTCTGCAGTTATGATTTTGGAAGTAGGCATATCTGGATTTGAATTCCCCCTCCACCACCTGAGGAGGTCTTGATCAAGCTCTTTAACCTTGCTGATCTTCATCTACACAATGGTAGATATAACAACTACTTTTAAAAATACAGGACATACGAAGGGACTTCCCTGGGGGTTCAGGGGTTGACTCTGCCTTCCAATGCAGGGGTACGGGTTCAATCCCTGGTCAGGGAGCCAAGATCCCATAAACCTCGTGGCCAAAAAACATAAAACAGAAGCAATATTGCAATAAATTAAAGACTTTAAAAATGGTCCACATAAAAAAATCTTTTAAAAATATAAAGACGCCTAACAATTGTTGTTTCTCTAACTATTGCGTCAAAAACTAATTTTTAAGAAAGGAGGAGTAAGAGGACAAAGGCAGGAGGAAGAAAACGAATAAGTGAGGGGGAAGGAACAGAAGACGAGAAAAAGAAGGGAGGAAGAGAAGGAAGACAGTGGAGAAGTTTTGTTTTGTTTTTTTAATCATGGTATCAAGTATGGAAACCATAACCCACTGGCTTCAAAAGCAAAACAGTTATAAAATTAAAAGCATAAAAGGAAATAAGCCATCAGCTGGCTGTTTGCTTGAAATGCTGTGTATAAATGAATAAAGAATGAATGAATTGTACAAATCTAATGGGGCTGAGAAAAGGCAAGGGCATAATTAGAGCTTCCCTGCTAGTTCAGACAGTAAAGAATCTGCCTGCTATGTGGGAGTCCCAGGTTTGATCCCTGGGTCGGGAAGATCCCCTGGAGAAGGCAATGGCAACCCACTCCAGTATTCTTGCCTGGAGAATCCCACAGACAGAGGAGCCTGGCGGGCTACAGTCCATGGGGTCAGAGAGAGTCAGACACAACTGAGCAACTTAACACTTCATCCCTCATACAATGATACAGTTGATCCTTGAACAATGCTCGTTTGAATTGCACAGGTCCACTTGTACATTGATACACTGCCCATGGCTGGCTGAATCCAGGGATGAGGAGGAAATACAGATATGGGGGGGGGGGGGCAAGGCTAACTGTCAATTATATATGGATTAACCCATATAACAACCCACATACTTGTTCAAGGGTGAACTATGTTCCAACAATCCTAGTTACAGTCCAAATGTCACAACTGTCAAGGAATATTGAGAAGTGACAGTGAGCTAGGCTACAGCCATTTTCAGCACTGACTCTTCTATCAGCATTGTAAATAAGGATGATTTTCTTGTTGTAATTGATTCATCAATTCAACCAATATTTACTGAATACTTGCCCTCCAAGTTTGCCCTCTAGCATCCTATGGTCTAGTAGAATATACAGGATAATAGCCATAAATAGCCAAAATACAGGTTTTGTGATAAAAATGGTGAGAAATTCAAATGAAATATAATAAAGACTCCAACAAAAAAATAACCTTCGGTGGGAGTACTCTGAAAAGTCTTCCTGACGAAAACAATATTATTCATTCATTTATGCATTAACTGAATTTATTCTGGCATTTTACCAGATACCTGATACTATTTAAAGAATCAAGAAACATAACCAAGACAGATGAAATTTAAACTTTCAAAGAAGAAAATAATAAACATTTATATACATATATGTAAGTAAGTTTGTTGTTGCTGTTATTTAGTCACTAAGTTGTGTCCGACTCTTTTGCAACCCTATGGACTATAACCTGCCAGGCTTCTCTGTCCATGAGATTTTTCAGGCAAGAATACTGGAGTGGGTTGCCCTGCCCTCCTCCAGGGCATCTTCCCAACCCAGGGATCAAACCCACATGTCCTGCTTGACAGGCGGATTCTTTACCACTACGCCACCTGGGAAACCATTAACAAGTTAGACAATGACAACTATTTTTTAATAAATTGAAATAAGGTAATCTGACGGAGATCAATTTCAGAGAGGAAGCAATTGCAGATGGTAATGGTTTAGTCGCTAAGTTGTGTCCAACTCATGTGACCCCGTGGACTGTAGCCTGCCAGGCTACTCAGCCCTCATCTGTGGGGTTTCCCAGGCAGCAGGAATACTGGAGTGGGTTGCCATTTCCTTCTTCAGGGGATATTCCCCACCCAGGGATTGAACCCAGGTCTCCTGCCTTGTAGGCAGATTCTTTACCAACTGAGCCACCAGGGAAGCCCCCAGCTTCAGATAATGTAATCAGTAACAACCTCTGAAGTTTTAACATTTGATTTGAGAACTGAAAATATTCTTGGCAGAAAGAACAGGAAGTGTAAAGGTCTTGAAATGAGAACGGGCTACGCATGGAAGAGCATTTCTAAGAAAGAAGCTGAAAAGAGGAAAAGTACACAGAGAGGAACTCAGATCACATACGGCTTCATGGGTAACTGGGCTTCCCTGGTGCTCAGACGGTAAAGAATCTGCCTGCGATGCAGGAGACCCGAGATCAATCCTTGGGTCCGGAAGATCCCCTGGAGAAGGGAACGGCAACCCACTCCAGTATCCTTGCCTGGACAATTCCATGGAGAGAGAAGCCTGGTGGGCTACAGTCCATGGGGTCGCGAACATAGGTAACCAGAAGGAATTTATTATTGGGTTGGCCAAAAAGTTAGTTTGGGTTTTTTTGTATCATCTTACAGAAACCTCCCAAGAACTTTTCCACCAACCAAAGTTTCAAATCTGAAGGAAGCTGCTGAAAGGTTTCTAATATGATTTATTTCCATTTTTTAAAGATTGCCATGGCTCTTGTGTGGGTGAAAGCAAGATTCACAGCATGGAGGCCAAGTTGAAAGCTACTATACAGTTAAGAGAGATGATGGTAATGGTCGATAGTAGTGGCGACTTAGACAAATGGGCAGGTCCAGGCTGTATTCTGAAGTTAGAGCAGAACAAGTGGAATAAACACGCGCGTGCATTTAAAACTGACTGACTTCACCACTTAGAATACTGATAGAGAAAAAGGCAAGAAAGAAAAGTGGGAAGGATTTCATGTTTATCGATCACCTGCTCTAAGTGCTTCACATCAATTATTTCACTTAATTCTCACAACAACTGCAGAGGATATTATTCTCACTCCCTCCTTTTTCTTCTAAGGCAAAATTAAGAGAGAAATATGTTAGGTAAGTTGTCCAAGGCCTCATGACTACGAGAGAACACTTTCAAATCTAGGTCCCTCTGACTCGAACCTGTGTCCTATTTGACTTGGTGTCTCTCTGGGGTTATGAAAAGGTAGGAGTAAAGACATAAAGCGAGAAAAAGTATGCACAGGAAACTTCCATGTTTCCCAGTGTGTCTGGAAAGTGTTCAAGGAGAAGAATAAGTAACTGAACTGGCTACAGCCATTAACAACTCTCTCTTCTTCCAGAACTTCATCACGGATGTCCAGTAAAACTCTTGGCTTAAATTCTCTCTCCAGCTCCACCTCCCCAACCATTCACACTGTCTTACTGACTTCCACTGCCAAACCTTCATTTGGGAACGTTGTCTGTCCAGCTTATGGACTGGATTTTCTAGAAGAATTCATGCTTTCTGAGGATGCTACACAGGAGATAAGAAATTTGATTCTCCTCTGCTCCACTCGTGGGGAGCCCCTTCATTCCCATTCCCATCTCCCTGGCAACTCACCAACCCCAGAGAAAAGTGATAATTTATACGCACATAATAGTATAGGTTTACAACAAAGAGAGTAGAGAGACCAACCAAAGTAAAAGGCAAAAAACACAGATGATGACAGGAGATTTCCACACATCTCTATTATAAATGTATAGGCAAAAGTAATCACAAGTACAGATTTGAACAACAGCACGTTAGATATTCTGCAGCACTTAATATGCACCAGGCACTATTAAAAAATACTTTAATTAATTAACCCTGAAAATAACTCTGTGAACGGATACTATTATTATATTTTACAGATGAAGAAACTGAAGATAGAGAGATTATGCCCAAATTCACAGAGATAGTAAGCAGCAGAGCCAAGCTTGAAACCTAGACAATCTACCCCAGAACCTATGTTCTTAACCACTGTGTTACACTGCCTCTCTAATTAATATAATCAGTAAATTTATCTAACTATATGTGAAAAATCACATTCAATAAGCAGAAAATACTGATTTTTTCAAACACACTCAGAATATTTAGAAAATAATAATTGACAAAACCTGTTTCTTCATAAAAGTAGTCAATTTTTTTAATAGAAGAAAAAGTATGAATTAGAGTTAAAAGCCTTAAATCTCTGCACTATGAATAAGAATGGTAAAAATAAACATATAAATTTAGAAGATAAAAGGGAACAAGAGAACAGAACTAAGGAAAGTGGAAGCTAAGAAACAATAAAAATAGGGCCATAGATTAATAAAGTAGAAAACAAAAAAACTGAGATGACCAAAAAAACAGAGGCCATTTCCCTGAAATAGACAAGCTGATATAAACTGATCATAAAGAAAGAGAAGGCACAATGAAATAATGCTGGAAATAAAAACTGAGTTATTGGTATTGATACACTAGAGTTAAACCTCCTTTATGCAATCTTAATTGCAATTACAATGGGAAAAATTTTCATTCAACCATCAAACATGATGATCACTTTAGTGTTTTTTGAAGAGGTTTTTTACGGGTTTTTTTTTCTTTTTGATTAAAGGAGTTATTGTATATCCCTAGTTTTCTGAGAGTTGTCTGATTCCTTATTTGATAATAAATATAATTATATAATTATATCAAATGTATCTACTGATACATCTCAATACATCTATTGAGATGACATTATTTTCTGTTTCTAATATGATAAATTACTATTTTCTAGTGTTAAACTAATCTTCTTAGCTATGGTATAAAAAGAACCTGATCATTACATATATCCCTCTTTACAGTCAATAAATTTCTGGATGGATTTACTAAAATTCATTTGGAATTTTTGCAACTAGATTTCTGAAGGAAGTTGACCTATAATTTTTCTTTCTTGTATTAGCCTTATCAGATATAGGCACAAGAGTTATGTGAGCCTCATGGAAAATGTTGCCTTTTTTTTTTGGCAAGTAGTAGTCTTCTAGAATTGTGATTATTTTTCCTTGAATATTGGGTAAAGCTTTCCTGAGCAAGCATCTGGACCTAGAGCTTTACTTGCAGGCAGAAATTTTACTGGGGCCTCATTGGTGGCTCAGTGGTAAAGAAGCTGCCTGCCAACGCAGGAGACTCAGGTTTGATCCCTGGGTCAGGAAGATCCCTTGGAGGATGAAATGGCAACCCATTACAGTATTCTTGTCTGGAAAATCCCAAGGAGAGAGAGGCCCGGTGGGCTACAGCCCATGGGGTCGCAAAGAGTCAGACACAACTTAGCGACTGAACACACAGATATTTTACTATGAGTAAAACTTTCTTAATGGGAGAAATTTGGACTCAGGAAAATCATATAGAAGGAAAAGTACAAAGGTATAAGAAGTGACCTTTCAGCAACATGGCAGGCTAAGCTGATAAGATACTCCCCCTACAAAACAGAAATGCTAGATAAAAAATACAATTCTTTTTTAATAAAGAGCCAAACTTTTAAATAATAAAAAGGGGAAATCTCCCAAGTACTTAAATTAAAAAGAACTCAAACCAGAAGTAACTTTCAGTTGTCACAATGGCAGCAAAAGAGGGTGTCAGATTCTGATATAGGGCTTGGCTGCTAAAATTTTAATGCCCATATGAGTATAGTTTTCATGGTATCAGTCTTTTTGAATCAGAGAACTAAAATAGAGTACCCTATTAAAAGTCAAGTCCTAGAAGTGAAACGAGGGTCAGGAAAAATTCCTCACACTAACCTAGAAAATTGGCAAGAAAGTTTACCATCTATCCAGGTCTCTAATTGGGGGAATAAATCTCCTGAGGATAAATTGAAACCCTAAGCAAGTAACAGATAAGGAGTTGTACTAATACTAATTGAATGGTGCAATATCCCAAAGCCAGAGAAAATTATTTAGGAACTCAACAAAATCAAATGCAAAACCTCTCTGTGGAAACACTAGTAAGTGCACCATCCAGGGTATAACAGGCTCCCTGCTAAGGATGAATTCACAGTCAACAACAACACAAGGAAACAAATCACAATGAGAGAATGTCAGCAGGCCAAATAGTTGAAAGAATTTGCACCACTGTAAGAGGTAGAAATAATACAATATTAAAGAGACTGTAATATTGAAGAGCATACAACATAAAATAGGCAGATCTGAAAAAGAGCCAAATGAAATTTCTAGAATTTTTTTCAAACTATGGTTATTGAAATTGAAAACTTAATAGATAGACTTTAAAGAGTCAATAAGAGTTGAAGAGAACTGTATAAAAGATTTGAGAAAAACATCCAGAATGGAGCAAGGATAAAGAGAGAAAGAAAACTATGAGAGAAAGATAAAGAGGCTTGGATAATAGAATGAAAAGACCCAAAACACACTTAAGATTTTATGAAGGGGATACTACAGAATAGAGGGAGAAATATCTGAAAGATAAGAATTGAATTGATTACACTGAATTACAGCATTGAATACAAACTGAAGTCCTCAGGCTGGGAAGGCAAACCAGGTTCCAAGCAGGAAAACCAAAATCAAATCCAAGCTTAAACAATAAAGACCTGCAGAAACAGGAAGGCAAAACAGATAAATCTTAAAATAACTAAAAAGGAAAGACACCTTGCCTAAAAAGGAATAACAAACTGAAAATAAAATAGTATCTTCAATAAACTAAGATAGGTACAGAATTCTATACCTAACTAAACTACTAATCAAAAATTAAGGTTCTATAAATACACTCTTTAAAAAAAGATGAAAAGGATTTCCTATCACTGGAGGAGGCCACCAAGAGAACAGGACCTTGAGCTGGAGTCTCCTCACCTCCTCCTCTCTCCTTACAATGTAAGTTTGTTCAGACCCCTGTTCCCACACTGGGAGCTACTTCAGGGACAAAGCCTTCAGAGGGGAATGTATTTTTAAGACCATCTGTACTGAATCCCATTAAGGCCTCCACATAAACTCTTTTAAGATTCCGGTTGGTGGATGCAAAGATCAACTCATCTTGCAGCTACCCAAGACAAGACTAGTGTGTAAGTTTCTTTTCTTATTAAAACTGCCACTTAAGAATCCAGAATAGTCTGCCTGTTTCTTTGGTCTCTCCTTACCCTCTGAGAGAAGGGATTCAAATTTCACCTGGGAAACTCCTGTGGTTGTGAATCAACACCTACTTTTATACACAATTCCCAAGGTGGGGGGGAAGGAACTACTAAAGGGTGTGAATAATTTAAGGAAGAATGATTAAAGAATACCTTGATATCTGATACAAGGTGGCGGGGGTGGGGGGGGAGGAGTGAAGTTATCAAAGGCACAAATTAAGTTCATTTAAGACAGATGGAATACTGAATGACACTTTTCCAATACTGCAGAAAAATTCCTTGGAAGAGGTAAAATTTTTTTTTTTTTCCAGTGGGTTTCTCATACATTGATATGAATCAGCCATGGATTTACATGTATTCCCAATCCCGATCCCCCCTCCCACCTCCCTCTCCACCCGATTCCTCTGGGTCTTCCCAGTGCACCAGGCCCGAGCACTTGTCTCATGCATCCCACCTGGGCTGGTGATCTGTTTCACCATAGATAGTATACATGCTGTTCTTTTGAAATATCCCACCCTCACCTTCTCCCACAGAGTCCAAAAGTCTGTTCTGTATTTCTGTGTCTCTTTTTCTGTTTGGCATATAGGGTTATCATTACCATCTTTCTAAATTCCATATATATGTGTTAGTATGCTGTAATGTTCTTTATCTTTCTGGCTTACTTCACTCTGTATAATGGGCTCCAGCTTCATCCATCTCATTAGGACTGGTTCGAATGAATTCTTTTTAACGGCTGAGTAATATTCCATGGTGTATATGTACCACAGCTTCCTTATCCATTCATCTGCTGATGGGCATCTAGGTTGCTTCCATGTCCTGGCTATTATAAACAGTGCTGCGATGAACATTGGGGTGCACGTGTCTCTTTCAGATCTGGTTTCCTCAGTGTGTATGCCCAGAAGTGGGATTGCTGGGTCATATGGCAGTTCTATTTCCAGTTTTTTAAGAAATCTCCACACTGTTCTCCATAGCGGCTGTACTAGTTTGCATTCCCACCAACAGTGTAAGAGGGTTCCCTTTTCTCCACACCCTCTCCAGCATTTATTGCTTGTAGACTTTTGGATAGCAGCCATCCTGACTGGCGTGTAATGGTACCTCATTGTGGTTTTGATTTGCATTTCTCTAATAATGAGTGATGTTGAGCATCTTTTCATGTGTTTGTTAGCCATCTGTATGTCTTCTTTGGAGAAATGTCTGTTTAGTTCTTTGGCCCATTTTTTGATTGGGTCATTTATTTTTCTGGAATTGAGCTGCAGGAGTTGCTTGTATATTTTTGAGATTAATCCTTTGTCTGTTTCTTCATTTGCTATTATTTTCTCCCAATCTGAGGGCTGTCTTTTCACCTTACTTATAGTTTCCTTTGTAGTGCAAAAGCTTTTAAGTTTCATTAGGTCCCATTTGTTTAGTTTTGCTTTTATTTCCAATATTCTGGGAGGTGGGTCATAGAGGATCTTGCTGTGATTTATGTCAGAGAGTGTTTTGCCTATGTTCTCCTCTAGGAGTTTTATAGTTTCTGGTCTTACATTTAGATCTTTAATCCATTTTGAGTTTATTTTTGTGTATGGTGTTAGAAAGTGTTCTAGTTTCATTCTTTTACAAGTGGTTGACCAGTTTTCCCAGCACCACTTGTTAAAGAGGTTGTCTTTTTTCCATTGTATATCCTTGCCTCCTTTGTCAAAGATAAGGTGTCCATAGGTCCGTGGATTTATCTCTGGGCTTTCTATTCTGTTCCATTGATCTATATTTCTGTCTTTGTGCCAGTACCATACTGTCTTGATGACTGTGGCTTTGTAGTAGAGTCTGAAGTCAGGCAGGTTGATTCCTCCAGTTCCATTCTTCTTTCTCAAGATTACTTTGGCTATTCGAGGTTTTTTGTATTTCCATACAAATTGTGAAATTCTTTGGTCTAGTTCTGTGAAAAATACCGTTGGTAGCTTGATAGGGATTGCATTGAATCTATAGATTGCTTTGGGTAGTATAACCATTTTGACAATATTGATTCTTCCAATCCATGAACACAGTATGTTTCTCCATCTGTTTGTGTCCTCTTTGATTTCTTTCATCAGTGTTTTATAGTTTTCTATGCATAGGTCTTTTGTTTCTTTAGGTAGCAAGCATCACCCTCAATGGTGAAAAATTGAAGGCATTTCCCCTGAAATCAGGAACAAGACAAGGGTGCCCACTCTCACCACTACTATTCAACATAGTGTTGGAAGTTCTGGCCACAGCAATCAGAGCAGAAAAAGAAGTAAAAGGAATCCAGATAGGAAAAGAAGAAGTAAAACTCTCACTGTTTGCAGATGACATGATCCTCTATATAGAAAACCCTAAAGACTCTACCAGAAAATTACTAGAGCTAATCAATGAATATAGTAAAGTTGCAGGATATAAAATTAACACACAGAAATCCCTTGCATTCCTATATACTAACAATGAAAAAACAGAAAGAGAAATTAAGGAAACAATACCATTCACCATTGCAACAAAAAGAATAAAATACTTAGGAGTATATCTATCGGAAGAGGTAAAATTTTGAAAAATCTTTTAATGACAGGAGAGAAAATGTCTGGCACACAGAGAGATATTCCAACACAGAGTGTGACTTCAGAGAAAACTTCAAGGCACAAGTATGATCACCTGATCCAGGTGCTAGACAACATGTTCACTTAAGAAGAGCAAAGACCCTCTGGGGAATATGAAACAATAGAACTGAGCTTTACTGTGACTCCCACAAAGGACTTTGAAGTACAAATTATGGACTAAAAAGCAAAACAGTTATCACTTTGAATCTCAAAAATTAATATTCCAGGTAGTACAATATCTTTTTCAAATTTTGCTCACTACTGCTTAATGAAATAATGTATTCTCTGGACCTTCTACTTGATTTAAAAAGGAAAAGGGAATATTAAAGAACAAGATCCATTTCATGGATTTCTCTCTTCCCCATCACCCATCTGTCTTATTTAACCCGCCTCTTCCAGTCAGATCTTGGCAAAACAGCAACTGAGTTGCCCTGAAGCATTTTCGATGGCAATCAGAGTGACTTCCAGCCTGAGAACTTCAAGGAACTCCTCCTACCTGAGAATAAAACAATGTTTAAAGGTAAGCTCTATGAGATTTAGTGCTAATGGAAAAACTGCTCCAAATAGTGTTTGAAGTTCCCAAGAAAAGAAATCTACAAAAAAAAAAAAGAAAGAAAGAAAGAAAAGAAATCTACAGGTATACAAACCCCAAATACTTTGGAACACACAAATAATTCCCAGCATTCCTGGCTTCTATATAATTCCCCCTATTTCAAAATTAAAGCAAATGTCTCAACGTCTCCAAAGGGGGGAAAAAAATCAAATAAAGCTTTATAAAATATTTTAAGAATAGATGCTCTAAAGCATTAAATGCTTTGGGTAAAAGTCACAGATTTTTTTAAATTCAAGTTACTTCAAGGACTTACATAGAATTCCAAACATATTAATATCTCTCTCCATAATATCTCTCTGAGAACCCAGTTCCTATCCAAAAAGAGTTCAGAGCTTAGAGTCCATGATACTCCCTGATGCAAATATCTTTTATTAGAAATTAATAGACTGAACTGTCTTTAGTAAAAGAGTGAAAGCATTTTGTTTTATTCACTGTTGATAATTACTGAACAGTCTCAGTATGGGTTAAATTGTGTCCCCACCAACATTCATATGGTAAAGTTCTATCCCCTGGCACTCCAAAATGTGACTATTTAAAAAACAAATAATAAAAAGGATGTTTCAGATACAGTAAGTTAAGATGAGGTTCATACTGGAGTTCAGTTCAGTCACTGCATCGTGTCCGACTCTTTTGTGACCATGGACTGCAGCACGCCAGACCTCCCTGTCCATCACCAACTCCCGGAGTTTACTCAAACTCAAACTCATGTCCATTGAGTTGTTGATGGCATCCAACCATCTCATTCTCTGTCGTCCCCTTCTCCTCCTGCCCTGAATCTTTCCCAGCATCAGGGTCTTTTCCAATGAGTCAGTTTATCGCATTAGGTGGCCAAAGTATTGGAGTTTCAGCTTCAACATCAGTCCTTCTAATCAATATTCAGGACTGATCTCCTTTAGGATGGACTGGTTGGATCTCCTTGGAGTCCAAGGGACTCTTAAATGTCTTCTCCAAAACCACAGTTCAAAAGCATCGATTCTTTGGTGCTCAGCTTTCTTTATAGTCCAACTCTCACATCCATATATGACTACTAGAAAAACCATAGCTTTGATTAGACAGACTTTGTTGGCAAAGTAATGTCTCTGCTTTTTAACACACCATCTAGGTTGGTCGTAACTTTTCTTCCAAGGAGTAAGCATCTTTTAATTTCATGGCTGCAATCACCATCTGCAGTGATTTTGGAGCCCAGAAAAATAAAGTTTGTCACTGTTTCCACTGGTTTCTCATCTATTTGCCATGAAGTGATAGGACCGGATATCATGATTTTAGTTTTCTGACTATTGAGTTTTAAGCCAACTTTTTCACTCTCCTCTTTCACTTTCATCAAGAGGTTCTTTAGTTCTTCTTCACTTTCTGCCATAAGGGTGGTGTCATCTGCATATCTGAGGTTATTGATATTTCTCCTGGCAATCTTGATTCCAGCTTGTGCTTCATCCAGTCCAGCATTTTGCATGATGTACTCTGCATATAAGCTAAATAAGCAGGGTGACAATATACAGCCTTAATGTACTCCTTTCCCGATTTGAACCAGTCTGTTGTTCCATGTCCAGTTCTAACTGTTGCTTCTTGACCTGCATACAGATTTCTCAGGAGGCAGGTCAGGTGGTCTGCTATTCCCACCTCTTTCAGAATTTTTCACAGTTTGTTGTGATCCACACAGTCGAAGGCTTTGGCATAGCCAATAAAGCAGAAGTAGATGTTTTTCTGGAACTCTCTTGCTTTTTCAATGACCCAGCAGATGGTGACAATTTGATCTGTGGTTCCTCTGCCTTTCCTAAATCCAGTTTGAACATCTGCAAGTTTCTTGGTTCAAGTACTGTTGAAGCCTGGCTTGGAGAATTTTGAGCATTACTTTGCTAGCATGTGAAATGAGTGCAATTGTGCAGTAGTTCGAACATTCTTTGGCATTGCCTTTCTTTGAGATTGGAATGAAAACTGACCTTTTCCAGTCCTGTGGTCACTGCTGAGTTTTCCAAATTTGCTGGCATATTGAGTGCAGCACTTTCACAGCACCATCTATTAGGGTTTGAAAGAGTGGGCCAATAATCCAAAATGACAGATGTCCTTACCAAAAAGGGGAAATTGACACAGCACACAGAGACCACCCTGTGAACATGAAGACAGAGATCTGTACTTCCACAAGCCAAAGAACCCCAATGATCACCAGCGAAGCACCGGAAGACAACAGAGACACATGAAACAGATTCTTCCCCACAACGTTCAGCAGGAAACAACCCTGCCAACATCTTAACTGTAGGTCTCTAGCCTCCAGAACTGTGAGACAACAAATTCCTGTTATTCAAGCCACCCAGTGTGTGGTACTTGATTATGGCAGCCCTCACAAATCACACGGTGTTCCCTCTGCCACACCTTCCTGGGCACATCTCCTTAATTTTACACATTTCTCAAAACAGAAGAAAGTGGCAAAAAATAACTTGTAGAAAGTTATTCTTTTTCAGGAAATTTGCTACATAACACAAGAGTTCATATAAGCCTCAGTTGCCTCATATGTAAAATAAAAGTTAACATCAATTTTGAAAATGATGTATCTAGTTCCATGGTAATGGAACTAGCCTGGGTCCATGGTAATGACTCAAAAACTAAAATAGTAGCTGTGACTATTAGAAGTAAAAATGATACCACTAAGCCTGTGTCACTAAGATGTGTGAACTTAAGTGTTTGCTCAGGAGTCCCTGCCTACCAGGCTGTCTGCAACAGACGACTTCATCAGGCTCCAACTATCACCAGCCTGAGCTGGTATCTTAGATTTATATCCAAGTTTCAGACAATGCAGGCTTCTCTGGTGGCTCAGAGGTATAGACTCCGTCTGCCAACACAGGAGACACAGGTTTAATCCCTGGGTTGGGGAGATCCGCTGGAGAAGGAATTGGCAATCCACTCCAGTATTCTTGCCTGGGAAATCCCATGGACAGAGGAGCCTGGCAGGCTACGGTCCATGGGATTGCAAAGAGTCAGACATGATTTAGGGATTAAACAAGTCAGACATTGCAACCAAAGTATCCCACGTTGCTTTATATCACCGTTATCTGTGGTCACTGCCCCAAAAGCAAACCATTTTACTTCCCGCTTCCTCTCATTCCGTTTCCTCTCTGCTCACCCATTCATTCACATCCTATTTCCTCACATATTCTGTGGCTTCCAAACCATTTTCGCACAGTGAAAGTCACTCAGTCATGTCCAACTCTTTGCAACCCCATGGACTGTAACCTGCCAGGCTCCTCTGTCCACAGGATTCTGCAGGCCAGAATACTGGAGCCATTCCCTTCTCCAGGGGATCTTCCCACCCCAGGGATTGAACCCAAGTCTCCTGCCTTACAGGTGGATTCTTTGTGGTCTGAGCCACCAGGGAAGCCCTTCCCACAGTAACTCCCCATCTAATTCCCACGTTAGCTGGAATAAGGTTTTACATCATTGGTGCCCCCTCCTCCACAGACTTCCCCAGCGGAGACCACTCATTCTCCAGCACCCAAGATACATGAGGTCAGGAGAGAAGGGTCATCATTGTATCCACACCCAATATGCCATTCCTCTACCTTCAGAGAAAACACCTTCCATTTTGAGGTGTATGCCACCTGACACCCTCTAACCTTCTTCATCACTGTCAGCAGCCACAAGACTTCTGAATAATTGTTATTAAATACAAACTTGATGCCTGACTCACTGTCTTCCTTACTTTAAGCCCTGTTATTATCCAGGTTATGGTAACATCCATAATCAACTCCATAGACTCAAGTTCCTTGATATCAAGCCCATAATCTTCACTTCTACTCAAGCTGAATTCTATGACCAATCACTCTGGCTAGTCTTACCAATTTATCCCAAATTCCTTGTTATATATTGTGCTTCACAAGCAAAATCTCAACTCTTATCAGTCAATACATCCAGATTTGACTCTATGATCCAGCTTTTCAGTCTCTCTTAATTATTCATTTTTAATTGGAGGATAATTGCTGTACAATATTGGGTTGGTTTCTGCCACATATCAACATGAATCAGCCAGAGGAATACATATGTCCCCTCTCTCTTGTTTAACTTACATGCAGAGTAGATCATGCAAAATTCTGAACTGGATGGAGCACAAGTTGGAATCAAGATTGCTGGGAGAAATGTCAATAACCTCAGATACGCAGATGACACCATCCTTATGTCAGAAAGCAAAGAGAAACTAAAGAGCGTCTTGATGAAAGGGAAAGAGAAGAATAAAAAGCTGGCTTAAAACTCAACATTCAAAAACTAAGATCATGGCATCCGGTTCCATCACTTCTTTGCACATAGATGGGGAAACAATGGAAACAATGACAGACTTTAGTTTCTTGGGCTCCAAAATCACTGCAGATGGTGACTGCAGCCATGAAATTAAAAGACAATTGCTCCTTGGAAGAAAACCTATGACCAACCTAAACAACAGCATATTAAAAAGCAGAGACATTTCTTGGCCGACAAAGACCTGTCTAGTCAAAGCTATGGTTTTTCCAGTAGTCATGTATGGACGTGAGAGTTGGACCATAAAGAAAGCTGAGTGCCGAAGAATCGATGCTTTTGAACCAAGGTGTTGGAGAAGACACTTAAGAGTCCCTTGGACTGCAAGGAGATCCAACCAGTCCATCCTAAAGGAGATCAGTCCTGAATATTCATTGGAAAGACTGATGCTGAAGCTCCAATACTTTGGCCACCTATGCAAAGAACTAACTCCTTGGAAAAGACCCTGATGCTGGAAAAGATTGAAGGCAGGAGGAGAAGAGAACAACAGAGAATGAGGTGGTTGGATGGCATCATCGACTTGATAGACATGAGTCTGAGCAAGTTCCAGGAGTTGGTAGTGGACAGGGAAGCCTGGCGCGCTGCTATCTACGGAGTCGCAAAGAGTCGGACACAACTGAGTGACTGAACTGAACTGATTCCTCTCAAACATACCCTATTTTCTTTAGCCACACCTGCTCAATGAAATCCAAGTCCTAGAAGAAACAAGAGATAAAACTCATCAATTATACTCAGGTTGCTGAGAGTTGCTGGAGAAAATCACCCAGGTAGGCAGCATACAAGCACTACAAATTCATCTTTTGAACCACAACTCATCCTGGTTTGAAACTGTCTCTGTGTCCATAAAAAGTATCCTGTACCTCTCAAACTCCACCAGTTTTCTAAAATCGTACTTACCCTTCTGCCAGTTCCCTCCTCTCATCAAATGACCTGCCTTTTCCTTTGAGAAAATAAAGAGTCCATCAGACAAGAAGTCATCCAACATCCTGCATCTTCACCTACCCCCTTGACCATGACTGTACCTATCAGTGGTCCACTTGGCTCCTATCACACTGAGCCAAAGGTCTTCTCCTCCTTTGGAGGAGAACCACCAATCCTTCTACTTTGCATCCTATCTCCTCTTGCTTTCTCAAAGTACTGGTTTTATAAAGCATCTGTTCTCTCTGGAATATTTTATCTCTTCTATTCTGCTGACTCTCTTCTAGCAGTATTTAAATATTCTTTCCTGTCTCCCACCTTAAAAGAACATGTTCTTTCTCAAGTCCAATAACTAATGATTATTGAGAACTTACTGTGTGAAAGGGATTGCACTAAGTTTTGGACATCTAGTATTTCAATTCTCACATCAACCTCACAAAGCAGATAATTCTATCCTCAGTTATTGACAGTGAAGCACAGAGAAGTTAAGATCACACAAAAAGTACTTGGTGGAGCCCATTTTCCAAGCCAGGCATCAGACTCCAGAGCCTATGCTGTAAACCATGATGTTATGTTTCTTGACAAAAACATACTGTATTCGTTAGCTCCATTTTCTTACCCATCATTTCAGCTTCCTGGCTCCACAACTCCTACAAAACAGTCTATTTTAATGTAGCCTCTTGGTTTAGCCTTTACTTTCAATAACCTTATAAACAGATAGAGCTGACAGCTTCTCCTGCTTAAAACTAACAACTTTTCAGATTTCCAAACATTGCTCATTCTTATTTCTCTTCCTATTTACCTTGACTCTCCTTTCCAGAATCTTTTATAAAAGTTCCCTTCTGTCTTTTAAATATTTATTTATTTGGCTGGGGGCAGGGGAGGGGGGCGGTGGTGGTGGTGGTCTTCTTGCAGCATATGGGATCTAGTTCCCAGACCAGGGATCAAACCCAAGCCCCCTGCATTGGAAACACAGAAATATTAGCTACTGGACCACCAGGGAAGTTCCTCCCTTTTGTCTTTTAAATGCTGTGTTTGCCATAGTTCTTGCCTGTCTGCCTTCTTTACTCAATCTACATGCTCTCTTTAGATGATCTCATTCATTCCAATGGCTTTAGCTGTCATCTGCATAAGTTTCAAGTGGACAGAACCCTTACTTGGCGCTATTCACACTAACACTGACAGTTGGAAATGCTGAGGGGTAATACCTGGAGACCGACAGGCCACCCAAACAGATCCACACAGGGAGACACTTACTTTCATAAATTCACCATCAACCAATGTCTGGCTCACAGACTTGCAAACTCAGAAACTTTTAACTTGACACTGTCAGACTATTTTAAACAACAGAGACAGATGTATAAAGCTGGTGTGCCAAATTGTGAGTTACCAATGAGGACTATAACTGTCTGGTGAATCTGATGTATATGCCAGTGTGATCAGAACATTCTCTTCCCATAAGTAAAATTCATGAGGTTAAAAATTACTGGGAGGCTGTTTAGTGAGCATGGGACCAAAACAAGGAGCACTAATAGTACGATCCAAATATGTAATGACATCATTACATATTTATAAAGATAAACAGTCTACCACCACAGTTGGAACACTGCTCATGACAGACTAGTTATTTAAGCATAGAATGAACACTCTGAACCTTAGATAAAATTTGGCAAAAAAAAAAAAAAAAAAAAAGTCTTCTTTAAAAATGGGCAGTGTATCTGAAGAGACATTTTTCCAAAGACATACAGATGGATACAGATGGTCAACAGGTAAATGAAAACTACTCAACATCATTAATCATCAGGGAAACGCAAATCACACCCACAATGAGTTATCCCTTCACACCTGTCAGAATGGCTATGATCAAAAAGACAAAGAAAGAAAGTGTTGGTGAGGATATGGAGAAAAGGGAACCTTTCTGCACTATTGGTGAGAATATAACTTGGTGCAATCACTATGGAAAACAATGTGAATGTTCCTCAAAAAATTAAAAACAGAACTACCATATGATCCAGCAATGCCACTTCTGGGTATTTATTGAAAGAAAACAAAAACACTAACATGGAAAGATACATGAACTGCCAAGTTCAATGCAGCCTTATTTACAGTAGCCAAGACATGGAAGCAATCGAAGTGTCCATTTATGGATGAATGGAAAAAGAAAATATGACATGCATACACATACACACACAGAGAGAGAGAAAGGACTATTCAGTTCAGTTCAGTTCAGTTGCTCAGTTGTGTCCGACTCATTGCGACCCCATGAATCGCAACGCCAGGCCTCCCTGTCCGTCACCAACTCCCGGAGTTTACTCAAACTCATGTCCATCGAGTTGGTGATGCCATCCAGCCATCTCATCCTCTGTCATCCCCTTCTCCTCCTGCCCCTAATCCCTCCCAGCATCAGGGTCTTTTCCAATGAGTCAGTTCTTCGCATCAGGTGGCCAAAGTATTAGAGTTTCAGCTTCAACATCAGTCCTTCCAATAACACCCAGGACTGATCTCCTTTAGGATGGACTGGGTGGATCTCCTTGCAGTCCAAGGGACTCTCAAAAGTCTTCTTCAACACCACAGTTCAAAAGCATCAATTCTTCGGCACTCAGCTTTCTTCACAGTCCAACTCTCACATCCATACATGACCACTGGAAAAACCATAGCCTTGACTAGATGGACCTTTGTTGGCAAAGTAATGTCCCTGCTTTTTAATATGCTATCTAGGTTGGTCATAACTTTCCTTCCAAGGACTATTACTTGGTCATAAAAAAGGAAATCTTGCCATTTGCAACCAAATGAATGGACCTTGACAGGTTTATGCTAAGTGAAATCAGACAAAGACAAATACTATATGCTCTCACTGATATGTGGAGTCTAAAAAATTTTTTTAAAACACTGATACAGAGAACAGATTGGTGGTTGTCAGGGGCAGAGGGTAGGCAAAATGAGAGAAGGGGGTCAAAAGGTACAAACATGCAGTTATAAAATAAGTAAGTCATGGGGCTGTAATGTACAACATGGTGACTACAGTCAATACTGTATTCTATATGTGAAAGTTGCTAAGAGAGTAAATCTTTAAAGTTCTCATCAGAGGAAGAAGCATTTTGTAACATGTATGGTCACAAATACTGACTTATCGTGGTGATCATATCATGACACAAACAAAGATCAAATCGTCATACTGTGCAACTGAAATTAATATCATGTCAATTATACCACAATTTTTTTAAGAAAAAGAACTTGGTTGTACAATGTCTAAGTCTGTTTCTGTGACTTTTTCATTGTTGACCTCGACACTTTTGGTTGAGACTTGATTTTGGACAAATTAATGTATAAGGAGCTTATAAGCAAGACGCCCATCCTGAGAGTAACAGTGTCTCTTAAAGCTAACTTTACATATCTTTTCTCTTTAATCATATGCCAATTTCATATTTTAATCTACATAAGGCAATATTTCCCTTTTCTCCATGTTTTAAAGGCCAAGTCCACTCTTTTGGTCTTTATTAATAACTCTGAAATCCATAGCCTTTTTCCTATGCCCAAGTCACCTCAATTTTCCTCCCTGAATTGCTATGATGGCCTGAGATTTTCTCTCTCAGCTCTCAGGATTGCCTTGTTCCAATCTATCCAAAAGATAAGGATTTAAAATGAAAACCCAAACATGGCACTTTTCACTTATAATCCTTCCAGGCTCCTGAGAGCTTTAATATTTTTGTTAAACTGCTTTTACTCATGCACTTTCTCCAGGTAACACTTCTAGAAAACCTTTGCTAACCACCACCCTCTTGAATACGGTATCAGGGACACTGCTCTCAGCTCACACAATTCCCTATGCTTATTTTTCCACTATAAAATCTTTCACAGTTTATAATATTGTTATTTCGCTAGCCCTTCTCCATAAAGACTGTTAACGTCTTGTAAGTTATGCCTCATCTTTGAATCAAAGGCACCTAGCATGGTCCTTGACAAATAGTAACTTTATTACCTCTAATTATAGGTAAGCAGAGTCATAAAGCTCACTAAGAATGGTTATTGTTTGTTTGATCAAAGACAAACTATAAATAAAACCAAATTCTGATTTACTATCAATCAATTCAAGGGCTGTTTCTCAACTTAATATAAAAAAAAACCTTTCATCCTTCAGGAGTCAAAGATGATGTTTTAAAATAGAAACATCTCCAACAAATTTAACATATCCAATATATCAAGATTCAGTCCCTATACTTCAAGACAAAGTTTTCACTGTGCAAACTATCTCCGTATCCTCAGAAAACAACCAGTGATATGGGATCTATACACTCAGGTTAAAATAGTCTTATCATCCTAGGAAACAAAGTTATCATTGTCTAACCAAAATCTCTCACTCTAAATTTCAGTTCATTTCCTTTAGATTTCTGTTGGACTTAAATCCTTTTCCTCATGAAAACCCTTCTTCCTGTAGGATCTGCCAAAGGCAAAGGGAGACTCATAGCTTCTTGGCTCCTTTTTTTAAATATGTTGAAACTGAAAACATTCAATTTGAAGTTCAGTTCATGTAAATTTGTATAGGTTTTCAAGGTCTCAATGTGCAATATTTTCTTTGTAAAAATCTTTCTATTCTTTTGTTCAGAAAAAAATTCTAAAAGAATATTTTCATTACAAAAGTCTTAGAGTGTTTTTTTTTTTTTTAACACTGTGTAGGTCCTGCAGAACCATACAAAGTCATTGAGAGTTCAAAACTTTTATTACTATGAAACACAAGTGCAGAGATATGTAATGCTGTTAATTCTCCCAATGAATCAAGTCCTTGCCACTTTGAGTCTCTTTGCAGTCCATTATCATTCATTATATTACGATCACTAAAACCATCAACTTAGGTAATAATCTAGCAATGCACTAGTTTTTATAGGTAAAGAAACAGAAGTCTGGCAAGGTTAAATGATTTGCTTAAATGACAAGAACAAGGAAGAGAACACAAATCTTCACTTCCAAATTGAAGACTCTACTACATTGCATTTGCATTTTGTAAGATGCTGGGTGAATTATTTATCAAAACTAGTTTCAATTTTAGCTTCAAGAACAAAACAATCTTTCCAGGAGTTGGAAAAGGCAATGTAATTCCAAACATTTCCAATTCCTCTTCACTTTTAAATTCTCTCCAAACAGGCTTTCATTTCCAACATTTCTTGGTGAGATATCAATAATATCCACATTGCTAAACAGATTAGCCAATCCTCATGCCTCTTATTAACTAACCAATTACTGTTTCTTCCTTGAAAAGCTTTCCTCTCTTGACTTGTAGTTATACTCTTCTCTCTTTCTTCAGTTTCTTGGGCTGCTTTGTTCTTTTATTCTTGTCTCTGACTGCTCAACATTGCAGTATTCCAGAACTGGGTCCTCAGACCTTCATTGATTCTTCATCTAATAGGTCCTTCAGTGGTCCCACCTAGCCTCACCCTGATTATCATCTTATACACACCTTCTGATCCCAATTTTATGTTTCTGACCCAGACCTCTCCCCTGAATTATAACGTTATATAACCAAGTGCCTTTGTACCATCTCCACTTGGATAAGAAAGGCATCTCCAACTTAACCAAATAACCAAAAATAAAGACCTCAGTCTCCCAATGTTCCTCAAACCGGCTCATGCTTCCTCCTCTCATCTCAGTAAATCACTACACTATGCTTCCACTCACTCAGGCCAAATCCTCAGAATCTGTCTTGTCTTCTATCAGTTTTCTCTCACATCTAGTTCATCACTAAATCCTTTTGGTCTCATCTCCAAAATATACATAGAATCCAACTATTTCGCAAAATTTTCACAGCTACCAACTTCACCCAAGATATATGACCCTCTTTTGCACCTCGCTCTGATGACTGGGGGGACTGTGCCACTGGGTCCCACAAGATACCTTCTATATTAAGGCCACTCTTTCAAGACCAGGAGACATAATTGATATACTTTACATATAGAAACAAACACAAAGAGTTAGGCAAAAGCAGGAGACAAATGAACACCTTCCAAACATGGGAATAAGATAGAAACCCCAGAAAAGAACTGAACAAAACAGTGACAGCAATTTACCAGGTAAATAGTTACAAGTCATAAATAAGTTTAATGATCTTGGAAGAAGAATGGATGAACTCAGTGAGCTTCAACAAAGAGAAAATATTAAAAAGAACCAGTCAAAACTGAAGAAACAATGAAATGAAAAATACACTAAAAGAAATCAACAGTAGAATGGAGGATACAGAAACCAGATCAGTGATCTGGAAGACAGAGTAGTGGAAATCTCCCAATCCCAACAGCGAAAAGAAAGAGCATAATAAAAAGATATAGATTAGGATACCTCTAAGACAACAGCAAGCATAGTAACATTTACACTACAGGAGTTCCAGAAGGAGGAAGAGAAAGAAAGGATACGAAACCAATTTGAAGAAATAATGACTAAAAACTTATCTAACTTGGCAAAGGAAACAGACATCTAAGTCCAGGAAACACCAAGGGTCCCAAACAAGATGAACCCAGAGGGACCCTACAAGGATATATTACACTTAAAATGCCAAATGTTAAAAAAAAAAAAAAAAAAGAGAGAGAATCTTAAAAGCAGCAATAGATAAACACCTAGCTACATACATGGGAACCCTGTAAGACCATCAGTTAATTTTCAGCAGAAACTGTACAAGCCAGAAGAAACTGGCACTATATATATATATATATATATATATATATATATATATATATATATACACACACACACTGTAGAAAAACAGCTTACAATCAAGAATACTGTACCTGGCAAGGTTATTATTCATAATTGAGGAAATATAAAGAGTTTCCAGAAAAGCAAAAGCTAAAAGGAGTTCATTCCCACTAAACTGGCCTTAAAAAAAGTATTAAAGGGACTTCTTTAACTAGAAAAGACAAAAACCAAACCAAGCAAAATAAAACAAATTATTAAAGGAAGAAAATCACTGATAAAAACAAACATATAGCAAAGGTTCAACCATCTATGGAGAAGGCAATGGCACCCCACTCCAGTACTCTTGCCTGGAAAATCCCATGAACGGAGAAGCCTGGTAGGCTGCAGTCCATGGGGTCACTAAGAGTCAGACACGACTGAGCGACTTCACTTTCACTTTTCACTTTCATGCATTGGAGAAGGAAATGGCAACCCACTCCAGTGTTCTTGCCTGGAGAATCCCAGGGATGGGGGAGCCTGGTGGGCTGCTGTCTATGGGGTCGCACAGAGCCAGACACGACTGAAGCGACTTAGCAGCAGCAGCAGCAACCATCTATAAAACCAGCATGAAGGTCAAAAGACAAAACAAAAATCACTGATATTTAAAATAATCAGTTAAGCAATACACAGCATAAAAATATATGAATATGACATCAAATTATAAAATGTTGAGAATGGACAAATATTAGTGATTTCAGAATGCTCTTGAACTTAAGTGACTAACTGCTTGTTATATTTACATAGGTTGTTACATACAAACTTCATGGTAACCACAAACACAAAACTGATACTAGAGACACAAAAAATACAAGAAATACAAACACATACACAGACAAAAAAAAGGTCATCAAATCACAAGGGAAGAGGACAAGAGAAGGAAGGAACAGAGGACAACTAAGAAAAAAACCAGAAAACAACTAACAAAATGGCAGTAAGTACAACCTATGACTAATTACTCTAAATGTAAATTGACTAAGTGCTCCAATCAAAAGACATCGGGTGGCTGAATGGATTTTTTAATAGTCTGTATCTACACTGCCAGCAAAAGACTCACTTCAGTTGTAAAAACATAGATTAAAAGTGAAGGAATGAAACAAAGATATTCCATACAAACAAACAAAATGAATTGTTGGAGTAGCAATAAGAATATCAGACAAAACAGGCTTTAAAACAAAGAAGAATGTTACATAATTATAAAGGGAACAATCCAATAAAAGGATAATGCTTGTAATATGCACCCAACACAGACAAACCTAAATATAAAACATTAACAGACATAAAGGGACAAATTGAGAGTAATACAATAATAACTATTTGCATCTATTTGCACATACTATTTGCATCAGTAACTAGCTCATCCAAACAGAAAATCAGTAAGAAAAAGTTGGCCTTAAATGACACATTAGACCAGATGGACATAACAGACTATTATAGAACATTCCATCCCCAAACAGCAAAATACACATTCTTTTCAAGTACACATGGAACATTCTCCAGAGGTTAGGGGTGGGACTGAAAGTCCCAACCCTCTAATCACAGGGATGAGTCTCCTGGCAATGAGCCCTCATTCTTCAGTGAAGTCCAAAAGTCACCTCATTAACATGACAGAAGATAGCTTTATGGTTCTCATCAATTAGGAAATTTCAAGAGTTTTAAGAGCTGCATGCTAGAAAAGGTGACAAAGATAAGATATTTATTTCATATTACAAATCACAGTATCACCTATGTCCACACAGGAAATTGCCCACAAATAATTATAGACGTATTATTCATACTAGCCAAAATGTGGAAACAACTCAAATATCCATTATAGATTAAAAGATAAATAAACTATGGTATATCTATAAAATGGATTATTATTTGGCCATAAAAATGAGTTACTGATATATGCTGTGATGTGGATAAATCTTAAAAACATTATGCTAAAGTGAAAGAAGTCAGTCAAAAAAAGATAATATATGATTCCATCCATATGAAAGTCTAGAATAGGAAAATCCACAGAGACAAAAAGTAAATTAGTAGCTGCTTAGGCTTGGGAGGAGGATAATATGGGGAGGGGGTGGAGGTAAGAGGACAGATAAATAAAAAGGCACAGGGTGTCTCTTTAAAGTGAGGAAGATGTTCCAAACTTGACTGAGGTATGGTTGCATATGTCTATATCACTGCTGACAGTGACTGCAGTCATGAAATTAAAGACGCTTGATCCTTGGAAGGAAAGCTATGACAAACCTAGACAGCATATTAAAGAGCAGAGACATCACTTTGCTGACAAAGGTCCATATAGTCAAAACTACAGTTTTTCCAGTAGTCATGAATGTAAGAGTTGGGACCAGAAAGAAGGTTGAGAACAAAAGAACTGATGCTTTTGAATTGTGGTGCTAGAGAAGACTCCTGAGATTTCCCTGCACTACAAGAACTTCAAACCAGTCAATCCTAAAGGAAATCAACCCTGAGTATTCATAGGAAGGACGTATTTTGAAGCTCAAGCTTCATGTTGGCCACTTGATGCGAAGAGCCAACTCATTGGAAAACACCCTGATGCTGGGAAGGATTGAAGGCAAAAGGAGAAGGGGGCATTAGAGGATGAGATGGTTAGATAGCATCACTAAATCAATGGACATAAATTTGAGCAAACTCTGGGAGATAGTGAAGGACAGGAAAGCCTGGCATGCTTAAATTCATGAGGTCACAAAAAGTTGGACATAACCTAGTGACTGAACAATAATAACAATCTCTGAATATACTATAAATCACAGAATTATATGTTTTAAATGAGTGATTATATAGTAAGGTCAACAAAGCTATTAAAAATTAATACATTAAATGTGATCATGAAAGTGGAAAACCCATCTTAAGCAGAGGTAGCATCAAAAAGTTGTCTTGACTTGCCATGACTCTGGCGCTCTGTGGTACTTCCTCCTACCATGGTTACTCCTACTAATGCATGCTGTTACTCCTCTAACACTAGCTTCCTACATTTTTCTGAGTGATTTTATTACCGCCTTGTCAACTTGTTGACTTATCTCTTGTACGTCTATGTGAAAGTGTTAGTCACTCAGTCATTCCGACTCTTTGCAACCCCACGGACTGTGGCCTACCAGGCTCCTCTCAGTTCATGGGATTTCCCAGGCAAGAATACTGGAGTGGGTTGCCATTCCCTTCTCCAGAGGATCTTCCCAACCCAGGGACCGAAATTGGGTCACCTGCATTGCAGGCAGATTCTTTACTGTCTGAGCCACCTACACATCCATGTATTTTCATTTTTACCCCCACCTCAAAACACACAGCTTGCCCCCATTATTATGCAGAGGTCCAAAGCAATCATCTGTGAAGGCCTTAAGTTCTCTGTCAAATGCCTGAGACTATATCCCAAATCTTATTCATTACTTCATCTAGCTAAATTCAACCGCAGCACTTTGAAAAGCTATGTTATTAGTATAACTATATTAAATTACACACATCATTTATTTGCTTGTCGGTTGTATCAGGGACTGTGAAAAACTACCATGTGTAAAATAGTCGTAAAATGTCACTGTTGGAAGTGACCTTAGAGATGCTCAAATCCAATTCTGCCGTTTTATAACTGAGATGATGGATACAAAAATGTAGACAGACTTTTCCAACGTCACTCAGTAAGCCAGTAAATCTCCATTCAAGGCCCTTTCTGTCCACTGGTGATTCCAAGTTGATAACCAACCAGAAGTACAAGGGAGTCAAAAACTCTTAACTACTGTACACACACACAAACAGAAAATGACATGCAGAGATAATATTACAATCCATTATTGTGAGTTAGTAAACTAAAGGTTATTAGTATGTTTTAATTTCTATTCTCGTCTTTAAGTTCAAACACACTTTTCTTTGAATCACAATGAAATCAGAACAGCTTTTGCTGAATTATACATATAATTAATTTTATGGAGCCAATTTAAGTTAATTATTTTCTCTTATTATTTAATTCAAAGTAACTAATTTATTAGTCATTTTTTATCAGCATACTAAGTTTCCCCTACTTTGAATCATGATTGCCAAAATAAAGGAAAGTCAACTACAACAAATTTTCCTATTTGGTAACAATTGGAAGGGAACACACCACAATACAATTTATTCCAATAATTTTGTTCATATCATATCAAAATAAATATCATGATGATCTAGTTTCCATTTATGACTTGAGGCAATTTTTTGAGTTCTGTTTATAGCAGCATCATTTCATAAGAGCTTTTTGGAGGAAAGCAAACTATGGTGTCACAGAAAAGAATTTTTACTTTACATTTTTGCCAACCTTAGATTCATTCCTATAGAAGAAACATATTTAGCATATTCCAAGCTAACAAAGTCTTGGTCTGCATCACAATTGGTATCTTGACATTTAATAAATTAAAACATTGTAACATATGAGGTGTCTCACTGAGACAGCTAACACAGTAAATGATCATTCTTTATTCAAATATTAAAATTTTTATTTTTAATAACATAGAAATTACTAAGGTTATATGCATAGCGCAGAACAGGTTATTATTTTCATCATTTGAAGAACAAACAAAAATCCCTCTAAACTCCTCTAAACTCCTCCCCCTGCCAATTCTTTAACAGCTGAAACCTGCCACATTTAAAACCAAGCAATAAATTGAACTATCATATGCTTGTCAAAAGCACAAGGAAAGAATTTGAGATTCTCAATATCAAGTTTTCATTGTGAAGTGACTGTGTCAAAGTCTTCTGGTGAAAAGAGAATTTCAATAAAAATGTGAGAGAACAGTGGGGGAGAACTTCAAGAAACCACTGCTTTATTTCTTCGACTGGGCAGTGAGTTGTGCTAATGAAACTCAGGTGGATGCTAGACAGCCAGCCCCAGGGCTCCCCAGGCAATGCTACCCTCACACTGACAATGAGAGCTCCTATGAGCCTCACAGAAAGGTGCCACTTTAAAGAGAAACTGAAAAAAGTAAAGAGGATCAAATTACCGCGCAGCAGCTGAAACCCATGGCTTTAGGGCAAAAAATAAAGTGATTGTACTTCAACTACCTTTAAAGAGCACCGCCATACCAAATTACATGCATTTCTACTGGATGAGAGGAGGACACATTTATTACCATCTGTGAGCCGAACTAATGATGATCTGGTGCGAAGATCAGTAGATTCAATTAACAAATGAATGGCTTATTTTCATCTCTTCAGTTTATTAGTAATTGTTGCTTACAAGCTTCCCTGTGTCTCACACAACAGGTTTTTCTCCCCCTAACTTGAGAGTTATCTTGAGAATGCTCTCAAGTTGGGTGTTAAAGCACTGCTGCTGAATACCCAATGTACCGCTCTGCCTTAAACATTTAGTTTCAAAAATTTTTAAGTTAACTGATTTTGATATCATTGCTCTGGTTTTCATAATTCCACACTTTCCAGGTTTGGGTACCACTGTGCAAGCACCCCAAACAAGCCATCTCCAAGACTGAGACTTGAGCAGGTATCAGAGAGCAAACCCAGATGTAGGCGAGCAATTCTTTGTTACAACAGTATTCAGCTACACATTTAAAATGGTTCTGAAACTTACTGACACGCAATTCCGTAGCATAAGAAACAACGTAATCATAAGGAATAACAAAGAACAAGTATTTCCCTTACCTGGATCGTGGAAAGGCACCAAAGCAAAGTTGAAAAGAGGTCTCTTAGGTCTTTTCAAAGACGTCTCCAAAATTTTGGAAGCCCCCTCGATCACCTGAACTAGATCATCATACATGGAACCAGTCACATCAAACACAAATGCCAAGGTGGAGGCCCCCTCGGGAATTTCTTCTGCCTCGACCTCGGACTGGGGGATTGCATCCTGCGCTCGGGAAGGATAAAGAAGAGCGAGCAGGAATATGGTGTGGACCTTGTCCCAGGAAATCATTTTGTCTTTCTTTCCTTTTTTTCCTTTTTTCTTTTTTTCCTGGAGCGCCTAAGCACTCTGCTGAGCCCTCCTCAACAGGCAGCGGGTTTCCTCTCTGGGCAATTTATTCGACTTCAGAAACCTCTTTGAACTTGCAAAAAGTTGGGGGCTGAGAATCAGATGGGGACGAGCACCAAACCCGAAATCCCTGCACGGGGCCGGGCAGGCAAAGATGCGGCAGCCTTCGTCCGGACGCAGCCTCCTTCGGGACGGCCGAGTGCCCGCGGCCGGGGCGGCGTGTGGCTGAGTGCGGGCGGCGCGCCCGGCCCATGCCCCGGGGACCGCTCCCAGCCAGCGGCGCCGCGCCGAGTCCGCTGCCCTCGCCGCCGCCGCCGCCGCTCTCCGCCCGGACCAGCCGCCGCGGCTCCCAACTTTCCACTGCGCGCCGCCCGCCCGCAAGCGGGCCGGGGAGGGGAAGACGGGCTCGGCCTCGCCTCCTGATTGGTCGAGGGCCTCCTGATTGGCTCCCGGGCCCCGCCTCCTGGAGGGCAACTTCTCCCCACCGAGTCCCGGGTCAATTGAGTACCAGGGAAGCGCTCCCCGGGTCCCCTCCGCGCCTACCCGCGCGGCGCCTCCCCCAAAACCCCGGGGTAAACAATGGCTTTCAAGAATGTGTGGCAAGGTCCCGAACCGAGGGACACTGCGCTATCCCAGTGCACAAAGGGGATTGCCTTTTTTTGTTGTTGTTGTTCTGCGATGCAAAACGCTGCTTCAGACACCTCGTTCATAATACACCCCCCCACACCCCCGCCGCCCCCAAGAAGCCAAGACCACCCCCCTCCCCCCCCGCTTGCGCAGCCCAGCTTCCTGTCCTCGGCTCTCAACCCAGCCGGGAGGGGGAGCTGGAAAGGTCCTCCCGGCTGGGCTGCAGCCACTTTATCACTCTGATCTCCTCGGGGACGGTGGGGCTTTGGTGGGAGGGAGGGAGGAGAGAGCTGGACCGGCCAGAAACGGGCGGACAGGGAAAAGGGTTGTTGAGGGAAACGAGAGAGAGACAGCGGGGCCTGGGTAGTCACTGAGCGTAAGTGGGAAAGATGGTAGGAGTCAAAGCAGTTGGGTGTGAGTACAGGATGGAGGATGGAGTAAAGGATGGAGGCTCAGTGCGCCGGAGGAGAGGGAGAGCGGCAAAGGAAGGGGGGGGGGGGGGAGACCGTCTGAAGGAGAAAATTGATTTTTTGTTAAATTTCCCTGTCAAGATTCATGCTTCCCGAGCAACATAAATCCTCCCCTCAGCTTAGTGAGGCGTAGTAATATCCTCATTTCATATTTCCTCCCATAGAACACCCGTGTGCCCAGCCTCAGCCAAAGACCCATTACAAAGGTGTTCCCCTCTGTGGCATTTTCTTGCTGATAAGTGAGGAAACCTCGCCCGAAAAACAGTACAGCGTTTTTCCGTCTTGTCATTATTACCCTACACTTTGGTACCAGTAATAGAGATAACAAGGTGGACAAAGAAAGTCAACCATAAGCTGAGGGTTCTTTGCCTCTTTTTAATAAAAATGTATTCACATCCTGCCAAAGGAGCTGCTGTCCAGATCCTGGCATGTAAAGAGGGGCCAGCAGGCATCTTGATCCAGTTGGAATGTGTGTTAGACCACCCATCCAACACAGAGGCAGCCTCCGGAAGAGCCGGGTCCCCTGAGCCTCTTAGACTTTAATCTGCAACTGTCTTCCCTTTCAGACCCAGCGACTCTGGAACCTGAGTTTATGATACCTATAAGTCATGTCATTTAAAGGAAGCAGCCTAGCCATTTGGGCTGAGTGAGAATATGAGAAGAAAGGGGGAAAGGATTTCCTCTCTAAGTAGTATTTAGAAAATGCTATTTGAGTAACCTACTCCTTTGTTTATCTTAAAGGGATTGCATTCTAAGTCCTGAGACTTCACTGAGACCTGAGCTGATCCAGGTGGTAGAGCTTGCTGTTAAGACTTCTGGGTCAGATAATCTGAGTGCAATGCCCAGCTGTGACCCTTAATTACGGCGTATCTTCAGAAGTTACCTACCTCTTCATGCCTTCGTTGATTCAGCTGTAAATGGAAATAATGGTAGAACAGACCTAATAAGGATTCAGTGATCTATCTTGGTAATTGTTTCATGTACACTTGAAAAAAATGTTGTTTGGTGGGAATTCTCCATAAATGTCAATTAGTTTGATAGTGTTTTTCGAATCTTCTGTATTCTTACTGATTTCTGCCTTCCTAACAGAACAATCAGAATCAAAATCTGACTTAATTATGGATTTGTCGATTTCTTCTTGTCCTTTTATGAGGTTTTGCTTCATGCATTTTGAAGCCTGTAATCCATACACACTTAGGATTATTATGTCAGCTTGATTAATTGATATTTTTATCATTGTGAAGTTACATTCATTATCCCTGGTAATATTATTTACTGTGGAATATGCTTTGTCTAATATTAATATAGCACTCCAGTTTTGATTAGTGTTTTAGCATGATATATAACTTCCCATCCTATTGCTTTTAACTTATTTGTGTATATTAAAATGTGCTTCCTGTAGTCACCTTAACATTGGGTCTCGCTTTTTTTATGCAAACAATCTCAGCCTTTTATTGAGCTCTTTAGACTATTTCCATACAGTATGTAATGGATATGGTTGGGTTGAAATCTAACATCTTGCTATTTGTTTTTTATATGTTCTTCTGTTCTTTGTTTCTTTTTTCCCGTTTTTCTGCATTCTTTTGGGTTGATTGAATGTTTTTTATGATTCCATTTTATCTCTATTGCTAGCTTATTAGCTATAACTATTTTATTTTAGTGGTTGCTATAGTGTTTATCCTGGAGGAGGACTTGGCAACCCACTCCAGTATTCTTGCCTGGAGAACCCCATGGACAGAGGAGCCTGGAGGGCTACAGTCCATGGGGCCGCAGAGTCAGACAGGACTGAGTGACTAAGCACATAGCATTTATAACAGGGCTTCCCCAATGACTCAGTAGTAAAGAATCTGCCTGCAAAGCAGAAGACACGGGTTCAATTCCTGGGTTGGGAAGATCCCCTGGAGAAGGAAATGGCAACCCACTCCAGTATTCTTGCCTGGAAATTCCCATGGACAAAGAAGCCTGGTGGTGGGAAATCCCATGGACAGAGGAGTGGGGGGCTACAGTCCATGGAATCGCAAAAGAATCGGGCAGGACTGAGCAACTAAATAACAACAGTGTTTAAATTATACATCACCATCTTCCTTCAAGTAATGCTATACCACTTCACATACAGTAAGAGAACCTCAGGATAATATACTCCCATTAATTTCCTCCCAATCTTTTTTGCTGTTTTCATCCATTTTATTTTACAATATTTTAAACCCCACACTATATTAATATAATTTTTAAAGTAGTCAATTATCTTTTTAAAAGATATAATTAATTTAAAAATGAATATACTTACTCATGTAGTTGCCATTTCTGGTGCTGTTCATTTCTTTGTGTAAATCCAGGTTTTCATCTGATGTCATTTTCCTTCCCCATGAAGGATTTGCTTTTCTGTTTCCTGTAGTGCAGTTCTGCTGGTGATGAATTCTTTCACTGTTGTGTGTTCAAAAAATTCTTTGTTCCACCTTTGTTTTTGATAGTTTGGGGGTTTTGTTTCATTTAGGTCCGTGGGTTGTTTTTACTTATTTAGCTGGATAGAGGAATCGAGGTTGGCAGGTTTTTGTTTTCCTTTTAGTACCTTAAAGAGGTTATTCCACTGTCGTCTTTCTCGCGCTGTTTCCAGTGAGAAATTTCTGTCATATGTATTTTGTCCTTTTATATGAAACAATTAACATATATGAGGCCATGGAATTGTTACCTAGTTCATTGATGGTCTCTTCAGTTTTTTAAATTACTATTTTCTTTTCTTGTTATGTTTCAATTTTTGATAGTCTTCAAGCTCTTTCTCAAAGTTCACTAATCTATTTTTCTTTACTGTTTGTTCTGCCAGTTGTCTCATCCAGTGTACCTTACAGCTCAGATGCTGCAGTTATTTCTAAAAGCTCTCTTTAGATCATATATATATATGTCTTCCATGTCTCATTTTAAGTGTGTGAATATCTGGAATGCAGTTTTAATAACTTTTTATGTCCTTGACTGGTAATTCTAATATCTGTATCAGCTCTACATCAGTTTCAATTCATCAGTGTTTCTCCTCAGTATAGGTTGTATTTTCTTGATACCTTTCAGGTCTCCTATTTTCTGATTGAATGTCAGACATATGAATTTTACCTTTATATTATAAATTTATATTAGATATGTCTGTATTTTTATAAATGTTCTTGAACTCTATTCTGGGACAGACTAAAGTTATTTGGAAAGAGTTTGATCCTTTTGCGACTCACTTTTTAAATTTGTCATGTCAGACCAAAGCGCTATTCAGTGGAGAATGAATTATTCCGCATTGCTGAGGAAAGACTCTTCTGAATACTCTCCCCAGTGCGCTTTGCAGCATGAGGTTTCCTAGTCTGGCAGGTGGGGACGGAGCCATCCGCATCCCTGTGTGAGTGTGGGCACAGTCACCCTTACTCTTGCCAGTGGTTTTCCCTCACATGCACATTGCTGGTCAGCACAGCTGAATGTACAAGGAAGACTCTCCTCCCCGCTCCATCTTGATTCCACCTCCACACACCATGGCCTGGAAACTCTCTGAAGATGGTGAACTGGGACAGTTATAGGATTTATCTCCCATCTCTCTGGGATCATTGTCCTTCTTTGCCTGAGAGCAAAATGAAAAGTATGCTTATGATGCACTTAGCCCAATGCCTGGCAATGCAGCAAGTACTCAATAAAGTTTAGTAGTATTAGTACCATTATATTTATTTGAAGTTACAGCATTGCAAGTTTGAAGCTATGTGTATATGCATTGGGGACACAATGCTTTGGAAGGGACGGATAACTAAGGAGGCATTTTTACTTGTTTATTTATAGACGGTCTTTTGTAGCTTCACTAGCATCCTGAAATTGAAGTGGGTGGTAACACTTAAGAACAGGTGTAAGGTTTACAAGGTACCATGATGGGGAAAACAGGTGATAAAGAAATGGGATATTTAATGTAAATACACATTAACTTCCATAACCCCAGTGCATCTCTCCACTCTAGTCTCGTATAATTGATGACTATGATTTGCAACACTGGGGAGACATACATGGTTCTCCCACTGCTTTTCAATAAAATTTGAACTCTTTTTTCAAATGCAGATCTCTAGGGACCAAGTAGCCCTGTACGAAAATGTTATTTACACTTTAAAATAAATGACTCCCTGAAAGTAGATGTTGGCAGGCAGTCAGCTAAGCATACCGGGAATATAAAATGGGAGAAAGTGATTGGGTCAGGAAGAGGACACGGCCCAGGACGGAAGAAGGAAGGGTGGGGCAAAACAGACGGCGATGCTTAAGTCAGAGTATTGCCCAGAAATAACAATATATATTTCTGGGAAATAACAGTATTTCTCAGAAATAACAATAATAATAAATAGTAATATATAGCCTTTTTTCACACTTGTGTTATTAAAAACACTCTCTGTAAGGCTGAAGGAATACTAGCCTATGAATCTAGTGACTTCAACCACTAATTGTTTTCAGTTCTGTCACTCACAAGCAGGTCATACTGAACAATTTCTAAAATTTGTTCCAGCTGTAACATTCTCTGTTGGTCTTAGCTGAAGTTCCCAGAAAGCAGAGCCTGAAATAAGGTCTGGGGTGTGATGGCAGGGTGCAGGCATGAAGGGTAGAGGCAATGACGCAGCAGAGAAGGAGAGCCGGTGGAAAAGTATACTCTCAAGTCGGCCTCTGCTTTAAGCTACTGGCTACTGGGGCCATAGGACAGACTGAAAACCTTTATGTTAGCCCCTCAACATTGTGAAGGAGCAAGGGAAGTGAAGGAAGTAAAAGAGGAAATTAGCTAGCCATCAGCAAGCAACCATCCTCATTGGTCAAAGACTGATCCCATCAGGCCAAAAACCCCACAATTTGGGGTCCTACAAATATGTGTGCTGATCTGAGTTCCTTGGCATCCTGCTCCAAGGCATCAATAGGAAAGCCCAGGACAGAGACAAGAGAGGCCCAGGAGACGCCTGAGACAAGATGCTATCGGGTTACACCTGCATGAAGTTGGTTGGAGCTTGTGTTATATCCTGAAGGCATGAAAAGACACTGCTGCTGCTGCTGCTGCTGCTAAGTCGCTTCAGTCGTGTCTGACTCTGTGCGACCCCATAGACGGCAGCCCACCAGGCTCCCCCGTCCCTGGGATTCTCCAGGCGAGAACACTGGAGTGGGTTGCCATTTCCTTCTCCAATGCATGAAAGTGAAAAGTGAGAGTGAAGTCACTCAGTCGTGTCTGACTCTTAGTGACCCCAGGGACTGCAGCCTACCAGGCTCCTCCATCCACGGGATTTTCCAGGCAAGAGTACTGGAGTGGGCTGCCATGAAAAGACACTGAAGGAATTCAAACTAAAGAGCAAAAAGATTAGTTATACTTCAGCAAAATCAGACAATGAGCGAATAATGGGATAAGGAAAGTAAACTTGGGAAAAAGACAAAAATAGGACCAGGCTGAAGTAATAATACTAACATCCTTCATCTAACAAAACTGAGACTCAGCCAGTTTCTGCAATTTGCCTTAAGGTCATGGTTAGTGAGGAGCGGAACCAGGACTTGGAGGCAGGCAAGCTGATTCCCACGCTCCTGCTCTTCACCGCTTTGCACTGCTGCCATGAGGCTCCAAATTATGAACTGGTATAACAGCATTGGATAAGACAAGGGGAAATTGTTAATACATTAGGAGTCTGAGATTAACATATACACACTGCTGTGTATAAAATATATCTACTATTGTGGGAAAGATTCCCTCAGAAGAAATAGAGTAGCCCTCATAGTCGACTTCTGAAATGCAGTACTTAGGTGCAGCCTCAAAAATGAGAGAATGAAAAAAAAAAAAAAACATGAGAGAATGATCTCACTTCATTTCCAAGGCAAGCCATTCAACATCATAGTAATCCAAGTCTATGCCCCCATCACTTATGCCAAAAAAGATGAAGTTGACTAGTTCTATGAAGACCTACAACACCTTCTAGAACTGACATCAAAAAAGAAAAGAAAGATGTCCTTTTCTTCATAGGGGGTTGAAATGTAAAACTAGGAAGTCAAGAGATACCTGGAGTAACAGCTAAGTTTGGCCTTGGAGTACAAAATGAAGCAGGGCAAAAGCTATAGGGGTTTCTTCAAGAGAACATGCTGGTCATAGCAACCCCCCTCTTCCAACAACCCAAGGGATGACTCTGCACATAGACATCACCAGATGGTCAATACTGAAATCAGATTGACTATTTTCTAGTCAGCAAAAACAAGACGGAGAGCTGACTGTGGCCCAGTTCATGAGCTCCTTATTGAAAAATTCAGGCTTAAAGTGAATAAAGTAGGAAAAACTACTAGACCATTCAGGTATGACCTAAATCAATTCCCTAATTGGAGATGATAAATAAATTTGAGGAATTAGATCTGGTAGACAGAGTGCCTGAAGAACTATAGACAGAGGTTCATAACATTGTACAGGAGGCAGCGACCAAAATCACCCTGAAGAAGAAGAAATCCAAGAAGGCAAAGTGGTTGTCTGAGGAGGCTTTACAAATAGCAAAAGAAAGAAGAGAAGCAAAAGGCAAAGGACAAAGGGAAAGATATACCCAACTGAATACAGAGTTCCAGAGAATAGCAAGGAGAGTTAAGAAGGCCTTCTTAAATGAACAATGCAAAGAAATAGAGGAAAGCAACAGAATGGGAAATACTAGAGATTTCTTCAAGAAAACTAGAGATATGAAAGAAGCATTTCATGTAAGGATGGACACAATAAGGGACAGAAATGGTAGGGACCTAACTGAAGCAGAAGAGATTAAGAAGAGGCGGCAAGAATACACAAGAATTATACAAGAAAGGTCTAAATGACTCAGATAACCACAACGGTGTGGTCACTCACCTAGAGCTGGATATCGTGGAATGTGAAGTCAAGTGGGCTTTAGGAAGAATTACTACAAACATAGCTAGTGGAAGGAATGGAATTCCAGCTGAGCTATTTCAAATTATAAAAGATGATGCTGTTAAAGTGCTGCACTCAATATGCCAGCAAATTTGGAAAACCCAGCAGTGGCCACAGGCCTGGAAAAGGTCAGTTTTCATCCAAATCCCAAAGATAGGCAATGCCAAAGAATATTCAAATTACCAAATAATCACACTCATTTCACATGCTAGCAAGATTATGCTCAAAATCCTTCAAGTTAGGATTCAGCAGTACATGAACCTAGAAATTCCCAGATGTACAAGCTGGGTTTCAAAGAGGCAGAGGAAACATATGTCAAATTGCCAACATTTGTTGGATCCTGGAGAAAGCAAGGGAATTCCAAAAAACATCTGCTTCATTGACTATGCTAAAGATTTTGACTGTATAGATCATAACAAACTGTGGAAAATTCTTAAAAAGATAAGAGTACAAGACCACCTTACCTATCTCCTGAGAAACCTATATGTGGGCCAAGAAGCAATAGAACCAGAACAACAAACTGGCTTCAAATTGGGAAGGGAGTACTACAAGACTATATATTATCACCCTGCTTATTTAAATTCTGTGCAGAGTACATCATGGAAGTGCCAGGCTGGATGAATCACAAGCTGGAATCAATATTGCTGGGAGAAATATCAACAACCTCAGATATGGAGATGATACCACTCTAATGGCAGAAAGTGAAGAGGAACTAAAGAGCCTCTTGATGAGGGTGAAAGAGAGCGAAAAAGCTGGCTTGAAACTCAACATTCAAAAAACAAAGATCATGTCACCCAGTCCCACCATTTCATGGCAAATAGAAGGGGGAAAGTGGAAGAAGTGACAGATTTTATATTCTTGAACTCCAAAATCACTATGGACGTTGACTGCAACCATGAAACTAAAAGATATTTGCTCCTTGGGAGGAAAGATATGACAAAACTGGACAGCATATTAAAAAGCAGAGACATCACTTCTGACAAAGGTCCATATAGTCAAAACTATGGTTTTCCAGTAGTTGTTTACAGATGTGATAGTTGGACCATAAAAAAGGCTGAGTGCCAAAGAACTGATGCTTTTGAACTGTGGTGTTGGAGAAGCCTTGTGAAAGTCCCTTGGACTGCAAGAACTTCAAACCAGTCAATCTAAAGGAAATCAACCCTGATTATTCACTGGAAGGACTGATGTGAAGCTCTAATACTTTGGCCACCTGATGCAAAGAGTGACTCACTGGAGAAGACTCTGATGCTGGGAAAGATTGAAAGCAAAAGGAGAAGGGGTTGGCAGATGATGAGATGGTTAGTCAGCATCACCTACTCAAATGAACATGAATTTGAACAAACTCTGGGAATTAGTCGAAGACAGAAGTATGGTGTGCTACAGTCCACGGGGTCACAAAGAGTCAGACATGACTTAGTGACTGAACAACAATAACAATATATAAAATAGATAATCAGCAAGGACCTACTGCATAGCACAGAGAACTCTACTCAATATTCTATAACGACCTAAATGGGGGAAAAAAATCTGCAAAAGAATATATATGTATGTATATATATGTATGTATATATATATGTATGTGTGTATATATATATATGTATGTATGTATAATGGAATCACTTTGCTGTATGCTTGAAACTAACATAACATTGTAAATCAACTAGACTCCAATATATAAAATAAAAGTTTTAAAAGTACCACTGCTTTTTAATATATTGACTTTGTATACCACAACCTTGCTGAATTTGGTAATTTGTTATCAGTTTAACAAGATGTGGTTTTTCAGACAGATTCTTAGGACTTTATACATATGTGATTACATTATTTGCAAATAAAGACAGTTTTACTTTTTTAAAAAGTAACAAAAGTATTTGGCAATTTCCCATTGCCTTTTATGAAAGATCTGCAGAGGTAATTCCAAACAAGCACAAGCCAAAAACATTCTTTAAAGTTTTCACAGAGACCAGGATGAGAGGAAAAAGCAAGTTCCATGGTAGGTGATACCTGTCCTTTCTTGGTCAACCCTAAATATTATCCTAGATTACCTCCAAGATGTCCTAGAAGATCCTTGGATGTAAAGGATGGGAGTTCAGAAGGGAGTAGCTGCTCCTGGAAATGAAGAAACAATGCAGATTTTGCAGTGAGATGGAGTAGATTACAGAACATCTCCTGTTTCATGCTAACAACCACCAAATTAGCTCTCAAACATCCTCTTTATGAAGGTTCTCATCTTTGCCATATTTTAGGATGGAAATATGAAAAGGTAATGTGTTTTAAAAAGTGGCCTAGCACATTTATAGCAAAATCACAACTAAAATCTTCTCTCCAATTCAGTTTTCTCCCTTGGAATTCTTTTACCTATTCTGGAGAAGATCAGACTCTGCTCACTGGCTAAGAATTTTAAGAGATCACCTAATTGGAAGCATTTATCACACTAGGCCTAATAAAGCCTAGCTCAGGAAAACATTGCCTCAAAAGACTGAGTTCTCAAGACAATTGCTATAAAGTAATGTGTCTATACACCACTTATTGTAAACTGCCTCCTGCAACTCACTAGATGGTTTGACATTATCCTCAATGATCTTCCCCCAAATGTCTAGTTCTCCATGTAAGGAGCCCCAGGATTATTTGATGTTTACTTTAGCACATTTCTACAGGGTAAGTAATGGGCTATTCTTTGCAATACAATGAATTAAAAGTAGAGTAAGTTTGCAACCATAAGTACATTTGTACTTTGACCATAATGGTTGTACTTGGCACCACTATGAAACTTAAAAAAAATAATAAAGTTAGATTATTTTTTTCTCATCCCCCTTAAGAAGGCAATAAAAGGATGGATAGCCATCGGTGTTGTAACTGGAAAATTAATCACATCAAATATTCTCATACTAATCAAGTTATAAGCCTGGAATTGGCTTATATAAAACAGATGTTTACAATCTTATTCTCCTTTGGTACAAATGTCAAGAGAAGAAAGAACAGCATAACTCTTTCATGGCATGCTTTGCAGAATAGAACATACTACTTTTACATTTTTAATGAAGCCACAAAGCTTGTGGCCAGCCAGGGGGACAGCCAGAAGAGGGGAAAGCACTGGGACTGAGTCTTCTACCCTTTATAAGCCAAAACCCCTGTTGTCTGTTACGAAATGGGAAGTACGCTGCCTAACGAAGAGGGAACATGTGTCTGGTAGTTTGTCCAAAGGGAGCCTCCCTTTTGGCCCAGCCTCTGTCCTAGTTCTCTAGGACTCAGGATTTTGGTTTGCATGTCAATGGTGAGCTCTTCATAAGGACCTCAGCTATCCACACCTCTGCCCACACCCCCCTCCACCCCTTGGATAAAGACCAAGAGACCTACAAGCTGTAGTTAGACTACTTGGGGAGAACTTCTGAAAGCTTAACTGAACACTTAATGAAGGAGAGAGGCTTGAACCAAGAATGTCTCAGCTTCCCTTTCTGGGGAAAAAAAAAAGAAAATGGAAGAAATTAAAATTTATTCTCAGTGACCTCTCTCCAGATGTCCTTTCAAACCTCCATTCCCTCTCACAGAAAGCTGCTGTTCCCATAAAGTCAGGGCAACATTCACACACCCAGTCTTTTCTGCTCTTTTATCTCAATTCAAATGCCAGAAAAGATTTTAGAGAGTATCTCTCTACTCCAGTGTCTTCATTTTACAGAGAGAAAACTGAGTCTCAGAGAGTGACTTGTCCAAGGTCTCATAAAATTTTGAAGTAGGGCTTGGAAGTATATTTTGGACCCATAATTATCACTTTTCTGCCTTACTAGCTATATTAGCTAATATTTATTGAGTATTTCAAGTACTTTTTATGTATGAACACAGTTAACCACCTTCAGTTCTCATTCCAAAGCTATGAGGTAGTTAACATAATGACCCCCATTTCACAGAAGAGGAAATTAAAGATGAAATTCACACAAAGGGGTTAGATCATCTGGCCTGGTTCTCTATCTTGTTCTCATTCTTTTCTTCATTTTTATTCTCCTCCTTTTGCCTTCAGTCCACATTTTCCCTATTATTTTACAGTAAAGTTGAAAATTTTAATAATCACACTTTGAAGTAATTACCTTATAGTATATTTCAAAGTTTTATTAGTAATATAATAAAAAATACTTTATTGGCCTTTTCAGAGGGAAAAAAAAAAGATACTACAATCCTGATTTCATTTGCTTTGTCCATTATCCATGAAGCAGTCTTTGGATGCTTATTATTATATGTATATAATGAGCTTTTCCTGCCCCTAAGCCTAGTTCTGAGGTTTCTCCCTCATTATTTATCGATTCAAACTAATTTTATATTTTCCCATGATTCCATTAATTCCTTGAGAATAAGGGCTTGAAGGCGGGAGGAGAAGGGGATGACAGAGGATGAGATGGTTGGATGGCATCACTGACTCAATGGACATGAGTTTGAGTAAACTCTGAGAACTGGTGATGGACAGGGAGGCCTGGTGTGCTGCAGTCCATGGGGTCGCAAAGAGTCGGACATGACTGAGTGACTGAACTGAACTGAAGGGCTATATTGGGGTCATCTTCATAAACACATTGTGCTCAACATGCAGTAGGAATTCAATAATCTTTCTTTAATGAACTGCTTAATTCATAATGGTTAATAATAATGACAACAGTAATAACAATTGCCATCTAAGGGATATTTTAACCATGTTCTTGTCACATAAGTGAAATAAAAACATTCAATATTCACAATGATCTTATAAGATAAATATTTCTATAACCATTTCAAAGATGAACAAACTAAACTAAGAATGGAAAGCAATCTGCCCAAGATCACATTGGTAGTACATTGTACATCTAGGAGTTACACCCAAGTCTTTTAGGCCTCTTTCCAATATACTCCATCACCATCATGTAAAATAATTTCATTATAAGTCTGAACCTGACATTTCTAGGAAAAATAAATGTTATGCAAAGAAAATTATTCATTCTAAGGCCAAATTATGTATTTAAATCATCTTGCTTACATGAAGCTATCTTTATTTAACTCCAGATAGATAGTCAACGAGTTGTAAAAGTGAGGACAATTTAGCAGGATGTAGTTTTTTGGGGAAAAAAAAGTAGCTCTTAAAAAAAGGGAATAGTGTGAAGCTGTGAATATTTTATTTAGCTACTCATCTGTTTATTAGAAACATCTATCAATGCCTGTGACCAGTTTCTATTAACGACAAGAGAAAGACCAATATTCTAACATCAATTTATTTGATTCTGAAAAATAAGAAAAGGTATTAGAGTATAGCTAATGGTAGATATAACCCATTTTCTGTTTTCACTTCTAGTCTAACTACAATTTGTTTTTAGGGATGAAGCTTTTTTTCTCTTTTTGCAGACCTCCCTTCCGTGTTTTCAAATAGGGATTTTCTCTAGGCTAAGGTTTTGATTATGTATATAAAGAGGCCCAGAATTCAGGGAGGGAAAAGAGCTTTGAAAATCAGAAAACACCTACTATTTTAGACAGCTGGGAATCTGTCCTAACTTCAAACAGAGGCAGACATTCTAACTTCCTATCTTATATTCCAACATTCAGTAACTCTCTCAATCAGAATGTTTTCCTTACATTTCTTCTAACATGTTAAGCCTTTTTCTTCTTGTTCTGTTTTCAGAAGAACTACAGCTGGTCACATCCCTCCAAATATTTGTTTTTCTCTATCAATTCATGAAAAGGGAAGGGTATTGGCTTCAATAATAAGCACTTGGATCTCGGCTTTCTGCCTTTATTTTTAAAAAAAAACAAAAACACTTTTTTAGCCCTATTCAAATCACATTAATCCAAATATGATAAATAATTCCAGGTTCCTTTGAGGAAATAAGGGGATATATGATAAAAATCATTCTTCTTTCTTTCCTTTTAATTTTCACCCTACAATCAGTTTAAAATTAAAAATTTTTCTTTTTAATTAAAAAGAAGGTTACGGTGATACTGTGGTGAGAGATTAGAGTTAGAGACATCAAAATGAATCAGTTTAACTTGATACAGATACAAATAAACACATATGAAAATATTTATAGAGATGTGTATATGTGCAGGCAGGCTTTCCAGGTGGCATAAGTGAAAAAGGACCCACCTGTTAATGCAAGAGACATAAGAGATGTGGGTTTGATCCCTGGGTTGGAAAGATCCCCTGAAGGAGGGTATGGCAACCCACTCCAGTATTTTTGCCTGGAGAATCCCATGGACAGAGGAGCCTGGCAGGTCCATGGGGTTGCAAAGAGTCAGACACTACTGAAGCAATTCTGCACACATATTTATATGCAGGCTAATATACACACATGTATTTCCTTGCTCAGTCAGCTGAGAGGGCCTACAAGCAATGACACTCCAATAGCAATGAGCACATTTAGTGCCCAAATCTTGGTTTCTTTCTTTCTTTTTGGCCACGTAGCAAGCATGTGGGATCTTAGTTCCCCAATCAGGGATTGAACCCGTGTCCCCTGCTTTGGAAGCATGGAATTTTTTAACCACTGCACCACCAAGGAAGTCCCCCAGATTGGTTTCTAATGGAAATTTCCAATAAAAGGAACCAGGGCTCCTCAGAGAAATGGCGAATTATAAGGCTGGAACAGAAAATATACAAGATGAGCTTAGAGCATCTTATTGGGTCATAAAGGAAGGAAATGCAAAACAAAGCAAAAAAAGTACACACACACACACACACACACACAATAATAGTTTATGTCAAAGGGACACAGAAGCCAACTGAAAGAACTCCTAGTGTCTAAGCTGAAACAATTTGAGCAGCAAAACATAATACTAAATTACAACACAAAGTATAAAATAAATATTCTTGAGTCCATAAGGATACAAATAAATAACTGGATAAAAACAAACAAACAAGGGATCCTTCTACTATGCAGAAGAATTCCAAATAATGTATGTAGAAACACCACCCTCAAGGAGAGGGAAGATAAATACCCATCCCTTAAACAAAGTAACTTGCTCCTCAAAAATACAGTAAAGAAAGGGGGAAAATACAGAGTAGAAACCTGGTCAACATTAAATCCACCAGGTGATCAAGGTTAATTAACATCAACAATGATAAGTCATGTTGGTAGCATGTATTCTTAATGAGATGAGATTAGCATTCGTCATCTTCCTTCCAAGAATCCCCCCAAGAATTCTTGTCATAGACTAGAGAAACCTAATGTGCAATTTGGTATCCTGGATGGGATCCTGAAGTAAACAAGAAGCATTCAGTAAAAATCTAGCAAATATGAATGAAGTATGGTAGAGTTTAATTAATATTTAATTAATGCTGGTCACTGCAGATGGTGACTGCAGCCACAAAACTAAAAGATGCTTACTCCTAGGAAAAAAAGCTATGACAAACATAGATAGCACATTAAAAAGCAGAGACATCACTTGGCTGACTAAGGTCTGTATAGTCAAAGTGGTGGTTTTTCCAGTAGTCATGTACAGATGTGAGAGTTGGACCATAAAGAAGACTGAGGGACAAAGAAATGATGCTTTTGAATTGTGGTGTTTAAGAAAGACTCTTGAGAGTCCCTTGGAGTACAAGGAGATCAAACCAGCCAATCCTAAAGATAAATCAACCCTGAATATTCATTGGAGGGACTGATGTTGAAGCTGAAACTCCAATACTTTGGCCACCTGATGTGAAGAGCCAACTCATTGGAAAAGATCTTGATGCTGGGAAATACTGAGGGCAGGAGGAGAAGGGAACAACAGAGGATGAGATGGTTGGATGGCATCACCGACTCAATGGGCATGAGTTTGAGCAAGCTCTGGGAGATAGTGAAGGACAGGGAAATATGGTGTGCTACAGTCCATGGTATCACAAAGATTTGGACACAGCTTGGCAACTGAACAATGAACAACAACAACAGCAATGTTAGTTCACTAGTTGCAACAAATGTACCATATCAATGAAGGATATTAACAATGTGGGAAACCCGGGATATGGGGTATATGGAAACTTTCTGTTCTATCTTTATAAATTTTCTACAAATCTAAAACTATTTCACAATAAAAAAAGGTTATTTATAAAATAAATAGCAAAAGGAGCCCTGAAGTCATGTTTTACGAGGCAGGAATATGATAGAGTCAAAAAATACAAATGATTTGTATTAGTCATTTGTCATCCATACAATGAAGTGAATTAAATAATTCATGGTAATTCATGAGTGTATTTTATCAGCAGAATAATGTCTTAAGCTTAAAATACAGAACATCTGAAAGAAATTCTACTGGGCATATTGAGACTAAATGCATTATATAGCACAAATAAGCATTAAAAAAATGTACCCTACAGCAAAAATACTGATTGCCATATGGCAAATCATTGCTGCTCATGCGAGTGTTAGCAGCACTAACACAATGTTACTGAAACATCGAGGGTAGAAGAAATTCATGATTATTTTCTCAAAAACAAAACCTATCTATAACAAATTGCAACTACTACTTCAATCAGAACAGCTTGCTAATGAAACCAAAGTTATTAGCATGTAAGTTATTTAGGTTGACTATTAATATAGTTGGTGACAAACTATAGCCTCATACCAGCTTGTTGCCTCAGAGTCATTAGTCAGTGTGGGACAAGAGTGTGCCTAGATTATCATAAGCCCAAACCCTTAAAAATTGCTTAAACAAAATGTCATATTGATGACAGATCACATATTTTACTTTCTTAAGGAACTTGACCTGCATTGACCTGGGAAAGAACCTGAGCAGAACCAAAGCAAATGCTACTATAAATGACTCTAGTGGGAGAACTTTGCTGAGATTGACGGACAAATTTCAGCAAAATCCTTCCACTTACACTGCAGCTAATCCCAAATCTCTTGATAGAAGATTTTCTGTACCACATTTAAAACATCTCCACAAATTTCTTTTGCTGTGACATATAGACTGGCCAAGGAACTGAACATCAAGATTGCACAGAAAAGGGTTTCCTCCCACTGGACTTACAGTTTATGGCGTAGGGTTGATTTTTCTAAATACAAATGTACAATGAATTATTAGAAGCATGGAAATTCATTCAGTCATCTCCAAAGAGCACTCTTTAATGCTATATATTTAGGTGTATGCTGAAATTTTGTATAAAATTAGAACCATATTTAAGAGATGTTGGAAAAAAATTTGGGTTATGCCAACTAATTCAAACTACCAATATTACTACTATCAAATTATATAAAGAACAAAATAATAATAACTGCACACCAAAATTGACAAAACGAGGTACAGACATATTCAACAAATGCATTTGTATTATATCTCTCAACTATATTCATACTTTAAAAAGGTCATAGTTCCACTCTCTCTGACTCTAGTTCTTATCAAGTGGCTCCTTTAATTCAACCAGCAATTGATCAACAGTATGTTAATACCCCAAAGCTTTCTCCTCATAAAATCAGTCTAGCCAAATATCTTTACCAATACTAAGTAAAACTTGGAACTTCTCTAAGGAAAATTCAGCAGGTTTGTTTGTCTTCTACTAACAAAAAGCTATGACGATTAGCTCACTGATTTAAGGTTACCCTAAAATTTTCAGAATGGACAGAGACTACTTTCCAAGGTGCTATTGGAAACATTTAGAGAAATTATGCACAAAATGACTACATTCTAAATAAGAAGGAAGTGTGGGAAGTCTTTGTCCTACCCTCAGTCTCTATACACGGATATATCTGATCAGCATTTATTTATTCATAGGTCATTCAATGTATAGTCATTGAGAACCTTTTATATGCTAGACACTAGGGAAATACCACAAGAGACAGCAACCCTCCAGCCACATTATAATCAGCCAATATCTAGAGTTATCATGATAAGATAAATAAATAAACAACTCTTATCAGAGACTTCAATATTTTGATAGTTCAGTTCAGTTCAGTCAATCAGTCATCTCTAACTCTTTGCGACCCCATGAACTGCATCACCCCCAGCTTCCAGGCCGATCACCAAATTCCAGAGCTGACTCAAACTCATGTCCATCAAGTTGATGATGCCATCCAATCATCTCATCCTCTGTCATCCCCTTCTCCTCCTGCACTCAATCTTTCCCAGCATCAGGGTCTTTTCCAATGAGTCAGTTCTTCTCATCAGGTCGCCAGAGTATTGGAGTTTCAGCTTCAGCATCAGTCCTCCCAATGAATACTCAGGACTGATTTCCTTTAGGATAGACTGGTTGGATCTCCTTGCAGTCCAAGGGACTCTCAAGAGTCTTCTCCAACACCACAGTTCAAAAGCATCAATTATTCGGAGCTCAGCTTTCTTTGTAGTCCAACTCTCACATCCATATATGACTACTGGAAAAACCATAGCTTTGACTAGATGGACCTTTGTTGGTAAAGTAATGTCTCTGTTTTTTAATATGCTGTCTAGGTTGGTCATAGCTTTCTTCCAAGAAGCAAGCGTCTTTTAATTTCATGACTGCAGTCACCATCTGCAGTGATTTTGGAGCCCCCCAAAATAAAGTCTGTCACTGTTTCCATTGTTTCCCCATCTATTTGTCATGAAGTGATGGGACCAGATGCCATGATCTTAGTTTTCTGAATGTTGAGTTTTAAGCCAGCTTTTTCACTCTCCTCTTTCACTTTCATCAAGAGGCTCTTTAGTTCTTCTTCGTTTTCTGCCAGAAGGGTGGTGTCATCTGCATATGTGAGGTTATTGATATTTCTCCCAGCAATCTTGATTCCAGCTTGTGCTTCTTCCAGCCCAGCACTTCGCATGATGTACTCTGCACATAAGTTCAATAAGCAGGGTGACAATATACAGCCTTGACGTACTCCTTTCCCGATTTGAACCAGTCTGTTGTTTCATGTCTGGTTCTAACTGTTGACCAGGTTCTTGACCTGCATACAGGTTTCTCAGGAGGCAGGTAAGGTTGTCTGGTACTCCCATCTCCTTAAGAATTTTCCACAGTCTGTTGTGGTCCACAGAGTCAGAGGCTTTGGCGTAGTCAATAAAGAAAATGTTTTTCTGGAACTCTCTTGATTTTTCCATGATCCAGCGGATGTTGGCAATTTGATCCCTGGTTCCTCTGGATTTTCTAAATTCAGCTTGAACATCTGGAAGTTCACAGTTCATGTACTGTTGAATCCTGGATTGGAGAATTTTGAGCATTACTTTGCTAGTGTGTGAGATGAGTGCAATTGTGTGGTAGTGTGAGCATTCTTTGGCATTGCCTTTCTTTGAGATTGGAATGAAAACTGACCTTTTCCAGTCCTGTGGTCCCTGCTGTTTTCCAAATTTGCTGGCATATTGAGTGCAGCACTTTCACGGCATCATCTTTTAGGATTTGAAATAGCTCAACTGGAATTCCATCACCTCCACTAGCTGTGTTTGTAGTGATGCTTCCTAAGGCCTACTTGACTTCACATTCCAGGATGTCTGGCTCTAGGTGAGTGATCACACCACTGTGGTTATCTGGGTCATGAAGATCTTTTTTGTATAATTCTTCTGTGTATTCCTGCCACCTCTTCTTAATATCTTCTGCTTCTGTTAGGTCCATACCATTTCTGTCCTTTATTGTGCCCATCTTTGCATGAAATGTTCCTTTGGTATCTCTAATTTTCTTGAAGAGATCTCCAGTCTTTCCAGTTCTATTTTTTCCCTCTGTTTCTTTGCAGTGATCACTGAGAAAGGCTTTCTTATCTCTCCTTGCTACTCTTTGGAACTTTGCATTCAAATGGGTATATCCTTCCTTTTCTCCTTTGCCTTTAGCTTTTCTTCTTTTCTCAGCTATTTGTAAGGCCTCCTCAGATAACCATTTTGCCTTTTCGCATTTCTTTTTCTTGGGGATGGTCTTGATCCCTGCTTCCTGTACAATGTCATGAACCTCCATCCATAATTCTTCAGGCACTCTATCTATCAGATCTAATCCCTTGAGACTATTTGTCACTTCTGCTGTATAACTGTAAGGGAATTGATTTAGGTCATATCTGAATGGTCTAGTGGTTTTCCCTACTTTAATCAATATAAGTCTGAATTTTGCAATAAGAAGTTCATGATCTGAGGCACAGTCAGCTCCCTATCTTGGTTTTGCTGACTGTATAGAGTTTCTCATCTTTGGCTGCAAAGAATATGATCAATGTGATTTCAATTTTGACCATCTGGTGATGTCCATGTGTAGAGTCATCTCTTGTGTTGTTGGAAGAAGGTGTTTGCTATGACCAGTGCGTTCTCTTGGCAAAACTGTTGGCCTTTGCTCTGCTTCATTTTGTACTCCAAGGCCAAGTTTGCCTATTACTCCAGGTATCTCTTGACCTCCTACTTTTGCATTTCAGTTTCCTATAATGAAAAGGGCATCTTTTTGGGGTGTTACTTCTAGAAGGTCTTGTGACAATAACTGCACATGATGTGTATAGAACTGTAGAATTGTCTTTGATAATTAACATTTGCCTTATCTTTGCTTCTTCCCACTCCTGATATTACCGGGACTTCCCTGGTGGCTCAGATGGTAAAGAGTCTGCCTGCCAATGTAGGAGCCTTGGGTTTGACCCCTGGGTTGGTAAGATCCCTGGAGAAGGTAATGGCAACCCACTCCAGCATTCTTGCCTGGCGAATTCTATGGACAGAGGAGCCTGGTGGGCTACAGTCCATGGAGTCAAATAGAGTCAGACACGACTGAGCAACTAACACTTTATCTTTGCTTCTAACATGTTACTGGTCTTATTCACCTAAGATTTCTGTTAAATAGCTATTTTTTTTTCCTAATTAAACTTCCTTTCTTACTTATTTTTTAATTGGAGGAAAATTGCTTTACGTGTTGTGTTGGTTTCTGCCATACAACAGTGCGAATCAGCCATAATCCGTATATCCTCTTCCTCTTAAGCCTCCCTCGCCTCCCCTGCCCCAACCCTGTCCCACCCCTCTAAGCCATCACAGACGTCGAGAATGGACTTGTGGACCCAGTGGGGGAAGGAGAGAGCGGGAGGATCACAGAAAAGAGCATTGACATATATATACATTATCATGTGTAAAACAGATAGCTGGTGAAAAGTTGCTATCTAACACAGGGAGCCCAGCCTGACACTCTGTGATAAATAGCTATTTTATACTTAACGGTTAAGGATCACTAGAGGTATTAGCAAAGTGTGAAAACTAATATTGCCCTCTACTGGCAGATTTCTCAAGTAAAAAGCATTGTGTCTGTTTTGCCGTTTACCTTATTCCTCAGTCTTTGGGGATACATTTTGAGGTTAAGAGATTAGAGTTTGCTTCTTATAAGTAAGACTTGCTTCTTATAAGTAAGGCTTGGAAACAAAGTCCAAAATGTCTAGGCAATAATGGCAAGCATAGTCAGCACCAACTAAAATAAATACTTTTAAAAATACAGTTCTACCCACATCATGTGAAGGTATTGTCTCCTAGCATAGCAGTTCAGGGATATCTTAATTTCATCTCACTGAACCTGAATTTGATCATCCAAGACTCTCTAGGCTCCTGTGAACTAGATAGCTCTGACATCTGAGTAGGCTTTTCAGTCCATGTGATAGACAATGTTGCAGTTTTTACCACTGAGATGTATGAATTCACTCCAGTTAAAACTTCAGCTGTAGCACAAGATCTGGGGACATGAATGTCTCAAGATATTTGTAGGAACTCTCAGTCTTAGATGATCCTGTGTTAATAGATTGAGAGGCATTATAACAAAAAAGCTCCTTTTTTGTTGAAAAGATTTGAATCACACTTGAAAGTTGATTCCACCTTTCTTCAATGAATTTCCCTTTTTTTCGTGTGGATACAAGAAGCTTTGGTTGTGAGCAAGCGCTCTCTTATTTCCTCTCTGTATTTCTAGGACTTCGCAGTGTCCTATAATTAATATATATTTAAGGAAGTCTTCTTGAATAGATTAAGCCTTATTTGCCTTATTTTTCAATAAAATGCTTCTGGTAGAATGGCATATGGTGTGTAGGAAGAACACACGCTTTGGAGTTGAACAGGCTTGGATTTAAATCCTAGCTTTGATAGCCATCTGTGTGGTAGGAAATTCACCTAACCTCTGTGAGCGACAGGCTTCTCATCTGTAAATAAGAAATACAATATCAATACTTTCTCTTATGCTGCTGTAGAGATTAGATAAGATAAACTATGCAAAGTATCTGGCACATAACAAGCATTCAAAAATTTAGTTCTCTTTCTTTTTAGTTAAATTGCTAACTTCATTCTTTCTAATCAGTATTACAGGACAAATTGAGCTTAGATACATTTTGACAAAAGGAGAAAGAAAATGTGTTGTAGTTACATTATTTATTTAATTTACAAACTTTTCTTTCCCCCACCAGGAATAAGATGTATATATAAGCTCCCATATTTTGCTTGCTTGAGGGTTTCTACCAACTTCAAAAGAGATTACATACACTGGGAAAGGCACTAAGGAAATTTATTTTACCGTCATTTTCCAATTAACTAAAAGTGGAGAAAATTATAACACCTTCCATTACATTAATGATTTGCAGATTTCAAAACACTTTGTACCCTCTCACTTCAGTTTCATAATAGCCTCCATTTTAAAGCTAAGGAAACACAGCAGGGGAAATAAGGAGTGGGGGAGCTGCCAAATACGGGGAGTAAAATCAGAAACCATGTGTTCCGACTTGTCCAGGGATCACTCCTAACCCACCTGAGATGCTTTCCTTCATGCGTTCTCCCAAGGAGCCACCATTGCCTGCTCGCTAGCGCTCCCTGCCGCGTGCTTTAGGCACCGCATCCCAAACCCCGCGTTTCCTGCTGCCGATGGCATCGTGGGGCTTCGGGCTATGGCTCCGTGGTAACGAATCTCCCTGCCAATGCAGGAGCCACAGGAGGCTCGGGTTTGATCCCTGGGTCGGGAAGATCCCCTGGAGGAGGCAATGGCAACCCACCCATGAGGCAACCCACTGTCCATGAGGTCGCTAAGAGGCCCATGCGACTGAGTACGTAGGCACAGTTAAAAAGGACACCGAAGTCATGAGTCCGGCAGCTCATTTTGTGTGTGTGTGTGTTTTTGAGTTCTTGGTAACTCACAATCAGGCTTGTGATGAGTTGTTTAGAATTAACCACTCTTTCATCATTTTACAAACGATAAATGCTCTTGGTGGCATTTATTTTTTTAAACAATTCTAGGGAGGTCCTCAGTTTATTTTCAACATTAAAGATGCTAAAGCAAATGTGAACCGAATGGAAAAGTTGAAGCTCTTGTCTGTAGGGCTACAGACTCAGAGTCTCCATTTGAAACAGCTGTGCATTCAGTTTTCTCCTGCGACGCATTTATTGACATTCTTGTTGTGTTGCCAGTGCTAGCTGGTAGCCAGCTGTTCTCATCATATTTTAATTAAAGAAGCTTCCACACTATCAAGAAATATTCTGTGTAAAAGATGTGTAATGCCTTCCTGCCACTGTTCCTGTATCAGATCTATCACCATGCTTAGGCTTTAACAATATAATCTATTCTTGCAGTCCTACATCCCAGATAAAGTGTATTTAGCTGGGATCCCTGTACCTTTAAGGGAACTTGATCTCCCAACTCAAATTTAGATTTGTACATTTTGATGAAGAGAAGGCTCATATTTTTAACAGATTTTCAGGTGGATCTATTATTCAGAACAGGGATAAAGAAAAATGGCTGTAGACAGGTACCCCACTATATTCATTTTCAGTGCAAATAAAATAATACTTATTTCTCATCTTAAAACTTCAGTCACCAATAGGAGACTTCTGGAGTTAAGTTAAAGACTAAGTAAAGTAGGAATAAAACATGAGAAAGGAAATTTAAGTTCAAATAGTATATCAATTAACAGGCAATAGATGATGAATCACTTGTAAAGAGTAGGTTATAAAATAGAAACTTTTCTACCGTAATTTTACCTTTTTTAGTCAACATATTAACAATAAGTATTTGTAAAAACTTCTGGAAGAGGATTTCTGGGACGCAAAGGTCATATTTCAAGTTTATAAGCTCATGATGTATCTGATAAGAAAGTACATAATCAATTTTAATAAATAATAATTTATAAATCGACAGATTACAATTTGCTGATATTCACTGTTTTTCTTTGCTCACCTTCCCATTAATCAAGTGAAGCAGCTGGTTCAAAGCCATTGCCCATCTTGCTTCTTTCTTGCTTTCTTTAATGTAGAAAAGTTCACAGAAGTTCTGATTTTGCCTCTTTATACCCAACACCAAAATATATTATGGTATTGGCCAAGCTCATCACTTTTTTGTATTCCCTCAAAATCATAATTTGTATTCCCCCAAATTGCATTTAAGCTCAGAATTCAGTAAGAAGTTCCAAGTTCCTACCAATATATAAGGCATGCCACCCACACTGTTATCCTTTCCCTCTCTTTCTTCAACATTCTTCTCTGGCCCTGGTTCTGCTGTTCACTTCACCCTCTTCCCCCACAAAACGGAGGGGGGGGAAAAGACATTAATAATAGACTTTCTCTGGTGTCAGAGCCGTCAGCTCAGGACTGACTTATATAATAACTGAAGAAATAGCCTTGCAAATGTGACAATTTCTACTGCCTCGCCATGTCTACCTTCTTTAAATCACTTCTGTAGCCTTTCTCTTAAGAATCTCTCAGTGGTTGACTACTTTTTAAAAGCCCCAAGGAAAAGCCACTCAGTCACAAAGCCATCCCAATCCACCTTCAATCTGGCCAATTTGTTCCTCACCACCTTCAGTCTGGCCAAAAGTAGACACTTTGAGAAGAGAAACAATAGTACTAAAGAAAGGGAATTGAGAAAATGTTGCTTTCCCCCCCTCTTTCTCTCTGAAAGAAGAAAGAAACTTAGGTACAAGAAAAGAAATGGACAAGTAAGGAAACAGATGTAAGAAATGGACAAGGACAGAAAGCAAAATGCACACACACATACACACACACACAGCATAATGGGCAAGATTTTGGCTGAATAGAATAACTGAATGGTAAAATGAAGTCCATGTTAGTAATGAAGTGACAATTCTACCACGTAGTTTTAGGGGAAAGTTACTCGGCTTACTTCTAGTAAAATCTCAATTCCTTATCCCCATAGAATTGTTAACACAGTAATGGAGTACAACCAGGCAGTAAAAAGTTACTATTTTGAAGGAAAAAAAAAGTTGATTCTACATTAAATTTGTAAACTTTGTTTCCACAGTGCCTGAGGTACTATTTCCAGATTTATAGCCTAGTATTATGAGCACATACAGAATATCAAAATAAAACTTTAAGTGGGAAACTTAATAAGGTTAATTTTTTTTTTTTTAAGAAAGCCAGTTTTCCTGTGAGATGCAAGCTAGTCCTCACACTCTTAAGATTTATTCCAACAGCAGTAAAAATGTTCATATTTACTATCTGGTTCAGGACAAGTTAATAATTAGTCCTCAGTTCAATCATATTTCTGTATTATGTCAATCTAATAAAATTATGTCAATATTCAAACAAAATTCATCAGCTATTTTAAGACTTCCTGAAATTCTACCTCCTCCACAAAGACTTGCCTCAATAGCAATTTCCTGCCCTGTTATCCTATCCTTGTCTTAATAAAACGTTCATAAATCTGATCCCATGGGCAGCACTTCTAAAGAAATGATGGATATCATTTTCTGGGATATTTACTAGATGTCCCCGAAGACCAAAGATAGGATAACCCTGATTTTCAAAGGAATAGAGATCAGGAGAAACAAAGTATATGGTCTTTGAAGTTAAGGCTATATTTTATATACTTTTTTACTGGCAGCACTTAGTAAGCATCTGTAACATACATGAATGAATGAATGAATGACAGAAACTCAGATTCTGAAACTGAGATAAACTGGCAAATATAACATCTATCTTCTCTTGAAGTGAGAAATACGTAGATGAATTGTGACCCCTCAGAAAGAGTCCAGGCTCATTAAAAACAAATCATGCCAGGCTAAATCCCAGAGGATTTCATTCTTTGCCAGGTCCTGGTCAATTTGGATCAAAACATAATCAGCATACTAATTAAATCTGTGAACATTACAAAATTGGTGGGGAAAGTTAATATACTCGATAACAGAATGGAGATTCTACTTTATCTGGAAGATCTGAAAAACGGACTATTTGAAATTTTAACAAAGATAAATGTAAATGATTTTCTAAAACGTGTAACTCTGTGCATGATGAATTTTTAATTTTAATTATTAGTTTCTTTACTATTGGCTGTGCTGGGTCGTCATTGCTGCATGTGGGCTTTCTCTAGCTGCAGCGAGCAGGGGCTACTCTCTGGCTGCGTCTCCTTGCAGCGGCTTTTCTTGTTGCAGAACATGGGCTCTAGAGTGCCTGGGCTTCAGCTGCTGTAGCTTGCGGGCTCTAGAGTGTGTTCAGCCTTCATTAGTTGTGGTGCAAGGGCTTAGTTGCCCCCTGCCACCCTGGCATGTGGAATCTTCCTGGACCAGAGATGGAACCCATGTTCCCTGAATTAGCAGTTAGATTCTTAACCACTGGAACATCAGGGAAGCCCTACATCACTTTTTAGATTCACGAAAATTTTTTAAATGTAATGTAAGATGAGAGAATCTGGATTCAGTGGGATGGAAAATGTGGCATGGGAGTTACAGCATGAAAAATAATCAAAGTTTGCAAATGACCACAGATCAGTATGAGCCAATGATGTCAAATGACGACTAAAATGTTAATGTAAAGTTTAGTATTAACAAGACTCTTCTATACAGATCATAAGAGTAAGTGGTCCACTGGCCCTGCATTAGGCAGAACACACGTTTGCCCTCTAGTGTGACACTTGAAGAGAAAACGCTAAGTGAAGAGCATTGATAAGGGCACGACCAGGTTGGATGCATGAGACGGGTGCTCAGGGCTGGTGCACTGGGAAAACCCAGAGGGATGGGATGGAGAGGGAGCCGGGAGGGGGGATCGGGATGGGGAACACATGTAAATCCATGGCTGATTCATGTCAATGTATGGCAAAAACCACTATAATATTGTAAAGTAATTAGCCTCCAATGAATAAAAATAAATAGAAAAAAAAGGGGGGGGCATGACCAAGATGATGAGACACTCTAAAGCCACGTCGGATGAGAAACTAAGAAACGTGGGACATCCAAGTTGAGGGATATAAATAGTGGCCTTCAGGTTTGTTTTCACTTTTTTCAGTTCAGTTCAGTCACTCAGTCATGTCCGACACCCTGCGACCCCATGGACTGCAGCACGCCAGGCCTCCCTGTCCATCACCAGCTCCCGGAGTTTACTCAAACTCATGTCCATTGAGTCAGTGATGCCATCCAACCATCTCATCCTCTGTCATCCCTTTCTCCTCAACTTAAACTAACCACCATCTTGTACTTTGTGTTTATGCATCCCTTCCTTTCATCTTACATAATCAGATCTCATCTCATCTTAAAAGTGTAGTTTTAATTTTAATTGATTTTTACTTTATAAAAAGATATCATGTTGAATGTATTCTTTTAGAACTTACTGTTTCACTTAATGTTTCACATTTGTAGGATCCATCTTTTTTGTTTTTGTTCAATAATTTATACTGCTAAATAATATTACATTGAATGAATATACAAAGTTGATCATCCATTCTACAGTCAATGGGGCTGTAAGGTTATTTCAGGTTTTTGCTATTGTGATTAGTTTTGCCAAGAACATTCTTATATGTCTCCTGGAGTATTTTTACAAAGGTTGATTCTAGGAATATAAGTAAGAATGGGATTACTAGAAAGTAGGATATGTAAATGTTTGGTCCAACATTTAAAGGAGCATCATAAGGAGGAGGACTACAATAATTAAAGCACAATATAAGGAAAGCCAGGCTGGATGAAACACAAGGTGGAATCAAGATTGCCAGGAGAAATATCAATAACCTCATATATGCAGATGACACCTTCCTTATGGCAGAAAGCGAAGAGCCTCTTGATGAAGGTGAAAGAGGAGAGTGCAAGCTCTGGCTTAACACTCAACATTAAAAAAAAACCAAGATCATGGCATCTGGTCCCATCACTCCATGGCAAATAGATGGGAAAACAATGGAAACATTGAGAGACTTTATTTCTGGGGGCTCCAAAATCAATGCAGAAGGCGACTGCAACCATGAAACTAAAAGATGTTTGCTCCTTAGAAGAAAAGCTATGACCAACGTAGACAGTATATTAAAAAACAGAGACATTACTTTGCCAACAAAGGTCCGTATAGTCTAAGCTATGGCTTTTCCAGTAATCACGTATGGATGTGGGAGTTGGACTATAAAGGAAGCTGAGCATCAAAGAACTGATGCTTTTGAACTGTGGTGTTGGAGAAGACACTTGAGAGTCCCTTGGACCTCAAGGAGAGCAAACCAGTCCATCCTAAAGGAAATCAGTTCTGAATATTCATTGGAAAGACTGATGCTGAAGCTGAAGCTCCAATACTTTGGCCAACTGATGCGAAGAACTGACTCATTAGAAAAGACCCTGATGCTGGGAAAGATTGAGGGCAGGAGGAGAAGGGAACAACAGAGGATGAGATGGTTGGATGGCATCCCGACTCGATACATGGGTTTGAGCAAGCTCCAGGAGTTGGTGATGAACAGGGAAGCCTGGCGTGCTGCAGTCTACGGGGTCACAAAGAGTTGGACATGAGTGAGTGACTGAACTCGCCCTGGAGTCAGATGACTTTCAAGGGAATCCAGGTTTTGCTGTTCAAAGGTTGTGTGACCATGGACAATTCATTTTGTTAATTTCTAAGAAATTGTTGTTGAGATTTAATGTGAAAATATAAAATCCCTCTGTAAATTATAGTGATACAGAAATATGATTTTTAAAAATAGACAACAGAGATCTACCATTCACAGTTCCAGAGGCTCAAAGTCTGAGATCAGGGTGCCAGCATCATCACGTGAGGGCCCTCTTCCAGGAAGCAGACTTCTCATTGTAAAATATGGCACTATTTTTACAAATAGATGTGTTATTTTGTGTGTTACTGAGAGGGTAGCAGGCAGGAAGCCTAGGGGTCTCCAAAGGAGGAAATAGGCTGCAAGTGTCAAGACATTTTTTATCTTTCTCTTAAACGGCAGAAGAAAACAAATTACAAGTGTCAGTTTTTTCCCCTTCTCTATACAAAATTAAAAGGTTTCTTTTAAAACTCTGTGTTGCCATGATGACACCTGGTTCTACCTGGATTTAACTTTTCTCAAACCTTGAGCTAACCAATGTGTTTTTCTTATGGAAATGTATTTCTTAAGCTATGTTAATGAACTATGTATTTACCTTAGACTGTCTTTCTTCAAGTTGGTTTACCTAAAACTCAGAACCGACAAACCAGTATGTTTTACTCATACAAATGTTCTCTTAAGCTAGGTTAATGAGACTATGTATTTGCCTGGAAACCTGCCTTTCTTCAAGATTCATGTCAATCGTTTTATGGCCCGGCCCGGGATGACTCACTTTGTGTCAATGTTATCCCAAAATGCATGTTGTGGGTGAGGGGCCTGGTGCCACTCTCTGAGTTTTGAGACATTCAGTGCAGTTGCTCAGTCGTGTCCAACTTTTTGAGACCCCATGAACTGCAGCATGCCCGGCTTCCCTGTCCTTCACCAACTCCCAGAGCTTACGCAAACTCATATCCATTGAGTCAGTGATGCCATCCAACCATCTCATCCTCTGTCATCCCCTTCTCCTCCTGCCCTCAATCTTTCCCAGCATCAGGGTCTTTTCCAATGAGTCAGTTCTTCGCATCAGGTGGCCAGAGTATTGGAGTTTCAGCTTCAGCATCAGTCCTTCCAATGAATATTCAGGACTGATTTCCTTTAGATGGACTGGTTGGATCTCCTTGCAGTCCAAGGAACTCTCAAGAGTCTTCTCCAACACCACAGTTCAAGGGCATCTATTCTTTGGCGCTCAGCTTTCTTTACAGTCCAGCTCTCACATCCATACATGACTACTGGAAAAACTGTCAGGCGAGTGTATGCTCCTTGGTTCTTTGTCTCGTCACAAGAAAGATTTGGAGTGACAGACATTAAAGCCCCCTCGGCGGGGGCTCTCGGGTCTTGGACAGACCGTGTTATAGCTCTCAGGTCTTGAACGGACTATGTTATAGCTTTTAGAGAAATCAGTGTTACAACTCTATTTTATTTAGACGGTAGCAGGAAAATTCATCTTCGAGGCATGAGGGCACATCGATCCAAAGATGCAAAGAGAAGAGCACCCCATTGCATGGGAGAGAGAAACAGCGGATGCACACTGGGGAGAGAGAGAGAGAGCATGCGCTTGGCTCTTCCTTTTATATGTTTTCTTCCCCCTGGGCCTGTCCTATGCAAATTGGGCTTAGGCAGGAGCGCTGTTCTACCTGAAGTCCTCACTCTGGTCCTCGGACCTTCCTTTGACCTTCCTCTGTTCTATTTTAGTGGGCTTTTCCCTTCCTTGTCTTTTAGCCACCACCATTGGACTCCTTTTCCCTATTCTACCTACCTAACAAAACTATAGCTTTGACTAGACAGATCTTTGATGGCAAAGTAATGTCTCTGCTTTTTAATATGCTCTCTAGGCTGGTCATAGCTTTTCTTCCAAGGAGCAAGCGTCTTTTAATTTTGTGGCTGCAGTCACCATCTGCAGTGATTTTGGAGCCCCCCAAAATAAAGTCTCTCAATGTTTCCATTGTTTCCCCATCTATTTGTCATGAAGTGATGGGACTAGATGCCATGATCTTAGTTTTCTGAATGTTGAGTGTTAAGCCTACCTTTTCACTCTCCTCTTTCACTTTTATCAAGAGGCTGTTTAGTTCTTCTCTGCTTTCTACCATAAAGCTGGTGTCATCAGCATATATGAGGTTATTGATATTTCTCCCGGCAATCTTGATTCCAGCTTGTGCTTCATCCAGTCCAGCATTTTGCATGATGTACTCTGCATATAAGTTAAAGAAGCAGGGTGACAATATACAGCCTTGACGTACTCCTTTCCTGATTTGGAACCAGTCAGTTGTTCCATGTCCAGTTCTAACTGTTGCTTCTTGACCTGCATACAGATTTCTCAGGAGGCAGGTAAGGTGGTCTGGTATTCCCATCTCTTAAAGAGTTTTCCATAGTGTGTTGTGATACAGCCAAAGGCTTTGGCATAGTCAATAAAGCATAAGTAGATGTTTTTTTGGAACTCTTGTGCTTTTTCAATGATCCAACGGATGTTGATATTTCCTTTCTCTAATTAGAAACCTGCTAGTAGGTGTATAACTTCCTGTTAAAGACTAGCAGGGGGACACTCTTTCTGCCCCCTTCTGATGTCTCTGTCTGAAGCTTTCTCTATCTCTTTTATACTTTAATAAAACTTTATTACACAAGAGTTCTGAGTGATCAAGCCTCATTACTGGCCCCGGGTTGAATTCCTCTCCTCCAGAGGCCAAGAATCCTAGTGTCTTTTGTGTCTCAGCATCAGCCTTTCATTACCACAGGGGGAAGAAAAAAAAGAATTAGGACCAAAGGTGGGAGTTTTATACCAAATATAAAAAAGAACTCTAAACAACTTAATCTATCCAAAGGTAGAATAAGCTTCCTGGAATGACTGATTTAAGACTGGTTCAGGGGTAAGTCTGATCTGAGTCTGAAATCTCCCTGCAGTATCTGGTCAGCAGGTAGGGGGTCACAAGGAAACAATGACAGGTGAGACTTCAGGACTGAATAGCTATGAAGGATTTGTGGCCAAAAAGCCAAGAACAGAAGCACAATAATGGGACATAGCCAGAGTACTCAGTCAGCTTTTTCGGGTATCCTGTGTGTTGTGAATGGAATTATGACTCCTCACCCAAGTATCCCACCAAAAATACATTGAAGTCCTAAAGCTATTTGGAAGTAAGGTCTTCACACATGTAACAAAATTAAGATGAGATCATTTAGGGTGAGACCTTGATCCAATATGGCTGGAAGGGGAATAATAACAATAAGAGAGGAAGACAGTTGTGTGAAGAGACAGATACAGACAGGCAGAGATTGGAGTTCTGCTGCCACAAACTAAGAAACATCTGGGGCGACCAGAAGTTGGCAGAAACAAAGAAGGATCCTCCCCTAAAGGTTTTTGAGGGAGTATAGCTTTGCCAATACCTTGATTCTAGACTTGTAACCTCCAGAATTATGAGACAACAAATTTCTGTTGTTTTAAGCCACCAAGTTTGTGGTAATTTGTTATGGCAGCCTAGGAAACTAATAGACAATGAATCATTAAAAGCCCAAAGAGGTATAATCAATTCCCTACTATGAGACAATTATACAGCAAGGATGTTGTGAAACAGATATCTTCATTGAATGAGAATTTGGACATGATGACCTTAAAAGATCCCTCCTGACTCTGGGATTGTACACATATCCTTCCAGCAAAATTCTCATGCCAATAAATATGTAAATTGCAGTTAATGCGTTAGAAAGGTCAGACAAACTAACATGTGCACTCATTCAAACCCCATACATTTAAAATCAGATGTATTCAGCTTCCCAAAATATCATGTGTCCACATATCTCTACCCATCAGTTCCAACATTTTCTTCTGACTAGATGTAAAAAGGGAATTCTAATAAATTAATCCTATGAAAGTCATTTGAGACTATTAGCTACAATAAAAATAAAAAAATAAAACAAAGCACAGATAATGACAAATTTGTTCTTCTCAAGTCTTCTGTCCTACCAAGAAATTTCCTGCTTAGAGATTTTTTAAAGAAAGAATGTCAGGGTATATAACTCCACTTTCTAAATTGAGGGCCAGGAGTAAGAAAGTCCAAATTACTGAATTAGTGTTTGTACCATCATAATAAAGCAAGCTCATGATTTTCAAAAAGTTAAAAGTTACCACTGATATATTTTTCTCAGAAATGTTCACAATGCTTTAGGAAAGCTACTAATGGACATGATTTACATCTCTGTTTAATCTATGTTTCTGCTCAGTATTTGCCTCGTTTTACAAACGTCAATATTTTCTTACATTTACACAGTATCTCCAGATTAATACACTCAGAGAGGGAAAGAGACTCTATTTTACAGCTACACCCTGCCACAAGACACTTGGAGGTTTTAAAATTAGAGCAAATGAGGTTTAATTTAATATCACTGTGTTTAAACAGTAAAGTAAGGGTGCTTTATAATCACCCTCATGGGACTGTTGGGATAATTGAATAAGACAACCAGGGCAAAGCACTTGAACACTGGCTAGCAATTAGTCAATCTCCATTAAATATCAGTTATAGGTTTCATACAGAGGCAAGGATTGAGAGTCCCTATTTGTGATTAAAATTAAATGTGTAAAATTTGAAGATCCTTACCTTCATAATAACATGGTGAGAAGTGGCAGAGTATAGAGTAACCTCCACAGAGCACAAGCTTTGGAGCCCACTAACTGAGGATTTAGACCCTGACTCACACTCAGTAGCTGTGTGATCTCAAGTAAGTTTCTAGGATCATAATAGAGTTATTTTTAGGATCATTACCTGAGAATTAGACACAGTGCTAATAAAATACCTCATGTGACACACCTGGCACACAGCAGGTATTTGACAAATAGTAGAAGTAGACCCCCTGGAGGAGGGCATGGCAACCCACTCCAGTATTCTTGCCTGGAGAATCCCATGGACAGAGGGGCCTGGCAGGCTACATTACAGTCCATGGGGTTGCAGAGTCAGGCATAACTGGACAACTAAGCCTACTAGAGACAGCACAGTAGTAGATCAGAGGGGGCTTGCAGCCTATGGTGCCCCATCTCAAGGATTCCTCTAAGGACTTCCCATTCTTCTACACACAACTTTTATTTTTTGTAATAATTTGAATTCCTTTTCCTTCCAATGAATATTCAGGGTTGATTTCCTTTAGGACTGAGTGGCTTGATCTCTTTGTTGTCCAAGGGACTCGCAAGAGTCTCTTCCAGCACCACAATTCAAAAGCATCAATTCTTCAATGCTTAGCCTTGCTTATGGTCCAATTCTTACATCCGTACATGACTACTGAAAAAAACATAGCTTTGACTATATAGATCACTTTGTTGGCAAAGTGATGCCTCTGCTTTTTAATCCCCTCTATAGTTTTGTCATTACTTTTCTTTCAAGGATCAAGCATCTTTTAAATTTCATGGCTGCAGTCACCGTCCACAGCGATTTGGGAGCCCAAGAAAATAAAGTCTGTCATGGTTTCTAATTTTTCCCCATCTATTTGCCATGAAATGATGGGACCAGATACCATGATTTTGGTTTTCTGAATGTTGAGTTTCAGAGCCTTTTCATTCTCCTCTTTAACTCTCATAAAGAGGCTCTTTAGTTCCTCTTCACTTTCTGCCATTAGAGTGGTACCTCATGTGAATATCTGAAGTTGCTGACATTTCTCCCAGCAATCTTGATTCCAGCTTGTCATTCATTCAGCCCAGTGTTTCACAGGATGTACTCTGCATAGAAGTTAAATAAGCAGGGGGACAATATACAGGCTTGTTGTATTCCTTTACCAATTTGGAATCAGTCTGTTGTTCCCTGTCCAATTCTAACTGTTGATTCTTTACCCACATACAGGTTTCCTAGGAGACAGGTAAGGTGGTCTGGTACTTCTATTTCTTTAAGAATTTTCCACAGTTTATTGTGACCCACACAGTCAAAGGCTTTGGTGTAATCAATGAAACAGAAGTAGATGTTTTTCTGGAACTCCCTTGCTTTCTCCATGATCCAACAAATGTTAGCAATTTGATCTCTGGTTCCTCTACCTTTTTGAAACCAGTCTGTACATCTGGAAGTTCTTGGTTCATCTACTGCTGAAGTCTAGCTTGAAGGATTTTGAGAATAACCTCGCTAGCATGTAAAATGAGTGCAATGGTACGGTAGTTTGAACATTCTTTGGCATTGCCCTTCTCTGGAATTGGAATGAAAACTGACCTTTTCCAGTCCTGAGGCCACTGCTGAGTTTTCCAAATTTGTTGGCATATTGAGTGCAGCACTTTCACAGCATCATCTTTTAGGATATTAAGTAGTTCAGCTGGAATTCCATCACATTCATTAGCTTTGTTCATAGTAATGCTTCCTATGGCCCATTTGACTTCACACTAAGATTTCTGGCTGTAAGTGAACACACTATCGTGGTTATCTGGGTCATTAAGGAATAGTTCTAGGTCATTTCTTATATAGTTTTTCTATATATTCTTGCTGCCTCTTCTTAATGTCTTCTGCTTCAGTCAGGTCCTTACCATTTGTCCTTTATTGTGCCCCATCCTTACATGAAATATTCCCTTGATATCTCTAATTTTCCTGAAGAGATCTCTAGTCTTCCCCATGTCAATATTACTAAAAATATGCAATTAATTTTAAAAATTAAATATCTTTTTAAGGAAAAGTAGCAAACATGGAAAAAGGGGGGAAGAGTAGATGGTAAATCTTGTCAGGATCATATTGGTTGAAGGTCCACCCAGGGATATCTAGGGGATGTCATGTTTAATTTACTATTTACTAATTAAAGATCTTAGGCTTAGTGATGTTACCAGGAAACATATAGATTTTGTCCAGTAGAGATGCAAACAATGTTTTTTTTTCTTGTGAAATAGATAATCCCAAAGATTATGATATATTGCCCTATAGGATATTTGGGGAGTTTGGGGAGTATCTATTTCAGCAATCTTATCCTAATATTCTTTTATTAAATTGCCTGTAAGAATCTAAGTCCTCAAATGCTTTTTGAAAGACTCTTGACATCTTCCCAATTCCCTCATTAATAAATGAGTGAATTAAATCCTTGACACGCATTCATTTTATATTTGCATGTGAGTCATGGTTTTCATTTTCTAAAAATTATGTCAGCAGCCCTGAGAAAGCTTATTAGGAAAGTAATTACCATAATCTTTTACAAAATGAAAGATGATTTGGCAATGTGAATGATCACTTTCTAGTTCTTCTATTAAATCAATTCAGAATTTTTCTCCATATTTTCCTGTAGCTGGGCATTCCTGTGTTCAGGCATGATCAAGAAGAGCTGCCACTTGCTGCAACAGATAAGTTGGCAGAAGTTCTAAGTTCTCGTACAACTGTATTTGCAATGAATTCAAAATTACTGTAATGATTGTGATTGGCATCCCTTTCTTGCTTATTCCAATCTTTGGTAATAGCCTGAGAGATAAGGCTCATGTTACCACGAGCTCACAATGTCTGGCTCACTTTGCACATACAAAATACAGTTTCTGTCTAGTTTTCCTGCCAACAAAGGGGAACAAACAAAGTTGGACTCTGAAGGAGTGGGCTCGTTGGTTTAAGCTCCTTTTCACCTCAGTAGTATGTAATGCTCATCAACACAAACCATTTGGCAAAACTTGGAGCCAAATTTCCACTCAATTCATGACTCCTGTAAGCCATGGGAATTATCACAGGTTCATATACCCAAGACTTAGAAGAAAGAAAGATACGGACAATCTAGATTTAAGTTTAAGTTTGTATGAATAATTGAGTCTAATGATCCACATTTCTGTGGACAAAAGTTGAAGGATACAAAGAATTCAATAAACTTAAAATAAGAAAAATAGAAAAGATACAGAAGATATAAAGGGGGAGAATTATTCTCTTCATAGAAGGATTTTCCACTGTACAAAACAATTCATAAGAAGACCTTTTAGGAGCAAAACTCCCTAGGACTCTAAATTTCTCTTTTATTTTTTCTCTGTATCTCAGTACAAATGCTTAAAGCAATGTGGTAGAATGAGGGAGATTTTGGTACTACTGGTGGTGTGTGACCTTAGAGGAACCTAGTCATCTCACTGGGATAGGATTTCCTTATCCAAGAATGAATGAGTGGGTCTAATGGAATTTTAAGACTCCATCCAACTTCATTTCGTGACTTACAGACAACTTTCAAGAGGACACATTACATAAGACATTCCTAAAGTAACATGAGGGAAGTAATCGCCAGAGAACTCTCATAGCCTCAGCTCACTTAAGGAGAGAGGACTATGTCCTGTAATGGATCTACTCACGCTGCTAACTTGTTTTGTCTAAGGAAACGGAGTGGAAAAGAACGCCAAACAAAGCAGGGTTTAGGGGTTCCAATCAGAGCTTTACCAACAAGCAGCTCTCTGGGTTGGGTCAAGTCACTCTGCCACTGTAAAATGAGGGTGCAGATCAGATCTTTCTTCTAGCATTGCTTTTCATTCTCTACCCAATTTACAGATGTTTAGTTACAAGGGTTTAGCAACAGATGTTTAGCAACAAATGTTTAGTTGCTAGGGTTGGAGATAGAACCTACATTTTTCATTTATTTTTACTGGAAATAGCCTTTAGGGGCATGAATCCTGGTTTTGATGCTTACAAGTTGTGAAACTTTGGTCAAGTCATTTAAATTGTAAAGCCTCAATTTCCTTATCTGTAAAATGGGAAAAGAGATGCTACTTACTGTATATATTTTGAAGGTTAAATGGCTCAGTTCAGTTCAGTTGTTCAGTCATATCTGACTCTTTGCAACCCATAGACTGCAGCATGTCAGGCCTCCCTGTCCATCACCAACTCCCGGGGTTTACTCAAACTCACGTCCATTGAGTCGGTGATGCTATCTAACTTTCTCATCTTCTGTCATCCTCTTCTCCTCCTGCCTTCAATCTTTTCCAGCATCAGGGTCTTTTCCAGTGAGTCACTTCTTCACATCAGGTGGCCAAAGTATTGGAGTTTCAGCTTCAACATCAGTCCTTCCAATGAATATTCAGGACTGATTTCCTTTACGATGGACTAGGTGAATCTCCTTGCAGTCCAAGGAACTCTCAAGAATCTTCTCCAACACCACAGCTCAAAAGCATCAATTATTTGGTGCTCAGCTTTCTTTATAGTCCAACTCTCACATCCATACATGACTACTGGAAAAACCATAGCTTTGACTAGACGGACCTTTGTTGGTTAAATGGCTAAGTATATTTAAGATGCTTGATACAGTAACTACTATATAGTTTCACTCAATGAAAAGCAATTATTTTTACTACTGAGGCCATGAAATCGTAAGACTACACAGCTGAAAGAAAATTTTTGCATAGTTATTTTAAAAAATTTATCTTCACAGCTGTGTATGCTTGTTTTGACTCAGCACAACTCACTTGTAACATCAAGATATCTTGTCAAGAATTGAAATTAATTTTGGATTTCACAATAATTCTCTCATGAGTGTGTAAAGATTAACAATGTAATACTTGTAATCTTTTATTACCCTGCAAATGGAAAATACTACATATCTGTCCGAGGCTTTTTACTGTATCAAAAAAAAAGTCAAAATATTGCATCAACAATAAGACAGGGTAACAATTAGGATTATAATTAAGCTATGGCTGTTGAAGGAAGTTTCCTTAGCAAACTGCCAAGTCTCTTCATCTGAAATAGCCTCTAAAATGTTTTTATAATGCTACTATTAATTCAAATGGTATGATACTGTTCATAGGCTCTAAAAAATACGGATAGTATGAACTTTTAGAAGTCAATTTGGTTTTTAAAATTTAAGCATAATGCCTAAGAGCTCAAAAAACATGAAATTCACCTTATTTAACTAACAAATTTTACAGGTTCATTTATAAGAGTTTGTTGTGAGCATCATCTAAAATAATAAATAATGCTAAGCTTAACACAGGTAACATTTCATTTTTACTTAACTAAACAGTGATATTCATTTAATAACATACCACTATCCAATTTATCACTTTCCATCTATTATAGAATTTATTACTGTTTTGAGGGGGGAGGGAAACCCTCTTCAATGCATTATGTCCAAAGGACATTTAGATTTTGAGGAAAAATACATTTTCAAAGTCATAAAAACAAAGGTGAAGATAGTAATACCACAGTTCATTGAATATCTACCTCTTTTCTTTTTTGGCTGCACTGCACATAGAACTTTCCTGACCAGGGGTTGAACCCACGCCTCCTGCAATAGAAATAAGATTCCCCCGTAGAATCTTAACCAATGGACCAGCAGGGAAGCCAAATATCTACCTCTTACTGAACATTCACTATAGGTCTGAGACTATCAAGTACATGAGCATTTAATTTAATATTTATATAATTCAACCACCACAGAAATAAGCATTATTTTCCCCATTTATTAGCTAAGTAAACAAGGTCAAGGAAGTTCATGACTTGCCCTCAGTTACAGAGCTTTCAAATGACAGGGCTGCAAGTATTACTGACCTAAAATCTGTGCTTTCTCTACCACATTACACACCTTATTAACAGATTACCCTGAACTTTCAAGCCTCTCATCTTCATTTTTACCCTACCTTCCTCCCTATATGAGCTGTATCTACTGACTCATCCCTAGGAAAGGAGGAGAAACAAGAGTAAGGCTTGGGTTGCTGCAGTTCATTCATTCAACGGTACCAGGATATGAAATGTGGTTTTTCCCATCACCCCAAACCTGCATTTAAGTCTTAAATCCGGATGAGGGTAAATGGCACTTCATATTTCCTTATTTCAAGTTTGTAGAACTTCGGGCATTTAGGGTCAGCCCTGCCACCGCCAAAACCCATAATAATTTAAAAAATTCATTATCAGTTTTTGTGTGTGTACAGAGCCTTCTGTCAATGGAGTATCATGGAGGCCTCAAAGGGAGAGAAGATGGATTAGGACGTGCGTAGCCCTATGAGCAAGTTTAAACTCTAGGCTTGATTTTAGATTGGGGTAAGGTGTAAGTGGCTCATATGGTAAAGAATCTGCCTGCAATGTGGGAGACCGGGGTTTGATCCCTGGGTTGGGAAGATCCCCTGGAGAAGGAAATGGCAACCTACTCCACTTTTCTTACCTGGAGAATCCCATGGACAGTGGAGCCTGGTAGGCTAGAGTCCATGGTGTTGCAGAGTTGAACACGACTGAGTGACTTTCACTTTCACTAAGGTTTAAGAATAGGATATAACTGGCCTTGACCTATGCAAGATCTAGGGAGTTAAACTTAAATGGGAACCTGAATAGAGGTGATGCAGGGATGATGAATATGGGATGGGGGTGGTGGTGGTTTAGATCTGAATATGGGCCAGAACAAGGGGTGGTCCTTGTCAGTTGAGACTGAGTTGGAGAAAGAAGGGTAGAACTCACCTCTCTGGTGTGGAGAGAGAAGAGGAAAGTTCAACATGTGAGGGGGTGGAGTGGGGAGTGGTGCTCAGTTTTTGTTTCATCCCTGGGGCAGGGACCAAGGAGGATGAACCATCATTCCTACCTATCCCTGGCTCCTTGCCTCCTAAAATTTTGAGTCTAGGCTGAAGTCACAGAGAAACAAGGAGAGAAGGAGGGGCCCCAAAAGGAGGTAAAGTTCATAGAATGGAGTCTTGCCAAGTCCTGTAAGAAGAAAGAAAGAAGAGGTCATCACCTATGGTTTTGAGGTCATGTGTCTGCCAGAAGGGGGTTAAGCCCTCACTTTCTAGTGGGGAAGTTTTCCTTCCTGAAGGCAAGGGAGGGAAGCCCTGAGAAAAGTCCTAGAGGACAGCAGGGTGGCTGCAGAAAAGGACATCATGTTCTAGCTGGATCCACACTGGGCTGCAGAACCCAGGGGCCACATTCATCTCAGCACAGGAGTCAGGCTTGGTGAGACCATCCTTAGGGTGGAGACAACGCATTCTCAGAGGAGTGGCCTGTGGCACGTTAGCCTTCACAGTCTCCTCCCCAGTCCGGGGATGAAGGAAGGGTCACCTACCATCTGTTCCCAAGTTAAGAAATCCCAGAAGGCTACATCTGCAAGGTCTGATGGGACAGTTCTAGGACATATTTAAGAGGAGGATGGGGTGAGCCCTACCCAATCCCACCCCCCCAGGGCCCTTAGAGGATATGTGTCATCACCCCCTTTCATTCCTTACCCCCAAAAGAAAGTGCCCATAGATTAACAGAGGGGCAGAAGCCCTGGGAGCTGCCCGGGCAGCCCAACCTGGAGAAGAGTTCAGCAATTTTCCTCCTGGCAGCAATGAAAGGCCAAACAGAAGCTAAGCTGTGACCCCCAAAAGCCACCAATTGCCCCTATGCAGAGACCACCATACCAACAGCAGCTTCCAACATTAGACAAAAACAGGCTAGGTCAAGAGGAGCAGAAGATTGTGCTACGCCGTTCTGTTACACCTGACCTTCTGATAGGCAGTAGAAGTTACTAGTACCAGGGAGTTACTAGCAATGCAGGGTCTCAGGCCCCACCCTCAACTTCCTGAATCAGAATCTGCTTTTTTATCAAGACCACTAGGAGATGAATCTACACATGAAAGTCTGAGTGAAAGCGCTGTCAGCCACGAATCTGTCACCCATCAGGGAAGTGGAGCCTCCACGCCCTTCCTGCTGAGTTCCTGCAATAGGCACTGCGAACCTGTGGGAGTCCAGGGCCTGATGAGAGTCAAGAAGAAAGTTCCAAAGGAAAGAGAAAGGAAGAAAGAGTATGTAAGACAGCCCACATATGCTCAGTTTTCAGATCAGCAGGTAGACATAGTTTTCAGACAGCAGTGTCAGAGAAAGGGGAGGCTTTAGATAGAGTTTAAGAATGAAGTTTCCAAATGAGCCATTGTAGATACTCAAATAAAACAAACACATGAAAAGATGCTCAACATCACTCATTATCAGAGAAATGCAAATCAAAACCACAATGAGGTACCATTACACGCCAGTCAGGATGGCTGCTATCCAAAAGTCTACAAGCAATAAATGCTGGAGAGGGTGTGGAGAAAAGGGAACCCTCTTACACTGTTGGTGGGAATGCAAACTAGAACAGCCGCTATGGAAAACAGTGTGGAGATTTCTTAAAAAACTGGAAATAGACCTGCCATATGACCCAGCAATCCCACTTCTGGGCATACACACTGAGGAAACCAGATCTGAAAGAGACACGTGCACCCCAATGTTCATCGCAGCACTGTTTATAATAGCCAGGACATGGAAGCAACCTAGATGCCCATCAGCAGACGAATGGATAAGGAAGCTGTGGTACATATACACCATGGAATATTACTCAGCTGTTAAAAAGAATTCATTTGAACCAGTCCTAATGAGATGGATGAAACTGGAGCCCCTTATACAGAGTGAAGTAAGCCAGAAAGATAAAGAACATTACAGCATACTAACACATATATATGGAATTTAGAAAGATGGTAACGATAACCCTATATGCCAAACAGAAAAAGAGACACAGAAATACAGAACAGACTTTTGAACTCTGTGGGAGAAGGTGAGGGTGGGATGTTTTGAAAGAACAGCATGTATACTATCTATGGTGAAACAGATCACCAGCCCAGGTGGGATGCATGAGACAAGTGCTCGGGCCTGGTGCACTGGGAAGACCCAGAGGAATCGGGTGGAGAGGGAGGTGGGAGGGGGGATCGGGATGGGGAATACGTGTAAATCTATGGCTGATTCATATCAATGTATGACAAAACCCACTGAAATGTTGTGAAGTAATTAGCCTCCAACTAAAAAAAAAAAAACAAAACAAAAAAAAGTAAATAAAAATCCACACACACACAAAAAAAAACAGACTCAGTGATCAAACTGACAAGAACAAAATGAAATCTGCCAAGATGTTTTTAAGGGCAGTGTAGCAGAGATCATTTAAAATCAGTAATAAGGAAAAAAAATACAATTATTATATGTTTCTATGTTCAGTAAGTTGAGAGCCCTCAGAAAGGTACATCAACAGTCATTCATTTATCCACCAAACATAGATTAAAAATCAAATTGTTGGGTGCTGTGCTGGGCACAAACAAATGAGATGTGGACCCAAGGAACTTAAAGACTAATGTGTGACAAAGTCACCCCTTCAGAAAACAGTTACTGTTATCCCCTGGATCCAGGCACTGTGGTGAGCACCAAGCATGCAAAAGCAGACAAAACAAGCAGAATCCCTACTCATGGCAGTTACATTCTAGCGGAGGAGAAGGATAACACATGAGATTAATAAGTAAAATGTAAAGCATGACTAAGGACTTCCCAGGTGGCAGAGTGGTAAAGAATCCACCTGCCAATGCAGAAGACACAAGAGACATGGGTTTGATCCATGGGTTGGGAAGATCCCCTGAAGAGGGGCATGGCAACCCACTCCAGTATTCTTGCCTGGAGAATTCCATGCACAGAGGAGCCTGGCGGGCTACAGTCCATGGGGTCACAAATAGTTGGACCTGACTGAGCATGCATGCACCATAGTGGAACTAATGAAATAAAGCAGGGAAGTGGTAACGGGGGTGTAGGGAGACCGTTGCAATTTTAAACAGAGTGGCCAGGAAAGAAGGCTTCCCAGGTGGCGCTAGTGGTAAAGGACCCACTGCCAATGTAGGAGATTTAAGAGATGTGGGTTCTATCCCTGAGTTGGGATGATCCCCTGGAAAAAGGCATGGCAACCCTCTCCAGTATTCTTGCCTGGAGAATCCCATGGAAAGAGGGGCCCGGCGGGATACCATCCATGGGGTCGCACAGAGTCGGACACGCTGAAGCAACTAAGCATGCACACAGCGTGCATCCAGGAAAGAAACATGAATTGTGAGCAATCCTGAAGAGTGAGGGAGCCCACCTCGTGGGTGTCTGGAGGGGGGGCACTCCGGGCAGATAGGGGTAATGAAAGCTTTTTCTGTGCTGAGACCAGAGGGGAGGCCACCGTGACCGGGCTGCAGCAGGACGGCTGGTGGCAGTCAGAGGACGTGAGTTTGCAGAGGTAACACCAGCCGGGTCGCATGGATCCTGAGGGTCGCTGGGAGGACTTGGGCTTCTCCTCTGAGTGAAAGGGAGTCATAGACGCATTCTGAGCAGCAGTGTGATGGGAATTCGCCTTCTGTTCTAATAGCATGTCAGGTTGCAATGAACAATGGAAGTGATAAAATGTTATCAGATTCTGGATGTGATTTTTGGGTAAAGTCGCCATTTTCCATTAGAGTCAGACAAAAGAGATAGAAGTCAAGGATATGACAAACACAAAATGATAAAATACTGTGTTCTGTTAATCACATCCTGTAAATCAAGTCTCATGTAAGTCCAAAGAGCTCTAATCTAGATCTCAGCACATCAGGCCCACCTTTAGCCGGACTTCATGTTTGACCTACCTGGTCTGTAAAGCTACACGGGGAATGCCATACAGCTTTTCCATATTGTTAACTAAGAAATTTAGAAAATGAAATCACAGAATTCCTAGTAGCCACCTAGTTGTCACCTGCTTTCTTGGACCAAGTTAAACCACATGTTTGAGTAGTTTGGATATCTTTCCCTAGAGTTCTGAGGTTGTGAGCATTGGACCCCTTAATTTCCACCCATGGGAGTTTACTGAAGGCAGAGGAAGATACTAATAATGAGAGTTCTCTTATGGGATCCATCTACATGAGAAATCACAAACGGTGATCTCTGAATGTCTTTTGAGAAATCTAAAATTAATTTCTCAAGGTAGTTGAACAAAAAATGATGAAAATGTGCTTCAGAGGAAAAATTCACTCCAGAGTAAGCTAAATCCAAATTATAAATTTCTAAATACCCAATCATCAGCCTCAGTTATTTTCAGACAAGGCCATCTAAGTTATTTTCAGACAATACACGTCCTGACCTCCTTCTAAACAGAATCTATAAATGAGGATCACAAAATCAAGAGGAATTGACATTTTAAACACCTAACCCTGGGTTGGGAAGATCCCCTGGAGGAGGGCATGGCAACCCACCCCAGTGTTCTTGCCTGGAGAATCCCCTTGGACAGAGGAGCCTGGTGGGCTGCAGTCCATGGGGTCACAAAGAGTCGGACATGGCTGAGCAGCTAAGCACAACCACAAGGTGGAGATCTAAAGCAAAGATTAGTTTCCACAGCAGGCTCCGGTTTAGAATCCAGAATTTCTCATTTAAGATTCGAGTGCTGCGTGTTCTCAGATTTTGCCAGAAACTGACTTATTATATTAAGCTAGACGAAAACAGTGCTCATGTATCAGGGTTCTTCTGTATAGACTGGAAATACACCTGACATGCAAAGTATTTCAGGAAATTCTAAGCAATACACTATTAGGTGGCAAAGTGGAGGTACTGTTCAGAAATGTCAAGTTCAGGTCTAAAGGAGAGAGAACACCAGTGTTTTATCAGTTGATGATGAGCACATTTAACAAGGGGCTAATGTGACTATATCAGTACAGATATTTTATGGCTGATAATGAATAATTAAATCCCTTTACCTTGACAGATAGCAGTCCTAGACTAATAATTCTGAAGATTCTAAGCCAAGAGTATGACTAAAAGATCCCTCTAGTTTTATTCATTTGCATATAGTAGTGGGACCAGCTCACCAAGCGAAGCCCTAGTGAAAGCAGAAAACCCTCGCCTCCTTTTTAAGTAAGTGGGTTTTATCCGTTTCCAAAATGACAGTGTAAATGTACTTGCTTGATTCACAAATTATCTTCCCCGTTTACTCATCTAGAAGTTTCATTATTTTAAAAATAATCTAAATTTCCTTTGGTTTTTTGTAGTGTGAACTATTATTCTTCCCTACAAAAACAAACCAAAAGAAACTGAAAGCAAAAATCTAAGCTAGATAATAAATAGAAAATATAGTACAATCTTTCAACCCTCTCTGTTTCTTCTACTTTCATATGCCTTAACTTAGTGATTATATACAGAACAGATTTCCCAGATGGCACAGTGGTAAAGAATCCACCTGCCAATGCAGGAGATGCAAGAAATGTGGGTTTGATCCCTGGGTTGGGAAGATTCCCTGGAGTAGGAAATGGCAGCTCATTCCAGTATTCTTGCCTGGAAAATTCCATGAACAGAGGAGCCTGGTGGGCTACTGTCCACGGGGTTGCAAAAAGTTGGACACAACTGAGGAAAACTTAGCGAGAGAATGCAACAGAAGTAAATGAATGAGTCTCAAAAGTAGCTAAAATTCTCAAAATGGTAATTTCTTAAAGGTCTTCTGCAAGTTTTTTATCATAATGAAAGAATCCATTTGTGGAAATTGTTTTTCTTCCTAGCTTACTCAGGTTCTAAGATGTTCATTCTTCAATTTATTATAGGTTTTCATCATCAATACTTAGAAAATTAATAAGAAAGGCAACCACAATCTCAAGGATTGTTGTTTTCAGCTATCTGGTGAGAATTTCCCCCTTATTCCTTAGGGTTGATTTATCTCTTTGTCTCAGTCACCTGCCTATGTTACAACTAGTAGCACAGAGTCCAAAGTTGTTTATTTAGATAAGCATCAAAGTTTGGGATGCTGATCTCTACTTAAAAGAACTTTGATCCTGTGCACCTTGATTTGGAAATCAAATTGGAACTCTAACAAGAAATATTTGTCTCTTCCGCTACTTTCTGGTCTCAGCCAGTCCGGAAATACCAAGAGCAGGCTTCATAGTAGTATTTAGAACTTCCGCTTCCTGTTCTGGAGGAAAGTAGAAATGGAGAAACATGAAAACATTAACCAAAAAACACTTGACCTTCTGCAATCCACCACAACATCCAAGTAAAATGTTGTTCAAATGTTGTCTGTTTACTTAACCCAGTGTAAACTTATATGACATCATTTCAAACCCAAACAAAATCTGTAGAAGACTTTCAGCTTTGGCTTCATCCCTGGAGAACCTAAAAGAGTGAGACATATTCTTCAGGAGTGGCGTCTGGAAAGGGAGTGTGATGTGTGGGCTATAACATGATCAGTTACGAGCATAGTGAGCTATATGGGGGTGCTCATTCTTAATTCCTCCAGGTAGTGGTTCTCAACCATTGAGTGCAACAGAATTGCATGGAGGGCTAGTTAAAATGCAAACTATTGTGTTCATCCTGTTTTCACCCCAGTTCTTGGATGGGGTCAGACAACTTGCACTTCTAACAAGTCACCATGTGACCCTGATGCATCTGACCTGAGGATCCCACTTGGAGAACCACAGCTCTGAGTGAGTTTACTTGTGAAAACGGGGAAAACTTAAACCTTAGCAAATGTTGAGATCTCATTTTAAAGAGGAACTGAGGCAAAACAGGAGCACCGAGTTTAGAACCAGTCACAGTTGGGATTTGAATCAGGAATCTGTCCAAAACTGTAAGTCTAGGCAAACTGATTAATCTTCCAATCCACACTTTCCTTATCTGTAAAATGAGGGTTAATAATCATATCTGTTTCTGAGAACCAAACAAGATACTGTATGTAAGGTGTCTGGCACATAAAACTCTGTAAATGGTTGTTTTCATTTTAAAAATTATGGACACTATTAGTAAGAAGACACAAACCAAACAGTTCACTTGTAGGCAATAATCTCTGAGATCTAAAGCACAGGAGAAACTTTGGTCAGGATCCCATATGTGTTTGTTTTGGATTCAGATTAAATAAAAAGTGACTGATATAATCTAAAGAGCAATCTTTCTCCTTTGAAATAAAATATCTGATAGGATCCCTGGTTCTTTCTTGAAACCTATCCTTAATTCCCATTTCTTTATTGCCATTTTAAAGCTCATACTAACATTTACTTTTTTTTATTCATCTTTGCTGCTGTATTTCTCTCCCCTGCTGTTTATACCTCCTTGCACCACCCAAAAAGACTTTTTTTTTTAATATAGAAAAATCTAGGAGCCTTAAACTCTTGAATAGTGGAGTTAACCCTCTCCAGTTACCAAGTCAGAGTTTTAACAAATTGAAGAAAATGAAGAAAATTAACAACATGTATGAATAAACTCACTCTAGTGACATTAAAATTAATTTATACCCCCTAGTTTCCATGTTAATGATGTATCTGTGCATTTCCACCAAAATATTACTATATTACATCCTCAAACAAAGGAGAACTTGAGGAAAATAACCAGTTCTCCACCTCTTCCAATGATTAAAAATGGGCTCAATCCAAAGCATGAGAGATGGTTGTTAGACAAAAGGAACATCTTATTCATCTATTGGGCAAAATGTTACTTGCGAACTTACTGTAGTCTCTATCTATGGGCATACACTGGGTATGAGTAAAAGAGACCCAAGTCCTCACCCCATGGAGCTTTTGGTCTAGATGAGAAAACAAGCATTAATCAAATGAGTACACAATACATTAGCAAAGAGAAACTGACAGTTGCAATGGACCAAAGAATGGGCTAAAACACCACAGTGACAGTGGGGTCGGGGCAGCAGAGAGGAAAGCCTGCAGGAGCTATGACAACCCTCGTAAGGTCAAATGAAGTTTTTCTTACAGGAGGTGAGGCTACCTCTGAAGATAAGAAAGGAGACCAGAGAGGCTGGAGGTGAGAGGGAGAGAGACAGGCTAAGTAAGGATCACGAAGGTTGTTGGACAAGAAGGTCTTTATCCTAGAAACAGCAGGAAGCCACAAAATGATTTTAAGCAGGGAATTAGCAAGCTCTAATTAGCATATTTAAAAGATCACTTGGGCTTCAGTGTGCCAACAGATTACCAGGTACGAGGGGACGGAGCTTAGGAGGAAGAACAGATGGCAAAGGGGTAGTTGTGGCAAGAGTCAGTGATGAGGGCACTACTGTTAGAGTCCAGTGGTAGATCGGACTTCATGGTAATAAAATATTCACTATAATCTTCTTTAGTGGAAATTTGTGCAAAGGAAAAAAAAAAGCCATTTCTCCAGGGTGTCCAAGTATTGATGTGCCTAAAAGCCACATGACCATTCAATATCCCTTCTAATACTCTAACATGATTTAGATGAACTTCTAATTCATACTGTTATATAACCAGACTTCTGAGTGATATTTCATTTTATTTCAAGACTAATGAATAGATCACCCATAAGACCCATCACCTTGGTGCCTGATCTCAGCATTTGCATTTTATCGTTTGTGTGGTAAAGGCTTAACAGTTTTCAGGAGCTACTTGAATACACAGCTCCTGGAGGACAATTTTAATTCATTTTCTGGTTAAGCCACCAGTGAGGATTAGGTAGCAGCTAGCTGAGGACAAGCCTCTGGAAAAACAGGACTGAGGGTCTGCTTTAGTAGCCTTGAGGTGGTGGAAGAGGAAGGGGTGCTGAAGAAGGTTGGGGAAGAGGGGACGGGGCTCTCAGGACAAACTTTGCCTCTTTCCTCAGGTTTGCCTGGGACCAGCCTTGTAAATGAGGAGCCGCAGGAGGTTGCCACAGATAGTAGGCTACCATCTTAAACTGGTTTCCCACAACATGCTCCCCTTGTAGAGTATCAGCCAACAGTGAAGATGAACCCCAGTAATACGTTTCTAATCAGAGCCTTTATTATTGGAAATGATCCCAGTAAAGGTGGAGGGGTATGTCCATGAACATAGTCTCCCTGTCCACCGCAGCTCAGGAAGCCAATGCTTCTCCATTTCCACCCACGTGTATACTGAAGACATTCCCACCAATTTCTACATCCTTCCTCTCTGGTGAGAGTGCTACCGAGGGTTCATAGACTGACCACTCCCATGGGACCAGATGTTTATTTCCTCTCTCTTCAAATAAGTCTGAATCCTGACCCACTAGACTTACATACAGAAGACTACTGCTTTCTCTCCCTCTAATATAGCCGTCTACCTATCCTAAGAACCTTTCTCATCCCCTACATGTGTGTACATAGGGGGTTTTATTGCCAGTTGCTCTGTAAGATTCTTCCTGGAGTTGAAATCTTTAAGGAAGTATCTATAGAAATGGCAGAGATAATGGATAAAGAAGATGTGGTATATATTATGTGGTATACATATATGTGGTATATATATATATATATGATAGACTACTACTCAGTTGTAAAAAAATAATGAAATAATGCCATTTGCAGCAATATGGATGAGTGTAGAGATAATCATATTAAGTGAAGTTAGCCAGAAACAGAAAGACAAATATATGATATTATTCATATGTGGAATCTAAAATATGATACAAATGAACTTATTTACAAAGCAGAAACAGATTCACAGACTTAGAAAACAAAGTCCCCTTTGTGATTAACAAAGGGGAAACAGGGTGGGGGAGTGATAAACTGTGAGTTTGGGATTAGCAGATACAAATAAGATCAAGCTAGTCTATCCTAAAGGGAATCAATCCTGAATATTCATTGGAAGGACTGATGCTGAAGCTGAAGCTCTAATACTTTGGCCACCTGATGCAAAGAGCTGACTCATTGGAAAAGCTTCTGATGCTAGGAAAGATTAAAGGCAAAAGGAGAAGAGGGCGACAGGATGAGATGTTGGATGGCATCACAGGTTCAATGGACATGAACTTGGGCAAACTCTGGGAGATGGTGAGGGACAGGGAAGCCTGGAGTGCTGCAGTCCATGGGATCACAGAGAGTCGAACGTTGACTTGGCAACTGAACAACAACTATACATATATATATATCTGAATCACTTTGTTGTACACTAGAAACTAACACAACATTGATTGCACATAAACTGTATTTCAATGGAAAAAAATAAACAAGTAAACTAACAAAATAAAAGAAAGTGTGGAGAGGTGGCAACTTGAATCACATTTCTCTAGAGTGATTTTGTAAAATGCACACCCTGAAGCCTGGCTCAAACACACTACATCAAAATCTATACTGTAAAAGACACTCCAAGTTATTTCTAAGCACACTAAAGTTTAGGAACCACTGCTATATGGCAACTGTGTTGCCAACCTATATGGATGCACCACTGAGTCTCTAGTTAATGGGAGAGGAAGGAGTAGATTGTACATAACTTTCAGCCTTCCTCACCCATGCAACATCCTAAAGAGCTCCATTCATGAGGTCAATCAAGTAGGTGGATCAAGAATTTCACCTCTGACAAAAAGGTTGCAGTCTTTCCTCTGAAATTCTTTTTAGAGTGAGGTTTGAGTACAGGCAAGATGGATATCATCTCGTCTCCATATGGGATGCAAAGTGAAAGTGAAAGTCACTCAGCTGTGTCCCACTCTTTGTGACCCTATGGACTTACACAATCCATGGAATTCTCCAGGACAGAAAACTGGAGTAGGTAGCCGTCCCCTTCTCCAGGGGATCTTCCCAACCCAGGGATTGAACCCAGGTCTCCTGCATTGCAGTCAGATTCTCTACCAGCTGAGCCACCAGAGAAACCCAAGAATAATGTAGTGGGTAGCCTATCCCTTCTCCACTGGATCTTCCTGACCCAGGAATCGAACTGGGGTGTCCTGCATTGCAGGTGGATTCTTTACCAGCTAAGCTACTAGGGAAGCCTGTATGGGATGGAACCATCCCTCAAAGGACACTTGGGAATATAGGTGGCAAGGTCACACTGTTGACCTGTGGATGCTATGGGTATTTTGTGGTCTGGGGTCTGAGATGCGAAATCTCTCGACTTTGGGGGCCTCCCACATAACCAAGAATTGTGCTGCTCAAACACCAATAATATTACAGGTGAAGAATCCTTCAATTTTGATTGCCCCTATAATGCACATGGATCCAATGTTTAAATTTATTATAGAATCTTCTCTTTGTCCTATGCATTGAATAGGACACGTCCTGTGCATTGAATAGTTTCTATGTTGCTGAAAAGAGTGTTCATAAAGTCCTCAGCACAGTGCTTGTGTTTTATTCTAGGTAGCTCTAGAAGCTTCAGATTTACTTTGATAAATGCAAATGAGTGATTGAGGATTAATTAATAAGATCCTCTTTCCCTAGTGCTTCCCAATTGTAACACAATCCAGATTGGAAGAGATGGAAAAAGGTTGATATAACCTACTGTTAAGTAATAAGGTCTGTGTGAAAGTCCAGCATCTGTTTGACCATGATTCTCTATCATCTTCCCATCATCTTAGTAATAACATTGAAGTATTCAATGGATTATGTAGAATTTTGCCAAAGGTTGGGAAGAGAGAGGGCTTGCCATTTAAACACTGTGCATCAACATTTGAAGTGAAGCGAAGTGAGAGTCTCTCAGTTGTGTCCGACTCTTTGCAACCCCATGGTCTATACAGCCCATGGAATTCTCCAGGCCAGAATACTGGAGTGGGTAGCCTTTCCATTCTCCAGTGGATCTTCCTAACCCAGGAATCAAACCAGGGTCTCCTGCATTGCAGACAGATTCTTTACCAACCGAGCTATCAGGGAAGAAATGTTTGGCTTTAGTTTTTATAGCTGTTAACGGTAGTTTCCAAGATAAATTGAGTTTTCTGTAAAAATAAATCTCAGTATTAAGAATCATAATTTTTACCAGATTAGGAAAAAAGATCCCTGCACACATATAAAAAAAGAATGCAGTTGAAATGGCATTCTTGCCAGAAACTATATACCATTCTGCAATTTATTTCCTTTTTGGTGGAAGGAAGGACATCAAAGCCTTAAGTATACACATATGCTACAAGCATGTCTAAAATTCAAGTGTAGGAACCTCTGAACCAACTGCCACATGATATAATTAGCAAGCCTATAATTTATTACTAGATAATATAAAAATGTATTACTAGATAATATAAAAATAAAGATATGTAGAGACTGAGAGACGGCATAAATTACACATGCAAAGAATAGTGAGGTCTGGAAGATAAAACTTTCTAAAATTCAAATGTGATTACCATTAGGATACAAGTTCCTTTAACACATCTTGCAAGTCTCTTCATGATCTGAACTTTTCAAAACTAACAAACCAATCTATGTTTTAAATACTCATTTCAAAGGCAAAGAAGAGTATATGGAAAATAAAAAAGAAAGAAAAAGCACTGCTCCGAGAGAAGGAAGAGTCCATTTTGCCACTGATTTTGTACAGGTTACCTTTTGTCATCTGTGAAATTGTGAGAAAAACTACACAGTAGCTGAAATCAATAATGAGGTTAACAGTTTACTAATGCACTTGAATTTCTACTTCATTGTCAGAATTGCTAAGCATGTCAACAGGGCTTGTGATTGGTCTGTTTCATATCTTATTCTTTCCTTATGAATTGGTCCTAGATTAACATAGTTTTAAGAAGGAGTCTCTAACAATAGTTTGAACATTGGAGTCTTTTTAAGGTGGAAAAAGGACTTTTTGGTAGTGGAAAGCAAGCATTAAAACTAATGATCTCTTTTCTTTTATTGGAATGTAAAAGCTTTTAAAACTCTACCCTGGTGGCTCAGATGGTAAAGAATCTGCCGGCAGTACAGAAGACCTGGGTTTGATCCCTGGGTTGGGAAGATCTCCTGGAGAAGGGAATGGCTGCCCATTCAAGTATTCATGCCTGAAGAATTCCATAGACAGAGGAGACTGGTGGGCTACAGTCCATGGGGTTGCAAGGAAATGACTGAGTGACTAACACTTTCTTTCACTTTTCAAAAGTTTTTAAAACTCTAAGTTTGGTACTTTACCCTTCTGTTTCTTTGAACATTCATTTGAGAAAAATCCTTTCAATTGGGTTACAAAGAGGTTGTTTTGATAATATATCCCATTGAAGCAACTGAAGTTTGTGCTGATTCAAAATGTAAGGAAACCTTTCTCATAGCAGTTCATCAGAGGATATTTTTGGTGTCTTTCACAGTGATATTAGGATTTTTTTTTTAAATACATGAGTGCTCCTAAAGGCTTTTTCAAAATAAGTATGTTTCCAAACAAGCTGTTAAAAGAAATCCAATAAAAGCAAAGATGGCAGCAGCTACTCAGAAAAGGGGGAAAAAAACCTCATGATTGACCTATAAAGATTTCTTTTAGGAAGCCCATGCTGCATTAAATAAAATTGTAAAATATCAGGTTTCATTCCTACTATACACATTAGTAGACTACAAAATACACAAAATACAAAGTGAACGGCCCAGAATAATCACTATTTTGTCACTAATTACTCTAGGGGCTTCCCGGGCGGTGCTAGTGGTAAAGAACCTGCCTGAAAATGCAGGAGACATAAGTGATGTGAGTTAGATCCCTGGGTTGGGAAGATCCCCTGGAGGAGGGAATGGCAACCATTCCAGTATTCTTGCCTGCAGTATCCCCTGGACAGAGGAGCCTGGTGGGCTACAGTCCGTAGGGTCGCAGTGTCAGACAGGACTGAAGCGACTTGGCAGGCACATATGGACTCTAAATTTTATTCAAAACAAGCCAGTCCCCAGAAATAAGTTGGATCCAAAAAGGATGTGCTTTTTTGTTGTTGTTGTTCAGTCACTTAGTTGTGTCCAACACTTTGCAACCCCATGGACTGAAGCATGCCAGGTTTTCCTGTCCTTCACCATCTCCTGGAGCTAGCTCAAACTCACGTCTATGGAGTTGGTGATGCTATGCAACCATCTCATCCTTTGTCGTCCCCTTCTCCTCCTGCCTTTAATCTTTCCCAGCATCAGGGTCTTTTCTGAGTCAGCTCTTCACATCAGGTGGCCAAAGTATTGGAGCTTCAGCTTCAGCATCTGGATCCTGCCAGAAAACAGCTTCTTGGGAGCCTAAAGCCTCCCCAGACTGCCTCCCTTCCTGTCCATCAACCTCCAACACGGCTGTTCATACAAGAGCCTCAGGGTGCTACTCACCCCTTGTGGGGGCATCCAGGAGGCATTCAAAATTCTAAGACTGGAACAGTGACATTCCAGTTAACTGTACACACCATTAAGGCACTGATGATGCAATTTTCTGTTGTGTAGCAGAGCTGTGTTCTGGTGAAAGAAGAGAGGCCAATTTCAAGTGTACCAATTGGATTTGTAGCCTTTTGGGAAAAGAGCATCAGTCAGAGTCTCACCATCATCCAAACAGGTGCTGCAGAACCTGAGAGAAGTTTGTATCATGTAAGAGTAACAGAGAACAGACCATATGGTTAAACCGCTTCTTTCAAGAGGGAGGGGACATAAGTATACCTATGGCTGACTCATGTTGATGTTTGACAGAAACCAACACAGTATTGTAAAACAATTATCCTTCAATTAAAAATATATAAATTTAATTTTTAAAAAATGACCTCTCTGCTCCCATTGGGCTGAGGATATGTCCATCTGACCTACTGGGCACGGGGACAACAGGAGAGGCTGAAGTCCACCTGGATTTATATTAGAGGACAGAAAAGCAAAATAGATGAGGAAAGGATCAGAGATGAAAGATCCAAGACAGCCTGAATGAACTGAGGGCATGAGAGAGATTTTAGCAGGAGACAGACTTGGGAGAGAACATTTGAAGAGATTCTCTATGATGAACCTTCCCAGAAAATTTCCCTTGGGACACTGCAATAAACATTTAGTTTCCCTTTAACTGGGACTTCCCTGGTGGCTCAGACTGTAAAGAATCTGCCTGCAATGCAGGAGACCCAGGTTTGATCCCTGTGTCAGGAAGATCCCCTGGAGAAGGGAATGATAGCCCATTCCAGTATTCTTGCCTGGAGAATTCCACAGACAGAGGAACCTGGTGGGCTACAGTCTGTAGGGTCGCAGAGTCGGAGATGACTGAGTGACTAATGTTCAACATTCACTCATTTCCCTTTAATTAAGTTTCATAGCTTGATTGGTGTGGTCTTGAATATGACATGGTCTGCAAGGGATCTAATGATCCCTCGGGGGTAAATGGAAATCACAACCTTTCTACAATGCAAATTGGATCATGTCCCTCCACTCCTGAAAGTCCTCCAAAAGTTTCTTCCCACTCTGTTTAGCACTGCATGGTCTGGCCCTGACTTTGGTTCGGCCACATTTCCTATCCTCACCACAGTGCTGTACTCCAGCCATAAATAAAATGAATCGTCCCCCACACGCACTGTGATCGCACACTTGCGCCTGCTTCCTTGGCTTGAAATGCTTCCGTACCCCATTCTTGCATTCGTTCACTTATACAATAAATATTTCCTGAGCACCTATTATGTGTAAGCACTGGGGTGATCAAAATGGTGAATAATAATTACAAGAACAATTACAAAATAGTGAACAAAATACAGACGAAAAGCCCTACATATGTCACATATTATCTTGGCTAATTCTTTCTGCCATTTAAACACACTCTAAACTGAGCACAACACTATATGTGGATCTCATTTGAGTCTGGTCTCAAGCATGCCATCTTTGTTTTCTGTTGCTTACAATATATTAAAAAAAATAGTTCATCCCCTTCTTCCACCCCCTTCTCCCTGGGCTCTGGTAACCACTAATCTGTTCTCTTTGTGTATGAGCTTGGTATTAATATGTTATTGCTATTGTTGTTATTGTTTTTAGGTGCCACAATGGAAGAGAAATTATATGCTTTTGTCTTCCTCTGCTTCTGACTTATTTAACTTAGCTTAATGTCCTTAAGTCCCATTCATATTGTCAGAAATGGCAAGATTTCATTTTTTATGGCTGAATAATATTCCATTGTATGTGTGTGTGTATCACATTTTATATATTTATTCATTTGTTGATGGGCACTTAAGACGCCATATTTTGGCTATTGTAAACAATGTTGCAGTGAACATGGGGGTGCATATATTTTTTCAAGTGAGTGTTTTTGTTTTCTTCACGTAAGTTCAGATTAGAGGAATTGCTGGATCATATGGTAATTCTATTTTTAATTTTTTGAGGAACCTCTGTTTTTCATAGTGGATGCACCAATTTACATTTTCACTGAGCATGCACAAGGGTGTCCTTCTTTCCACATTCTCATCAACTCTTGGTATTGCTTGTCTTATTGATAATAGTCATTCTGACATGAGTGAAGTGATATCTCACAGTGGTTTTGATTTGCATTTCTCTGATTATTAATCAAGTTGAGCATGTTCTTCCGTACTTAGAGCATGCTATCTATATGTTTTCTTTGGAAAAAATGTCTATTCAGATGATTTTTAATCAGATTGCTTGTCTTTCAGCTATTGAGTTATATGAATTCTTTCTGTATTTTGAATATCTGCTCCTTACCAGATATATGGTTTACAAATATTTTCTCCCATTTAGTAAGTTTCCTTTCAATTCTGTTGGTTCCTTTATGTGCAGAAGCTTCTTAGTTTGCTGTAGTCCCACCTGTTTAATTTTCTTTAGTTGCCTATGCTTTTGATGTCAGATCCATCACTGAGCATGATGTTAGCTGTGGGCTTGTCATTATCGTCTTTATTATGCTGTAGTACATTGCCTCTATACGTGTTTTGTTTGGAATTTTTACCATAAGTGAATGTTGAATTTTGTCAAAAGGTTTTTCTGAATCTATTGAGATGGTTATTATTTTTATTCTTCATTTTGTTATTGTGGTATATCACATAGACTGATTTGTGGATATTGAACCATCCTTGCATCCCTGGAATAAATATCACTTGATCACAATGTACAATCCTTTTAATGTGTTGTTGAATTCAGTTTGTTAATATTTTCCTGAGGATTTTTGCATCTCTGTTCATCAAGGATATTGATCTGTAATTTTTTTTCCTTGCAGTGTCCTTCTCTAGATTTGTATCAGGGTAATGCTGACCTTCTAAAATGTGTTTGGAAGAATCCTCCCTCCGCCTTCCATATTTTGAGTTTCAAAATGATTGGCATTGATTCTTATTTAAAAGTCCAGTATAAGTCACTATTAAAGTCCTCTAGTCCTGAACTTTGATTTGTTGAAAGTTTTTTTAAAGTTACTGATTCAATTGCCTTGCTAGTAATCAATCTCAAGATTTTCTATTTCATTATGATTCATTCTTGGTAGGTTGCATGCTTCCAAAAGTTTATCCATTTCTTATAGACTGTAAAATTTATTGACATTTAATTATCAGTTGTGGTCTCTTATGATCCTTTGTATTTCTGTGGTATTGTTGTAACACCTTTTTTGTTTTTTATTTTATTTGAATCCTTTCTCTCTTTCTCTGTTTTGGTCATTCTAGTTAAATGTGTTTATCAATTTTGTTTATCTTTTCAAAGGACCAGCTCTTAGTTTCATCAAGTATGTCATCTAAAAAAATCATGAGACAACAAAGGAAATCTGAAACTGATTGGATATTTGAAAATATAATTATTATTAACTTTAGGTGAGATAATAGTATTGTTTCTCAAACTTCAGAAAACTAAGATCATGGCATCTGGTCCCATCACTTCATGACAAATAGATGGGGAAACAATGGAAACTGACAGACTTTATTTTTTGGGGCTCCAAAATCACTGCAGATGGTGACTGCAGCCATGAAATTAAAAGATTCTTGCTCTTTGGAAGAAAAGTTATGACCAACCTAGACAGCATATTAAAAAACAGAGACATTACTTTGTCAACAAAGGTCCATCTAATCAAAGCTATTTTTCCAGTAGTCATGTATGGATGTGAGAGTTGGACTACAAAGAAAGCTGAATGCAGAAGAATTGATGCTTTTGAACTGTGTTGGAGATGCTTCTCTGGAGAAGACTCTTGAGAGTCCCTTGGATTGCAAGGAGATCCAACCAGTCCATCTTAAAGGATATCAGTCCTGAATATTCATTGGAAGGACTGATGCTGAAGTTCAAACTCCAATACTTTGGCCTCCTAATGTGAAGAACTGATTCATTTGAAAAGACCCTGATGCTGGGAAAGATTGAAGGCAGGAGGAGAAGGGGACGGCAGAGGATGAGATGGTTGGATGGCATCACCGACTTAATGGACATGAGTTTGAGTAAGCTCCAGGAGTTGGTGATGGACAGGGAAGCCTGGTGTGCTACAGTCCATGGGGTCACAAAGAGTCAGACACAACTGAGTGACTGAACTGAACTGTTTTTTTAAATAAAACAAGTATCCTTATCTTTTAAAGATATATAATAAAATACTTAAAATAATATGAGGTCTGAAACTGGATTCAAACTAGTCCAGTAATGGATTGGAGGGTGTGAAGAGAATATGGATGGAACAAAACTGACCATTTGTGTTGTCATTCACTCAGTCGTGTCCAACTCTTTGTGACCCCATGGGTAGCATGCCAGGCTTCCTGTCCTTCACCATCTCCCAGAGCATTTGTAGATAGTGGTTAAATTATCTCCTTACATTTATGTATGTTTGAAAATTTTCACAATACAAATATTTTTTAAAAGAAAGACAAAAACTAAGTGTATACTGGGTTCCCTGCCTTCCAACAAGCCTTTCCTGGACTCCCAATTCCAGCTACACTTCTAAAACCCAAGGACCCCTTTTGCTCTCCTAGCTCCTTAGCTCACCTCATCATTACACCATTTTATGACTGTCTGCACCACCCCATGAGACAGTCAGCCACTTGAGGACAAGGATTGTCTATGTCTTTCTAATCATTCTTTCATCAGCTTCAAGTACAGTACCTGACAGAAAAACAGACACTAGACACCTATGCAAATGAAAACCCAAGGTCTACAGAAATCACATTTCAAAAGCACATGGGCATTGGTTTCAAGGAAACAGAAACTTGATAGCTGTCTTTTGTCCTAAGTAAAGTTATCTGGCAGATATGATTCCATTGACTCAACACCTATTTATTGAGCCTCAGATTGTATGAGAGACACGGTTCTGGGGACAATATACTCTCTATTATTGATTATTTTCCTTTGGGGTCTCCATGAAAGACTGGGAAAAGATGCAGGGCTGCCCATGTATTTGCACACAGGTGCACACATACATACTCCCACACACAGATGTAGTTAATTGCTCATTGTTAGTCCTTTCAGGCTTTAGTTGAAACAAACAAACAAACAAGGTTAGTATTCCTATAGCACTATCTAACATTTCTGTTAGCTCATTGTAGGTACCACATTGATAAATAATATAGGATTCTCTGTTATAGAGAAGAGTTTCTAGTCCTCTTTAATAAGGATTAAGTTTGCTAAGGATAAAAACAACTTAGCTTTCCCCCCAGAGTTCATTTCCTTTCTAAAATAATTAAAAGACAATATATATACATATATACATGGTTAGTCACTCAGTCGTGTCCAACTCTTTGCAGCTCCATGAACTGTAGCCTGCCAGGCTCCTCTGTCCATGGGATTCTCCAGGCAAGAACTCTGGAGTGGGTAGCCATTTCTATGTTATTTATTCTACTAATAACATGAAACTTGCTAAGTCCTAACAGTTTTCAACAAGTGGTAGATGATATGAGTGGCTTCCCTGGTGGGTCAGTGATAAAGAGTCCGCCTGCCACGCAGGAGTCTTGGGTTGAATCTCTGGGTCAGGAAGATCCTATGGAGAAGGAAATGGCAACCCACTCCAGTATTCTTGCCTGGAGAATCCCATGGACAGAGGAGCCTGGTGGGCTGCAGTCCATGTGGTCACAAAAGAGTAGGTCCCAACTTAGTGACTAAACAACAACAGATGATATGAGTCCCTATTCAATCTATTCCAATCCGACATTAAGTACAAATAATAAAATCAACTTTATAAGGTAAGATGGATAATTCACTCTAATTTTGAGATATCCCTCTCTTCTTGGGAGATTACTTGCCTCTATTTGAGTAAAATCACACCATCTGCCAAGAAAATCTCACATCATATAAAGCATACTTCTCTAGAAATATATGCTTAACTTCATTTACGCTTTTACTTTAAGTGCTTGAAGTGGGTCAGTATTGCTGAACCTACGAAAACCTTGTTCAGTGATGGCTCAGTCTGACAGCTAGAGATATTTTTCCACACATTTAATTCTGTTAATTCTAAAATAAAATATATTTGCAAGAGCCATTAATGAGCCATGGAATATAACAAAACAAAAGCCAGGATTACTGTTGTAAATTTTCCAATAACCTGTACTAAGTAGAGCCAACTTATTATGATTTTCACTATCATAGGATCACATAAGGCGTGCACCCTGGAGAAGCTGAATGCATTCTTACTGAATGAGTAAGTGAATTAATATCACCAGTTTGGACTAATGATGCAGAGTCAGTTATTAAAAGCCTGTGTTATAGAAGAATATACATACATAGGGTTATTATTCTAAGAATGTACCAAAATTGTATCTTGACAAAAAACTTTAGAGAACCTCCTTTGATAACAAGAGCCAAAATTGTTGGGACAAGCCCAACAACGAACCAACCTGAAGGAGTGGTGCTGCAGAAGAATAAGGAAAAATAAGACTCAGAAATAAGGTAGGAATCGGGGACTGATGCCGCTTGCAGGCAAAAGCCCAGATCTTAATCCTTGTATGCTTTTTATTGCTAATATCTACTTCCTTGTATGTGCTCTAGAAATATCTGTTTTTTTACAATCCCAGATTGGGGATAAAGATATACAATGCGCAGTCCTCAATGTCAAACCTTCAGGCCTTTCATGACTGTTTAGCCTTTCAGCTCGTGACGACTTTCTCAGCAACTCCCTTAAGGCTCCGGTTATGACAACAGTCATTAATGGTTTTCCATCAGTCACATCAGTACTTCAACATCTTGTTTTCAAGATGTTTTTCCACGATGTACTTTTTACTGCTCCCAGTCCTTCGCCTGGGGGTGATGAGAAAGTCATTCTTAGTTTTCAAAGAAGCCCTGTTAATTACAGTACAGGCCTGTGCATAGCATATTCCCTACACATCCCACTTTTTTATTTTTTGAAGCTTATTTTTGTTGATTATTGTTGATCATAGAAGCCAAAGCGATAGTCGCTAATTGCTGTTGTCCGTCGACTTTCTTGGTGATTCGCTGCCAGACTACGTAGAAACAGAAAAAAAAAAAAGACATATAAAGATTAACATAAAACCAGCCATTGATCCTCTGATAGTTTTCAAGTGAGGAATCGGATTTAATTGAGAAATACCATCTGCTGCTGCTTCCAGCAGATTAGATCTGCTGGAAA